>NW_021680342.1:6246912-6259292 GCF_001412515.2 Diachasma alloeum | reverse complement strand
CGCCAACCCTCTGTGGCCTGTGAGACCTCTCTTGTCCGCTCGTCACCCCTCGTATTTCATCCCTCGGTTACGTAATCGGCTTTTTGTTTCACCTTTTTATCCCGTGTGGATCTAACCAGCTATATCACCACGAAGAAAGAGGAGCAAAAGAGACGAAACACGAAACCCCATGTCCCTTCCACAAGTTTCCGTGTGCTCGATTTGTTTTCAAGACCATTTTCAAGTGGCATCGACGAGACCCGAGAGCTTCTCTCGCGACGAGCATTTCGGATGAAAAAAGAGGGGGATGTAACGATCAAGAGCCCCCCCCCCAACCCTTGTCGTCGATCTTCTCGGCCTTTTTCACACTCAAGATCTTCGCATGAACATATTTACGTATGTTATAGGTTTGGGGAGGGTGATACAAGAGTCTAGTGGTGAGTCGTGGATCTTCACGAGAGTTTTATTGCATAACACTGTTGGTAGAATTTTCACAGGAGTAAATGTGTGGTGATATGGGTGGGAATATGTACGGCGCGGGTGAGGAAAAATTAAAATTTAATTTATAGTTGCAATTTATAGTTGCAACAATTTTTAGGAGCGCGACATTCCATTTAATTTGCGTAAAATTCAGTAGCGAAGTGGTAAAACGGTTTAAGTCGACTTATCTCCCAGCTGAGTTTTCGAGAAATATTTCCGAATCTAAGGGAGATAGCGAAATTTTCGTAATTACATTTGTTGTAGGTCTCGCTCGGCTCTACAAAAAAGGTTATAACAAAAATTTTGCTATCTCTCTTAGATTCCGAGATATTCATTGAAAACTGGCCAATAGTCAAAATTGACTTAAACCGCTTTACCACTTCGCTACTAAATTCAATGGATTTCCACATTTTTGAGAAGCGGAAGAGGAAAATTCTTTAACTTGAATTTTCAATCGAAGCATGAATATTCAATACCATATCGTGCTGAATTTTCAAATAATGGGAAATTCAAGAATATGTTTACTTGAATTTTTTCTATCTCTAGAAATAATTATGGAAAAATTGAGTGGAACGAACAGTTTCCGTCGATTTTGTCATCAAATACATTATACAGTATACAATATATGTGAAAGTTGGAAATTATCGAAAAATTAATCTCATGCTGAAACGAATTCTTCATTAGTTATTCAAAAATTAACGAAGTAACTGTAATAGCGTGACATTTGCAGGAAAATCGAAAGCAAAATTAATTGGTTGAAAAAATGAGTGATTCCCTTTTTACAAAATATCCGATAATTTCGACATTAATCATTAAACTCAAACACGAATATTGCCCAATGAATCAATTTAACATCCAGATGTGGAGCAAAATATCCTTTCATATATTTACACAGGATGAATTAATATTGACATGGATTCCAGTTTCCCGAAACAAAATAAATACCAATCGTTCAAAAAAAAGCTTCAGTATTTGCTTGTTATTCAAAGGATGAGAGTGGAAACGGTAATAATTTTTTTTCGTGACAGAGTGTTTAGGTGAAAATGAAAAATATCTGAATTCAGGTGAATTGTGTAATTTGAATCTGTGTATGTGTACTTTTGGTTGGAAATACCCGTCGGTAAAGAGAGAGCGAGAGAAGGGGAGGGGGAGTTGGATGTGTTGCTGGCTGTGGACATTATCAGGGGTTATCAGTATCGGACGAGCGCCAACTGAACGGAAGGGGTTAGTGAGGGATGAAGAGGAGTCAAACGAGAGGCGGGAGGATGAGTGGGCCCCGGGTACCATATGCCGCCAGTATGTTCAACACTCTCTAACTGGACAGCACCGGTCCTCAACTACGATATGCCCCCCTTTCCATTCTTCCTCCTCCCTTGTTTCTCTTTGCTTCGCCATCACTGTCATAATCGATATATTATTACACCAGTCTCTATTTTACTCCCACGCAAAATTCCAAACATTGGCATTCATCTGTCCATCGCGTGGTGTACCGTATACGGTGGTAAAACGATGCGGCTCAAGTTTTTTTTTATCAAATTCTCTCCCCGACCCCATGGACCGTCGACATATCTCTACTCACGGCAACGAATGTCGACAAAACCTGAAACAAAACGAGACATTTATTCGTGACAAAGTGATTGGAAAATCATTTTGTATATTTGGTGGGAAATCTGGTCAATTGTGATCACTCAGTTTATCGAATTTATTGCGATTTTGAAGGAGAGTCGTCATGTCGACATCATTACATTTCCCATTATTTCGATGATAATCATGTTATTGGAACTCAGTAGCGAAGTGGTAAAAGGAGATAATTCAAGTTTGACAATTGACCAGTTTTCAATCAATATCTCGGAATCTAAGGAAGATAGCAAAATTTTTGATATAACATTTTTTGTGGAGCTGATTAAGTTCTGCAACAAATGTAATTACAAAAATTTCTCTATCTCCCTTAGATTCGGAAATATTTCTCAGAAACTCAACTGGGAGATAAGTCGATTTTTCTCCGTTTACCACTTCACTGCCGAATTGATTGATACTCTTCACGGATACACGGAGAGAAATATTCAACAAAAATTACGTATCTTTCCGTAATTCCGGAGCGAAATGTGGGTGTCGGAAATTTGACGGAACTGTCACGGAATTTTTTCGGAGCGTTCCGTAATTTTTACTGAATATTTCTCTCCGTGCCATTCTGTAAAATTTCCTACAACTACATTTCGTTTCGAAATTACGGAAAAGATACGTAATTTTTATTGAATATTTCTCTCCGTGTACGAAACTGTCACGGAATTTTTCAAAACGTTCCGTAATTTTTACTGAATATTTCTCTCCGTGTACAAATAATTCCACACTCTGTGAAAATACAATTTTCTGCACTGCTTTTCATGATGTTTCGTCTGGGAATTTGTATTACGTATTTTCCAAACTCGAAAACTTGAAAATCACTACGGAAAAATGTTGTCCGGCCTATTGCGATGAGGTTTTGTTCACTCGTGTGGTGGACCAGTCCTCGCCTTCGGTACGGACGCCAACTCCACATGAGTGAAAAGCCCCATCGTAATAGTTCGGAAATGTACTACACTGTTGAAAATTTTCGTCTAAATTTTCCGCGCCAAATTTCGGAAATTTTTATCGTCTTCAAGTTCCGCTGAAATTTCAAGGAATCTCGTCATTGAAAAACTTGATACTCCATTGATTTTCTGTGCAAATGATCTGAAAATCAATAAAATACTTGAGGGAAAATGGGAAATTCACCACAATTGTCAGGACTAAACGTTATTAGTAGCTTACACCTGAAATTTCATGTAGAGTCGAAATTTTTAACAGCGACTAATTCACATGGAATTTCTGCAAGTACTATTTCATTCTCTCCGTGTGGGAATAGGGCTGAGGGGATGAAATAAATGAAGAGTATTTAAGAATTAACAATAATGGAAGTGGATGACGATAAAATAATTAATGATCCTTGTTTATGGAGGATTCGTTCAAAAACCCCTGATGCGCATGTGGGAGTTGTTAGGAATTTAAAAAAAGATACATTTAACAGAAGTATCAGCGACAGCAAATACTTGTTTGGACACAACATCAGTTGTTGGCAGATTAAAAATATTCCTGATATCCATAAAAAGTTAATGGGAGAATTTGGTTATTCGGCGATGGAGGAACACATTCGAGCAGTTGTGGATCCAAATATGGACAGTGGTGACGAAATTCAGTATTTATGAACCTTTTCCTGTTGCCATTTATTGTGGGATATCGAAGCTTAAAGAATTAATTGAATTGAAGTGGTGTTTGAAGTAGAATTTCTCCGAAAATTACATCGTCCTATCATATCATTTACAGTAGGAAACAGAACAAAATTTTAAATTTCATAATTATGGAGAAAACCCAGTGAACGGTATTGCACGCTGAGCGGTACGGTCGACTCTCCCCTACTTTGGTGAGCGTTTGGGTCATTATATAAGAGAAATGAATCATCTTCAACATCATGGGATTCAAATTTACTTGTATTTTCAATCAAAATATGAATATTCTCTATCAAATCAAGCCAAATTCTCAATCTGCTAAAAAATTAAGAATATATTTTCTTGAATATTTCTGATTTCTATTAATTTTCTTTGACTAATCAAACCGAAATTTACAATTTCTATTGATTTTTTAAACAAATTATGAATTTTCAAAGCCGAAATCATAAGTTGATGAAAATTTCCAAGTATTTCGAAAATTTTTGCCCAATTTTTGGGCAGGACAGCTTCGAATTCTCTCTCGCGCCGAGACTGTGCGATTCCCCTTTCTCTATGCGATAGCGGAGCTGGTGCATCTCCCGCCCACTTAAGGGAAATGTGTCGTTTTTTCCAGCCCCGCACTTTACAAGCAGTCATAAACGGTTAGAATGGCTTCTTCGAGATGTTTATTCGAAGATGTAAAGAGGACAGATTTTTTATTAACATTAAACATATTTAATTATGTAATTGAATTCCCATCGGCCAGTGAGCGATGGAATCGAACTTTGAAGGTAAACCATATAAATCATCCTCTTCAAAAAAAAGTTCACCTCGATTTTCGCATTGCCCCACGAACCCTCAATTATCCTCTCAGTGCGCCGCACATTAACCTATACAGCTCTCCCACCTTCACAAAAACTTTCATCATCTGAAGTCTCGCAATAACTTTTTTCCTCAGTTCGTCAAAAACTCCAAGGGATCAAAATGACACAGCATCAAGAGAAACATTGGGTAGGACAATCACGTCGTATATTGGTAAACTTGTCTAGCGTGCGTATGGGGGAGGATAGATAACTCCGGGCATAGTGTGACATTAATTTACAATCTTCCACGAGTTTGCGATATACCCAGTGAGCCATATGGTCGCACCGCAGTCCAAGATTTCATTATCGACTCTGTTGGTCGTATATGACAAGTGTACAGAGTCCGGGGAACCGAGGGGCGATGGCTTTGGGGCTCAGTTGATCAAATGACCTGATAACGCACACAGCACTGCGATACTATTCACCGGGACATAATCGCGGAACTCTCCCACCTCTCCTTGATCTCGGCTTAGCCGGCCACTTGCTAATTGTGCGATCGATCAATCCTGGCTAGATCGTTCGTCTTGGGCTGAGGATTAGTCAATTCCAGTGGCCTCGATCTTCATGGTATTGATGATGTTTTTTTTTCGGGGGAATCCAGAGTCGTTCGTTACCTTTTACGATGACGATTCCTTTATGGCAAATCGGTATTAGGCCAGATCGGTGTGTGTGTGTGTGTGTGGACGCGTAGTGAAGAAAAGCTGCAGGCATGTGGAGGTAACTGTTGTAAATTACGAGATCAACCACTGATCTTGTGATTCCTCCATGGAATCTACGCTGAAAGAGGGTTTTTATCCTTGTGTTGTAAACTCAACCGAGCCATTGGAGGATGCCAGTGATAATTTATGCCACCAATCGGCCCCAACGCTGAAAGAGAACACGAACGAATCGAGAGGGATGCCAGAGAGATGAGAAAGGTGTTTGTTTGCTGGCTGCAATTTGTGTGCACCTACTTCGAATTTCCTGGGAATGGTTTGTTAACCGTTCTCCACGAGTTGCGAGAGCACTAAAGTCTCATCTATATTTCAAGCTCCGATCCACTACTTGTGGCAGTTGAGAATTGGAGATAATAAAATCGAGACTTTCTATACTGGCCACAAAAGAGGTGACACACAGATGGATTTACAACTGAGACAACATCGATGAAGCACTCAAACAAGTTATCAACCTGCTGAGGATAAAATGAGAGAAATAATCGGGGGACTTCTGTTAGGCATCCCACTCGGAGAATGTACAACTGACATGAACGTTCTATTTGCGGGGAGAGATGTTATGTGAATGGTGATTTACACGTTGACCACAGAAGCTACGAAAACCCGAAGACATCCGAGAGATTATTCTCTGATATTTTGTAGGCACACTGGGGCCACTGAGCAACACCGACTTGTAAATTTTCAACGATGACATTTATATTCGTCATCGCGGAACCGTATGAGCCATAAATAAATACAGTCGGCGAAAACCTCAAAACCGATTAACTCGCGGTGTCTTGCCGTAATCTGAAAATAAGTCTTCGTATCTCACTTATTCTACGATGACTTTTCATCAGGCTCTCGGATTATCATTATTATCAATATAATTGAGGCATTCCGAGTGTTGATTAATCTACAGAAAATAGGCTTTAAAAAGATAACACCGGATATTGGCAACCATTTTAAATTCGATACCCCTTCAACTTTTGATTCAATTAAACTGAATGCAATTAATTCAATTTAATTACTGATTTCGTTTCGAATATTTCCTGAGTATTTAAAATTCCTCCAATGCGGTTTTTATCTCAACATTTTAATTGGATAATTAACGATGAATTAATTAAAATTTCACATGCATCGAAACAACTTGGCAAAAAAAAAGGGAGAATAAATGATAATTTTAATTTGCGATAATGAAGTCATATCGATTTCTCCACTGTTACGGTACAGACAGAATACGCTGGGGATAATATACAAGCGTATACACACTGTCTCTGTTGAACGGGCGTGTATATGGGTATATCCTCGGCCCGTGGCACACGGATAGTAAGCCTCCTTAAGTCCGTAACTCTGCGGTGATTTGTGTCCTCTCGGTAGCCCCTGTGAATCTATCTCACTTCATTCTCTCGCTCTCTCTTGCTCTCGATTCGGTCCCTCCGGCCGAACACCTACGCATGCAACACAGTAGCCAGCCGTTTGTCCCTCCCCCTCCCCCTCCCCTTCCCCTCCCGACACCTATCCCTCTCGTCGACGCTTCGAGTCCTGAATGCCGCTGCCTACCGAGCAATTAACAAGTCCCCCTCGAGGGCTAATCCCGCTAATCCCTTGACTGATGCCCCTCTCCTACTTCTCGCCCCCATCCCCCCCCCTCCTCCCCCACTCAACCACCACCTGAGTTAGCCTTGTCCATGACCCCGTGCCCGATCCCAATCGTCCCATTTCGACTTCTTCATCTCATTTTATTAGTCCGCATTATTTATCTTAAATGGACTTTTTTGCCATCAGCTCAATCTGCACTCGATAACCTTAGGTTGAAACTATCGATATTAATTCCACCCTCGTATACCTCTTATTTTATCCCAACTCGCAATTACACGTTAATGGCTCGTTATAATGACTGACTCGCTGGCGCAGTACAATTGCAATGGGTAGGCAGTGGGTTTGATGAAAAATTAATTAACGGAGATTTAGATCATAACAGAGATTGCACGGATGGATATGGGGGTTTGTTACTTTTACACGTGGACTGTTGGAAATTTCTTGAAATTTCAGCCGCAGCGTCGTCTGAATGTTCGATGTTGAGGGGCTGAATTCAATTTCAAATGAAAGCGTTCACTAAATTTCTCATTCATCTTCAAAATTCAAGAAAATTAGGTTCTTCATGTTAAACAATCGTTGATTTTTCAATGAAAGCTTGAATTTCCAAACTCATCGTGAAGATTGAACATCACAGAGAATTTTCAATAGATGGAGAATTCAGAAAAGTTGTTCCCTGAATTTTCAAAACTTTCAAGGTTTTTCAGTGCTATATGGACCTGAAAATCGAGAATTACTTGAATATTGAAGAAATTAACTGATTTGTCAATGAAGAATTGTACAGAAATTTAATGTAACTTTGTCGTTGTTAAAAATTTCAAGCATTTTTACTTGAAATTTCACGAGTAATTTTTCGTTGATTTTTCAATGAAAGCTTGAATTTCCAAACTCATCGTGAAGATTGAACATCACAGAGAATTTTCAATAGATGGAGAATTCAGAAAAGTTGTCCCCTGAATTTTTAAAACTTTCAAGGTTTTTCAGTGCTATATGGACCTGAAAATCGAGAATTACTTGAATATTGAAGAAATTAACTGATTTGTCAACGAAGAATTGTACAGAAATTTAATGTAACTTTGTCGTTGTTAAAAATTTCAAGCATTTTTACTTGAAATTTCAAGAGTAATTTTCCAACAGTATAGTTGTGGAGAACTCAACTGATTCGTCTTTTTTGCAATACCTGCCTCAAAAGTTCACTTTTCTAAACCGTTTAGTGTGTGTAAAGTGGTTGTTTTACGCACAATGTGCTTCGCTTTATGCACTCGAAATTCACTTTACGCACGACCTTGAACTTCACGTACACCGTGCACAAAAGCAACCACTTTGCCCCCACTACGGTTCCAAACAGTGAACTCGGCAGATATTACAAAAAATAGGATGTGTTACGCATGCCTGCGAAAAAGTGGTTCTTTACGCACTTGTAACACAATATACTATTTTAATAGTATATTTCGTAACGAGTGCAAAAAAGTGGTTTTTGGCGAGTGGGCGGTTTATATCACGAGCCGAAGGCGAGTGATATAATCCCACGAGCTAAAAAACATTTTTTCACGAGTTACGAACAATATTTTTCATCACAATGTGGCGGAAATTGGACTTTTAGGCACGCGGAGCGTGCCGAAAAGTTCACTTCTCGTCACAGCGTGATGAAAAATAAATTAAGGGACTAAGCCCCCTAATTTACTTTAAACAAAAAGTAGTTATCATGATCACTATAAGTAAATTTGAATTCTAAAAGTTTCACCCTCTAATATCTAATTTAAAAAATCACACCTTCACACTCATTTTGATAGAAATATTGGACTAATGATATGTTCACCTTCGCTTGACGAACGTAGGATCAATTACCTTACACAGCGAAACTCGAGGAGAATACTCGATTAATCTTGAAGCACAAGTGGTATTACTACTGAATATTCTTCCGGACGTTGGATTCTCTTTTATTCTTCTTTAAAGAAAAAATGTTTGGATCTCCAAGATGTGGCTAGAAATTTAGGAACCTTCCAACCAATAATTGAGTCAGAAATCTCAAGCCGTTTGATTTCAACTAGATCATTTTCCCCATTCATCGCGCAGTCTGGAGTCATTGATTTTTACCAATGCACCATCATTAACTGTGCAACACAATTCACATATACCCTCAAATTAACAATGTTAGTAATATCGCGCAGCCGATGTGCATCATTTCACTAAATCTGGAACCCACAGGGCACAGCAATCATAATAGGTATTTCGATTCGAAAGGAATGTTATAATAACCTAACCATCAAACGAGTGCATACGCGCCAGTTCCATCCACGATAATCAGTCGATTGAATTTCGCCGGGTAAACTGCAGTCCACCTATCATTTATCATTCAGTTTGACAATTCACGAGTCTATAAATCGATAAAAATCCATTTTCAAAAGCAATTCATAAAAAAACAAATATAAAGGGGCGAGGAAAAAATGTGTAATGTATGCTAGAGGGAAATACGAGGGGCATCGAATCGAAAAGATGCTATCGTGTCTCGGTATTACAGTATTAATGGCAAATCGAAATCCCCTTGTGTTCGGGATCCCCCCACACACACACACCCCTCTCCCCCCATTTTCTGGGTTGTCGGTGGTCTTGTCACCTATTACAAGCCTACAATGGACCCGGGGATCCATTGCAACCTATTATGTCACATTTCGTTCCAAACTTCAATACAAATACCTTGCACCCTCCCCCCAACCATTTTGTGTTGTTTTTTTTTTCTTCTTCCACTTGGAGCACACAGATACATGCACAGAATCCAATGATAAATCAAACTTTTCGCGCGTTACGCTTTTGTCCTCATCGCCCTATCGAAACACATCGAGTCTGCGTTTCTGTCTCTCTTCCACTCCTTTTTTTCCACGTGTGTATTTTTTTTTATGGGTGTACCCATGTGTTCACCCTACGACCCGCTCGCAGAACCTACTGGGTAACTTGCGATGAGACTGTAATCCGAGACAGGGCTAATTGAAAAAAATATACACGACTGTTACCAATAAATCTGGGAAAAGTGGTCGATGAAAGGGAGAGTACAAATCTGCGATTAAGAGGAAGAGTGATGGGTGTGTATTCAATGAATACGGGTTTATTGTGTGCTAGTTGGGATTAATTAATTTGGACGACATGAGGACAATTATTTTCGTTAATTATGAACATCATTTTCTTTAAAAGAATGCTGTTTGTAAATTGAAAATATTTTTCTGTTTGAAAAGACGATGGCATAAAATGTGAGAAGTGCGAGATTCGAAATTTGAACAACTAGTTGATGAATTTCAACAACTACTTAGTGAATTTCAACAACTAGTTGGTGAATTGTAACAAATTGTTGAAATTCACCAAATAATTTTCTCCATGTAGTGGGCCATAATAAAATTTTAAAAATTAAAAATATTTTTCTGTTTGAAAAGACAATGGCATAAAATGGCATAAAATTGCTATCATCATGTTTGCTAAAAAATGAAATGAACCAATAAAGCGTTAAAACGAATATTGATAATTATCGCCTTCGAGTTAATTCCTCCAATTTGTGGAAAGCAAATGATCCCCATCAGCTGACTGTACACGAGATGAGTGATACACAGCCGTTGATTGACCTTTGAGGAGGCTCAACAACGAAGATATCACCCAATGTCCACTCAAGAGCCTGATGATCCGAAGACAAGTGACAGAGGCACACAGTGACGTACATAAGCGACACGCGTTGACATGCCCAAGCCTCCATCCTCGAGAATCCTCCCTTCATCAGCCAACGAAGGGTCATTACCCCTCGTTCCAAAGATTAACATAGCCTACGTATCTGAATGCAAAATATTCACGAGGAATATCTTGACGCCTCTTCTCTCTTTCTCCTCACAACTGAAACTACGATTATGACCATTGAGAGTGGCTGAGGGTCGATGGTAGCTCGGGGCTATTAAGACGTTCACAAGAGATAAAAGGATGGCCTTTACCGAGACAGCAAAACGATAAAGAAAAAAATAAAGAAAACAGGGTGAGAGAGAAAGAAAAAGGAGTTTTGAGGTTGTTCCACGGCTCCGTGGAATATGGGTGGAGGGTTTAAAAGGACTTTTGCCGGTGGACTTGCGAAGATATAGAAGTGATGCAAACGGAAAAGAAGAGAGGAGCAAATAAAACTAGAGAGAGATGAAGAGTCCTACGTAGCCGGCCATACCATTAAAATGAAAAATGACATTCCCACTGACATCCCCGCTGTGGCCTCACTTGCTTCGCTTCGGTAGTTACACAGTCTACAACCCCTCCCAAAAAGCAAACACAGGGCTCACCTCGCTTCTTCAGCCTCCCCTTTCTCCAATCTCCATCTCCCTTCTCCCTTTCTTTTGGAATTATTGGTGATTTTTAAAATCTGTTAAACAGCCAGCTCGAGACCGCAGTTGTTGCCCCACCCCTTCCTCCCTCTTCCCCCCTCGATGCTTACACAATTTTTTTCTCTCCCCCCCTCCCCCTCACAACCGCTTCATCTATCTGTTTGGCCTGGAAACTCGAGGGGTCGCTCTCCTCGTTTATCCCACCACCGAGAGTTCTCGCTTGCCACGGCGCTTAGCACCTTGTTATTTATTTTTCAAACTTTTCAGCCTTTCCTTTTTCACCCATCCATGTTTTTCCATTTCTCTTGCCGAGGGGATGTGTATCTAGTTACCAGAGGCGGGTGGAAAAAAAAGCGGAAGGAGAAATTGAGGATCGGTGATGGGAGCTTCCGGTTAACTTTGTTATGTCGATATCAAGTGATTTGGAGGATGGCATTGAGCTTCCGGGTGAACTGAGTTTGGAGAAATAATTTTTTATCCCTTGATTGTGCTTTCACTTGTCGTTCGATTTATCTCAGTGATTTGAAAATTTGTTTTCAGATGTTTTACAACACTTCCGCAATACGAAACTCAATAACTCCACAAATGTTTTTCCCCTCCTCACTTTTTTTGAAACCCCAGAAGCATAACCACTTCTCAACGGTTCCCTCAGTATTGACATGTCACTGTCATCGCCGTGAAACACGCCAGAACCGGTAGCCTCCCCCTTCTCAGCCGGCAAACACTTCTTGCTTGCCTCTGTCGGAAGACGTTTGTGCGGCCAGCACCGAAGACCGGTATACATTCAAAAGGAAGAGACGCACGCATTGAGCGGCCCGCCACCGATTTCTGAATCGACTCACGAACCATTCCAATTGCAATCATTGGTGCAAAAAGAGGTGTGCGCCGACGTATGGGTCTCTTTGAGGGAGGTTGAAACGGTTAGGCTCGGCGTGGCAATTCGATCGTCGCCGGAGCCAATTCGATAAAGACTTTTTGCTGAGGGGGCACCAATTCAAGAGACTCGCTTCGCACAAGACGCAACTCTCGCAACACGAGAACACTTTTATATATACCACTGATTCCTCAGTACGATTAACCTCCCGTTAATTTCTAACAGGACGAAATTCAATGCACACAGTTCCGTGAAATTGGGATCCACTATAGCGCGAGTGATTGAGAGATAAAATGCTCAAGGGTTGGGGGGGGGGGGGGGACGGGGGG
>NW_021680342.1:6228359-6246834 GCF_001412515.2 Diachasma alloeum | reverse complement strand
GGGGGGGGGGGTCGAGGGGGTATAAGTAATAAAATAAAAATGTGAAAGTTTTTAATGAATGAAGAAGTTGGGCAGAATTATTACAACTCGAATATTGGTCTTAAGTATTAAAATATGTATGTGCCTGGCGGTCTCTCCTCGTCTCTCAGGTGGGTGCGAAGGAGTCGTTTTTTTTTTATTCTGGGGGCCCCTCAGGCCCCCATGAGACCCAAGCAGTATATCAACAATGATAGTTATACACGTACGTTATAATCGTAAATTAGCCAAGGCAACATAATATATTCGTGGGGGCTGTGTTTGGTTCGCGCGTATCTGTTTTATGCGGTTATTATATACGACAGCACCAGTCATACCTGACTCTCTCCTCCTTGCATCTTCTTCATTCGTGGGCTGGTTATTTTTTGGTTGGTTAATATTCTTGGCTTTGAGCTCAACGCAAATCGCTGACTCGTCGAAACTAAACTGCGCGTGTTCCGGCCAATCAAGTTGTCTTGGGGAATTAGACACACGGTGCCTCGTTAATTCATTAGTTGGTGTGCAGTGCGGAGAGGGGGGGGGGGGGGGGGGAGGGGTAAATAATATTGGGATTTGATCGGGTATACATCACGACCCTTAGTGAGAAATAATTTGCCGGTTTTCTGGGCGCGAGCGAGTGTTGTTCTGGGTTTTTTTCCTTCATACATGTACCAACTTGTGGTTTACAACCTCAAGCGCGCCTGTTTCCTGGTGAGCGAGCCCCCATGGTCAGGCAATATTTTAATCGTTTCTTCAGAGGAAGATTAAATGAAATGCTTTGCGGAAAAAGTGGAAGAGAGTGAGGAGGAGAATTCGGTTTGAGATAAATTAGTGACTCGAGGGATTTTTAAGACGGTTTTTTGATGACTTTATAACTGTTTGAGGGAATAATTGGGGGGTAATTGAGTGGTTTTAGGGTTTTTTGTGGACTCGGATTGTGGAGGAATTAAAATGGGGAATCGAGAGTGATGGTTTTTGAGGGAATGGAAGGGGGAAGTGAGCGAGATGTCTTGTCACTGGCGTCTGATTTCTGACATACCGTTGCAATTAGTGTCAATGGGGGATGGGGGCATGTGGGCTCGGTCAGTGGACACTCAGTGGGGAGTGTTCGGTTGAAATTCAAATCATTATCAATGGTGAGTTGAGTACGCTGGTGGGAAATGCTGGGTAAATTTTCCGATAAAATGAAGCTCTTCAATTTTCAGGTTTCAATGAAAATTATCAATGGGAAAGCCAATATTTTGCATAGAATACAATGAATATTCGTGTAAATGTTTTTTAGGAAATATAAAATTTCTGTGTAATTTCATAACATGATGGGACGGTTTTATGAACGAACTGGAATATTTGAATATTTTCATCTGCCTAGAGTACTACAGATCAATGTAACAATTTTCAGAGACATTTTTCCGGGCAAATTCAAGAACTCTCACTGCAATATGAGCACGTCTACGCCTAATTCGCAGGAAAAGATGGTGATCAGACAAAAATTTTGAAAAAAAGAACAATTGAAAAATATGGATAATTGAGGGAGTTATGATGTTTTGAAAATGGCTAGTTTTTGCTTAAAAAACCGTTTTATCGTATTAACTTCGTCAAATTGAAGATAATGTTATGAAAAATTTTAACGATGTAAAAACAATTTCATCAATCAATAACATAAGAATCTCCACCCCGAAAAAAGTAATGATCACAAGATTATCAATAAAAAAGTTACCTTAAAAATATTTATCCATCAAGTTTTCCCCCCGCAATAACATGCTCCATAAAAATCCTTTTAATTACACCCCCTAATCACCTCCAATGATTCCTGAACCTATCGACATGTGCATCCGCTCCCTCCTTCTGTCCTCCACCACAATCAAAAAAGCAGTGGCATGCGGCACCGAAGAATTTACAGTCCCCCAAGGGACAAATTGCTCAGCAGCGTGTGCGCGGCTCGAATTATTAATTGTTCCCGCCATTTTTAACTTTTTGCATTCGCCTTCCTTTAACTGCGCGACTCTGTTCTCCGTCGGAAGGAGATCGAGTTTCGTTCTCCCGCGAGTGCGTGTACGTAGGGCAACAGAGGGATTTATTTATTGGCGAGTAGTTTACCACCGCTTCAGCCCCATCCAAAGGACTCGCCGAAGGATCTTTATCTCCTGCAGATTGGCTTCGTATCGTGTAAGTGCCCCTTTCCCAGTAGCTCCAATGATTCAGATCGTCAAACAGCTTAATTTGGCGTCAATGATTCACGCATTGAATTGGAATAAAAAAAAATCTTATTTATTATTTGTAAAAGGATCTGATATGCCCTCAACCGTTTTGTCTTTGGAAATTAATCGCCCCCTCGAGTGACTTGTCGCGAGTCCTCACGCTGGGCCCTCGTAAAGGGATCGCAATGTCGCGGGCTTTAGGACGAGAACAGCGCTTCGTTTTTAATAAGCGACAATTAGCTGGAAGTATGGCTTCCCTTTTACAAAGTCCTTCTTCTTCTTCTCATGCCACACTTTATACCTCGTCTCTTCTTCAACCTCACCTCGGGCCCACTCCCCCCCCCCCCCCNTCCCCCCTTCCCTCCCTCCGTTACCAACGTTTTCTCTCGTCTCCTCTTTGGGGCCCTCTCTTGTCGTATGCGACCACTTTGTGTATATATGTGTGTGTCCCGACGTGAGGTGACTGCGGCTCGTAAACCCTGTAAAATATTACTTGGCAGTGCTAGCAGTGGCGTGTGATATTCCCCTCCCCGGCATCTTTTTTTTACATTCGGTTAGGTTTAAAACTCAGTGAGGATATTGTAAATGGGTTTTTGCGGATTGGAAAACATTCTTGAAGCACCTGCTCATTGATTTCGAGGGTAACTGTGCTTCTGAAAAAATTCGGAAAACTGGAAAGAAACTTATTAATTCAGGAGTAAATAGTTGATTCATGAATTGCATTTTTTTTTCTTACGAAACGATACTGAAATTGTTGAATCAAGCATCCAGAGGTCTCCACAACTACACTGTTGGAAAATTACTCTTGAAATTTCAAGTAAAAATGCTTGAAATTTTTAACAACGACAAAGTTAATAATGAAAACTGAAATATTTGGATTATTCCGCTAATGGGTAATGTCGACCGTCAAAATATTCATTACTGCACTGATAGAAGGCTTTGCTTGTATCTACCTGACGGATTCGGTTGAAGGTTTTTTTTCGATTAGGTTCACATAACTGGACATTCATTGATAACTAGGACTAATCGCGGTACACTCAACTGCTGGTTGATTTTAACACCATTTGATTATGATAAATTTTTCGCTTGACGCAAACCGGGAACCGTTTAATACAACTGGGCGTTTGGTAATAGTTACCGAATCGAGGTTAGTTCAACGCGCCCTCTAGCTCAGGCTTTTCCTCACGTTGAAATCTTCAGAGAATATATAAACAAAAACGTATTTACTTTATTAAAATAATATAAGCGATTAATTGTAGGGTGTGAGTAAAACAATAACACTTTTAATTGGAAGAAGATTGTTTATAAACGGAAATTTCTGTAGTGAAATTGAAAAAAAAGTTTTACAAAAAAAGTTCTTATGGATATTACTCCAACTCCCCTGGTTTCTGATATGCTTATCACAAATCCAACCTGGTGAATAATTAATTGACTTACCTCGTTAAAATAAAATTGTAATAAATATTCATATAAAATACTTTTCATAGAATTCATCGGCGGCGGATTGTGTCCCTTTTGTGGTTATGTTTTGGATAATTATCAAATCCTAAAATACATTCTCCTCTGTGTAACGTCGTTTTTTCTGGAAGTATAACCATTTTCAGTACATTTTCACTGCATTTCCACATCTAGACGGCCCGTATTTTCAAATTTTCACATGACAATCAATGTTTAATAATAAACAACAGAGAAGTTACACCAACTAGCGATTCGGTAACTATTACCAAATCCTCCAGTTGGCTCAACCTTAACCTCTCAACTGAGCCGTTCGGTAACTATCAACGGGCCATTCAATTGTTCTTATTTTACTGCGACATTAGGTAACAGTTACCGAGCCTGTGTAATATCAACCGAATCCTTCTATCAGTGTGTGACAATGGACAGTGATTATCGAAATGGCATACCCTGTGATGATAATCAGAAATAAAAACTTTCTATTGCTCAATTAATCAGTATTTACAGGTACACATGATTGAATACTCATCTAATTAATTATGAAATCTATCTCATTAATTGAATATTTTGAGGGAAGAGCTAAAATAAGAATGGGCAATGAACAAAAAATTAGCAGTTAAAATTTACCGAGCCATCATAACATAGTATTCACGGAGGTCCCTGTAATAATCATATTTCCTCTCCCATCGAAAGCTCCCTCCAACACATCCTCGTAAGATAAAACTATTAAAAATGTAAAAATTATATTTTACAACAATAAAACCTTCCTTGCCATTATTCCACCTCTACAATGTTTCACGTAATAAAGATATTCCCCACCCATCAAAACATTTTTCACCATTCCAAATGCCAAAAAGCACAGCATTTTTGATATCACATGAAACAATACAAATTCTAAAAATCCCAACGCATCGTCACGAGTTGAACCCGGTGAGAAATAAAACACGAAAGAAAAAAAAATCCCGGAGAAAAGAATATCCCCCGAGGCAGGCTTTATACTTTCTTGTAAATTGTATTAAAATGCCCGGTTTTTACGATCGTGTCAAACTACCTACACACGAGTGAGACTCCCCGAAGGACCTCAACACAACTGAGAGAGCGACAAACAGTGAAAGAGGGTTGAGACAAAAATGATGCATTTACTCGGATATTTACAGTTTTGAGTCACGGGTGGTATTCGGCAGAAAAATGGAAGAAAAAAGTGCGCGGAGGAAAAAAAAACTGAAACCTATAGAAACATGAAATGACGAGAAACGATGTGAAACGAGCGCCCCTTGACATCCGCTTGACACGCACGACTCCTCCCCCCTCGCGCCCCTCTCCTCATACGATATTGAATCCCGATTTTATGATCCCCACGGACGGAGACGTTCGCCTTTTTTCCTCACTGCGGTGTAAACTTTTATCTGCAAATTTTCAAGGAAATCAGGCGAGAACAAAAACGAAAGGAGGGAATACATTTTCTGGAGTGCGAGGGAGCCGGCTGCGAAGGGTGGGGAGGGGGGGAGATATTCTCAACGCCGAGAATGTCGTATATGATCCCCCAGAAATATCCCCAGTCATTTTAAGCCCGTCGGCATAACAGAGAGAAAGAGAAGAGAGACATCTTGAGAAACAGTAAAGAACAATTTGTAACTTATACTGCATGATTTTACGGCTCGGTGGATTTTTACCACCGGCATCAATTGTTCTCGGAGCATTTCCAAGGGGCTTCATCTAGCCTGAGTGAGAGAACGTATATATGTTTATAGACAAGACAGGGCTAAGAATGTTGCAACATTGAGGGCATTTAGTATCGTCGATTAGCAGGCACTCAAGAGTGGTGCCCGCCCCCGGGCTAAACCAGAATGTAACATGGATACAGAAAAAAAAACCACGAGAGAGAGTCGAGTGAAATGTGAGAGGGGAAAGTGAGCCCTTTGGTACTAAGGGGCAATTCGATAATAAAACGCTAATTAATAGCAACAGTTACATCCCCTTTTATCCCTCTTCTTTCGTATTTAGTGATTGAAAGAAGAGAGAAGGGTTGAGATCGAGTTGCTACTTCTCGCGAGCTCGGCGAAAGCATTGGGAGAATTCCGAACGATCGAAACCCACAAGAAATCTCTGCAACGCCTGAGGGCTGTAAATTGGTAGGGAGAGGGGATGGAGCTTTGGTGGCATCAAACAATTAGCCAAAATCCAAACGCTCTTCCCACACCCAAGGTTAACTTCTGATTGGGGGTAGGTTGTTACAACTAATATCTTTGGTCTTATCCTCGTTATTATCCAGTTTCTCCTCCGCCACTTCCCTCGTTTTAACAGTCCTTCTCTCTTACGGCAAACGCCGACGCTCGGAGATATTAAAGCGTCTTCCTTTGGTATAACTAATTTTACCCCTCTCCCCCAAAATCTCCAGCCTCTCCACCGTCTTATTTCTCATTGAAGTGTATGGGGGGAGAGGCAAGTGTTCCCTATTCCAGGGTTTAAAGTGCGAAGTGACGAGTAAAGACATTCCAAGTGTGATCATGAAAGTCTATACAGGCGGAAATGAATTGAGAGGATGGATGAATGAGCGTCGTAAAAAATTGAGAAAAGAGTAGGTAGAGAGATGGTGGTGGGCTGTTGTAAATGGGCAGGTGTTGGAAAACCGGAAGCCTTTGCCATGTCGCCGCCTACGGCAGCGAACGGTCTCAATGGACCGGCTAATTCGACAGTGTGACTTCTGACTGTATTATACGACAGCCCTTCGGTCACTGGGGAAAAATGAGCATTGTGTGGTGTTTGAGGCCATAGGTGATTTGTGATGAGGACTAAAAGATTTTTTTAACCGCTTCTTAATCTCGTGGGAGTTCGGTCGTGGAGAAAAATCTGATCTACGTATGGCTTTTGGGTTGTAGGTTTTCTTGGGTCAGGTTTTAGGGGGGGGGAGCCTTATGGATTTTTCAACTGCAGGTCGGAGGCTGATCTGAGTTCATAATGAGTTTTTAAAAAAATTTATTTATACATTTTTGAACAACTACAATTCAATTTCCATCCATTTTTTTTGTTATAAACATAAGATCATGTGAATTGTTTACAGATGTCGTGGTAGCTTAGAACTACTAACAATACACTTCAAATTTTTATGGAACATTTGACAAGAAACTCATTTATTATAACAAGACAGTTTTTATCTACACGGAGAGAATTTTTCCAGAACAATTCTAGAGAGAATTTTTCCACAAAAATACGGGGAAAAATTCACGTTTTCCCCAATGAAATTTCTAGTGCCGACACTAGAATTTTTTCTTGGCCGTCACTTTGCGCCTCTTTTTCCGTACTAGCACTAGAATTTTTCTAAAAAATTTCTCTCCGTGTAGTCTAATTAGGAATTCTCGTGCATGATATGGTGAAAAAAATTTTTGATTCATAAATTTTTGAAACATGATTTGTCTGGAATCATTCTACAGTGGGTATTGCCACAGGACGTGATCGATGTTTTCTTCTTCATAACCACATTTGCATAGCGACGATGTGATTAGACCAATTCGTTCCAGTGATTGTGCTAAACTATGATGATCGGCTCTATTTATGGCCCTATTTACTTCATAATGAGTTAATGTTTAATTCTTAGGAGGTTTCTGTGGTCAAACTTTCCATTTAATTTTTTAGTCTACTATTTTAGAAAAGAGTGGAAATTATTTAGTTGTTTGATAATTGATGGGCTGTGTTCATCGAAAATATATTCGGTAGTAATATAACACTTGTTCCACAATTATCGGATATTTTCCGATCACTTCGTTGCATAGGGAACACGGAGAAGATTATTTGGTGAATTTCAACAACTAGTTGTTTGAGTTGTTTGTTCAGTGCAATTATTACACTGAAATCAGTAGCGAAGTGGTAAACCGGTTTTAGTTGATTCATCTCCTAATTGAGTTTTTGAGGAATATTTCCGAATTTAACGAAGATAGCGAAATTTTCGTAATCACAATTGTTGTAGCTCTCAATTGGCTCTACAAAAAAGGTTATAACAAAAATTTTGCCATCTCCCCTAGATTCCGAGATATTTATTAAAAACTGGTCAATAGTCAAAATTGACTTGTACGGTTTTACCACTTCGCTACTGAAATGTACAGTTTCTATTTATTCGTTCATCAGATTGTGCGTTTCCAATACCCAAACTCCTTGAAATTTCAGTGACACTGTTACTCGATAGAAACTTCCAAGAGGGATATCGGAAAATTTAAGTCAGACATTTTCAACAGTTTATCTGACCCATAAAAATGACTGTATTAGGAGGGTAAAATTTACAACGTGCCGTGCAAGAATTACTGCGCCACTATAATTGTCATTAGTAGACCGACGGCAGTGGCTATGTGGTTAGAACGCGAGATTGATGGCTGTAGGTTCGATTCCACAACCGTGTGCCAATAAAAAATTATAACTCTAATTCTCATAAGTTTTATTGTCGAGCTGGAATCTCGTGAGTGATGACTGCCTTGCCAGGCTTTCCCCTCATTGAGGTTTTCCCTCGGCTTTCAGCGAATGCGGTACGGCGGTTTGGGGGAAATAAAAAAAAAACGATTTCTTGGGCCAAGAAATTATTACTTCATCGCCAAGTGTTCATGATCCAGTCATGAACACTTGACGGAATTCGTACATTACCTGTCTCATTCTACGGAGTTGTTATCTCAAGTCATTCGTTCTTAAGAGATTGTATGTTTGGCTGAAGAAATAGATTAAATTAGGTCGTTTTTTGCTTCCAAATGGGAGCCTTGTTTTTAACCGATTGTTCGATTTTCTAGTTTTGATTGCAAATCGTCTAAAATGTTACGGAACGTAACAACGTAACAACGTGATGTAACAACGTGACAACTTGGATTTTTGGTAATTAATTTTTAGAAAATTCAACAAAATACGGTGAAATTTGTCGTTAAAAATCTGAAATTTTGGCTCATTGTAGCTATTATTGAGCTCAACTTTGGCGCGCTGTTTCAGCCCGATCAGTACAGTAGTTCCTGAGATATAACAACTTGTTGAAATTTCGTTTTTCCTCAGTATCTCAAAAACTACTGCACCGATTTCAATTTTTTTTTCAAAATACTCGTCTCGGCCGCCACTATCTGGATCAATCAAAATATATATATCCGTTCCTGCAAAGTTTCCGGAATCTTCCCGTTTTTTCGTTTTTTGATTTTTTTCATTCTTGTTCGCACTATAACTTCACGGAGAGAAATATTCAATAAAAATGACGTATCTTTTCCTGAATTCCGGAGCGAAATGTGGTTGTAGGAAATTTTACGGAACTGTCACGGAATTTTTCTGCTCATAGCTCTTACAATACTGAAGGTTGGTATTTCGAATAGGCGCAACCGGCCGAGCAGTTTCGGAGATATTTGACCTTTTGTATAAATTTTCTTCATTAAAAGTTTAACTATTTTCCTGTAGACACCTGGTAACACGTAGTTACGGTTGTATGCCTGCCACAAGAATAGGAAAATTGCTACGGATCCACTCGGAAGCTTATTACCAATGAAATTGGTAGAAATAAAAGAAAGAAAGAGACTAATGACGCAAAAAGTAACGGCCACATGCCTTCTGTCGGATAGGCTCGAACCCCTGCTTGTTCTCGCAGTGTATGAGACGCGAAAATTGTCAATAGGAAATGCATAATCAGAGTTGGATTTCCCAAGCGAAAATCGTTAATTGAACTCGGATTTTGAGATTTTCAGCTCAAATCTACGACTGACACATCATAAATCCTGTGACGTACCCTCTGGGGGTTTACAAGCGATTTTACATAAATAAATATGAACCCACGGGTGCTCGGGGGAGCGCGATGGAGCGACCAGGCGTATTATGTTGATGGTTTTGGGCTAGTATGCAGGAAAGGATTAAGCTGCGCTCGGACGCCTCCAACACACTATACTACTCGCCGCTGTTATGAATGCCCACACAAACGGAAGTATTTTCCCAAACACTAAACTTCACCGTATCACATTGTTCAGAAGAATTGGCACGGCTCAGGAAGAGGGAAAGACGTGTGTGGCGAGAAAAGTTTGCATGAACGACGCCGGACTGTGGGGTTAGCCGCGCTACGTTGATCTTGGACAAAGCATAAACCGTGGAAGAGTGTATCATCTTCAAAATATTTGAGCATGAATATACATCTGTTTTTGCACCGATGGGCAATCGTTTCACGTTTCTTGAAGGAGGAAACTATTTTTCCTGAATTTATGGATAGAATCTTACACTGTTAGAAATTTTTGCCTGGAATTTCCGGTATCCTTGGGATTTTTTTTCAAGCGACGGTTCCACTGAATTTTCGGAGGATTTTGTCATCGAAAATTGACAATTTGATGAAAAAACTGGAAAGAGTAAGTTTTAGTTCAATTCAGTAGCGAAGTGGTAAACCGGTTTAAGTCGACTCATCTCCCAGTTGAGTTTTTGAAAAATATTTCCGAATCTAACGGAGATGGCGAAATTTTTGTAATTACATTTGTTATAGCTCTCAATCGGCTCTACAAAAAAGGTTATAATAAAAATTTTGCCATCTCCCTTAGATTCCGAGATATTTATTGAAAACTGGTCAATAGTCAAAATTGACTTATACCGTTTTACCACTTCGCTATTGAATTATTCGGGGTAAATAAAATTTGCCATGATTTTCTGGGTAATTTTCATTCAACTTTTCTCCCCGTGCACGGAGACTATTGAAGAAATTATCTGTAAAATTGCTCATTCCATATATAATCAATCTTTTCACAAGTATTTTTTTTCAGAACTAGTTCTGTGCGTTATCACCTCTCACGGTAATTTTTTCGTAACAGGAAATTATCCGTTGTACCCAGAGCTAACGCAGTGTGACACGACGTCCTTTCATTGAAACGGTCCCAGGGTCCTGTCTCACTTCCACCTAAAAGGGTGGTATGTATACGTATATATATCGTGGCTCCTCAAATATCGAGGAGGGCACTGAAGCTTTTGGAGCCCAGTGACATCTGTATTAGCGAGATTATGGGGTCGTTTTCAGAGGGTGCGTGCAAACCGAAGGATCCCCGGGCTTGTACTATACTGTATAGATGATGCACAGCCGGTTCTCTCTTATGTATATACGGGACACGGAATAGGTGTGGATGTGGATGACGGGTGGATACGCTCCTTGTTGTTATACCTAGAACGACTTTAGCTGCCGAAAGCTAGTTCACTAATCTCCTGACGCACAATGTCATGGGGATCCCCCTCTCTTTTGTTGAAAAGCCGAGTCAATCCGTCATGAATAATCGTCATTTGCTAAATTTTTACGACTCTTCTTCATCTTTTAATCTTTAAATTTTTGACTTTTTGAATTGTTCTGCATTGAGAGAAGAATTGATGACACATTAATTGAGAATATAAAAATGTTGTGAATGTTTTCAACTGGAATTTCGAAGGAAAACTCCTCAGAAATGAAAACGTCAACGAATTTTCAGATTTCAATTGAATATTTATGTCCAATTCCTCATAACAGGAACAGTTTTCTCGCAATTGTGAGTGAAATTTTGTGAGTGAAATGTCCCTAGAAAAATCAGGACAGACTCTGAATATTCTGGCATGAAATTTCTTTCAAAAGTTGTCACATCATCTCAACAAATTACTGAAAAAATCGGTATTTTCTAATAACTGTCCACGTTGTTAGGTTAAAATTGAAATTTCATGGACAGTTTGGTAGTAATTTCCAGGAAAGCGACATTGAATTCAATTTATGAATGGGAAAATCATAAAAATTTCCCTGAAAGTTGAGGCGAACTTGATTGAATTTTCTATCAAAACATAAATATTCATTATCAAATCCCGCTGAATTTCCAATTGACTGGAAGTTTAAGAACCATTTATCTGATTTTTCTTGACTTCAATTCATTATCATGAAATAATTGTATTAAAATTCCCAGTTTCAATTGATCAGTCAATTTATGACTTTTAAATAACGAAATTCTTTGAAATTCCAGTGGCACTGTTACCTGATGAAGATCTCTAAATAGTGTCCCGGAAATTTCAGCCAAAAAATTCCAATAGTGCACCAATATTCACTGCTTTACGAAAAATCCTATTTCACTCATTAGTAATTAAAAAACTACAGAATTAAATCGTTCATTCAAAAACATTGTATCCATACACAAAAAAAATATCAGTGTCTTTCCATTAACTCAGTGCAAATGATTAAATTAACGATCCAAATGTAATTAATTAACCTTCGATTCGTTGAAATATTTGTAATGATACTATAATGTTATCCTCAACACATTAATTGTTACGAACCATTAAGAGCCGTTGATTAATTTCATTAATATAATTTTCAATTCGATCAGTGATCCCCATTATGAACGGAATTACACTAAAAGCAAATATCTCTCAATGCTCCCAACCTGGGTGCATCCAAATGTGATGGAATAGTTGGAGGCTGAGAGTGTCAATTCAAACGGACAGGTCAATGCCTAACCATTGAAAAGAGCAGGGTCGACTTCAACGCCAGTGACGATTTTGGGGTCTCCCCTCGAACTGTGCAACCGGCACATCATCCCCCTCTCATACAGCCAGTCACCCTGAATCTCTGACAGTCGAGGCCTCGTCCCGCCGTGTCCCTTTAGTGTGTCTCTTGGTGTTGTGCTAGTCAGTTTTCGGTGCCTCGTTCTCCTTTACTCATGAAAACTATTCTATTCTATTCTGTTCCCTTGAAAAAGTAAAAGTGTGATCTTCACCCTCGAAAAACCGTTTGAATCACAACTTCTGGAATATGTATCACAACGTGAACCTCGCACTTCTGTGGAGTTTACAAAGTAAGTGAAATCACTATAGGCCTATTTCCATTGCGGATTTGAGCTACACCGAGAGATCATACGGGAATTTCTCTAGGAACACAAACAGAAATTATCTCGCCGTAAAATAAAGTGGGGCAATGTGCACTGTAGTGCATATGAAAAATGAAAAATCCTATTCTAAAAAGAACATACACTTAAAGTCGATAACTATCGATATCTCGCAAATCTGTCACGCCTCATTGGTTCCAGTCGTCTGAGAGCAAAGTTAATTCATGATTAATTCAATTTTGAGATTTTCAATTATGATTGTTACAATTACAGCGCACTGTAGCGCGTGTTCGGTCTCGTGAAATAAATATGGAAACAGAAATCACTGTAGAAAATGAGGTAAATTCTTCGGAATAGGAGAAAATCTGTCTCTTGTTCGAAATTTGGTGCTCATTCTCTGATTAAAAACTGACCGATAACGTATTTCGTTACAAGTTTACCCTACGTACCAGGGTAACTTTCACTACATTCTTCTCTTTGTGTACACAGAGAAAAAAATACGAAATTTTTTCGCTATATAAGTACAGTCATAATGATATAGACTTAAATCTCCCAACACTGGAAAAATCTGATGCCATCACGGCGAAATTTGATTGCCGATCCGCAAAAAAATTATGTATATGCCGTAAAATTCTATGACATCAGTAATATTTCATGTCAAAAGTGAGGTTCTCGCTCATTTCACCGGGAGATGTACATTTCAGTATAATTTCTCAGATCCCCATTTTTTTGGGTTTTTCTCGCTCAGTGCTAGGCATGTACAAAAATTTAAGGTCATGTCTACACTATAACTCTATCCCAACGTCATCCTCGGTGTATAAATGAAAAATAAAATAAATATGATACAGTAAATTCGATGATTAGAAACAGGTAAATTTTTTGGAGATGAAGGACAAAATTTGTCTCTTGTTCGAAATTTGGTGCTCATTCTCCGATTAAAAACTGACCGATAACATATTCATTTTTTAACGGATTTCGTTTTTCGTAGGGTAACTTTCACTATATTCTTCTCTTTGTGTACACAGAGAAAAAAATACGAAATTTTTTCGCTATATAAGTCCAGCCATAATGACATAGACTTAAATCTCCCAACACTGGAAAAATCTGATGCCATCACGGCGAAATTTGATTGTCGATCCGCAAAAAAATTATGTATATGCCGTAAAATTCTATGACACCAGTAATATTTCATGTCAAAAGTGAGGGTCTCACTCATTTCACCGGGAGATGTACATTTCAGTATAATTTCTCAGATCCCCATTTTTTGGGGTTTTTCTCGCTCAGTGCTAGGCATGTACAAAAATTTAAGGTCATGTCTACACTATAACTCTATCCCAACGTCATCCTCGGTGTATAAATGAAAAATAAAATGAATATGATACAGCAAATTCGATGATTAGAAACAGATCAATTCTTCGGAGATGAAGGACAAAATTTGTCTCTTGTTCGAAATTTGGTGCTCATTCTCCGATTAAAAACTGATAACATATAACCGATAACATATTTATTTTTTAACGGATTTCGTTTTTCGTAGGGTAACTTTCACTACATTCTTCTCTTTGTGTTTACACAGAAAAAAATACGAAATTTTTTCGCTATATAAGTCCAGCCATAATGACATAGACTTAAATCTCCCAACACTGGAAAAATCTGATGCCATCACGGCGAAATTTGATTGCCGATCCGCAAAAAAATTATGTATATGCCGTAAAATTCAATGACACCAGTAATATTTCATGTCAAAAGTGAGGTTCTCGCTCATTTCACCGGGAGATGTACATTTCAGTATAATTTCCCAGATCCCCATTTTTTGACATTTTTCTCTCGGCAGCGCTAGGGTTATACAAAAATTTAAGTTCATGTCTACACTATAACTCTATGCCAACGTCATCCTCGGCATAAATTCCCGGCGTCATTGATAGCTCAAACTCGAGCCGGAAATTGAAACTATCGAGAGAACGATTGAGAATCATCTTCGCCTACGTTGAAAGTCCTTTACGATCCCGTCGCGATACCAATTTCTTTGTATATCACGTCCTTTTGATATAAACATCATTTACCAGATTATGGACAAGTTTCCATTACATATGTTTTATTTATCTTCTCTGCGAAAGGAGGGGGGATGTACAGAGGGAAAAAGGATAGTGACAAAGACCCGGTTTTCCGTTGAGAAGCCCGGAGACCGGTCTTTCAAAATGTTTCTTCCTCCTTTTTATGGGGCTGCAATTAAATCCACAAAGAAGAGTATGAGTCCAGAGATTGTGGGAGTGAGTGGAGCGATCGTCATATCGGCTGCCTCGCGTTTTCTCTCACCAGAAGAAACGATCACATCTTGGTAGGCACCTAATTTATAAAAAGATAGTCTCACTCGTGGTATTTACGATACAACGGGTCATCTCTCTTGCGTATTATACACCCGTGGTGTATCCATCCACGACGTTACGATGTACCCGGATGTATCAAAGGAACCGCGGCGACTTTACAACCACCCATATACACTTTACGGCACCTCAAATCTGACGTCTATATAAGGGCAACTATTTTTATTTAATATTTCGCGTCTTCTGGATAGTTTTTTACACGGGTTTTATTATTGTGATTTTTTTAAAATATTTTTTCGGTGGAGGAAAATGTCAGGAGGGTGCGGAGTTGGAGATGCGACGCATTGAACTCACTCGCGTCTCCAGCACGGTTAGAAGTTGTCCTCTGAATTTTCCTTGTTTAATATCGGAAAATTTTACTCATTAACATTTTTACTGAAATGTATGAAAATATCGTCGTTGAAAAATTACAGACTTCATGGACTTTCCATAAAATAGTCCTAAAAAATTCCTGCGTTTTTTGGTACACAGATGAGAGACTGCCACCACTCGAAAGATTTTTGCCCGCTGATTTGAAATCCGACGGTCAAATCCCTTAACATGGCCTAGTTTCTGAGAACAAAATTTTAAAGTCTTTAGAATAACCCAAAATATATATATATTTTTTATTTTGACTAATAATTAATTGACTAATAATGCCGAATGACGGGAAATGACTCCCGCTGGGCAATGAAACCGTGAGATTTAGGGTGTCGCAACATTCGGCGGCCAAACCGGGAATCGAATGTTTCACAAATGAATACTAAAGTTTGTGCATTTTTTAATGAAAAAGTAAGACAGAAATGGATGAATATTACTGTATTTTCAGTGAATTTTTACGGTTTAAAAAAACAGGGCACTTGCTTCCATTCCGTAGGAAGGGGATACACTGAGAAAAAAAAGTACTTTTGCCAAGTATATTCACTAACTACAAGAAAATTTACACATGTCTTATGCAGATATTTATATACATTTACTTGGGGCAAGTAAATATACCTGGCAAAAGCAATTTTTTTTCTCCGTGTATCCGTCAAGATGGTTCAGTTGGTTCAATTGTTTCTCTACTTTTCTCATGACTTGTCTTTGATTTTTTTTTGTGGATCAACTTCCGTCCAATGATTCAGAGAGAATGAGTGAAGTTCAGGTGAATGTGTTCTTCAGTTTCGAATTATTCGAATATTCAGCTTATTTTGATACGGATTATTCACATTTACACAGAGATAAATATTTAATAAAAATTACGTATCTTCTCTGTAATTCCGGAGCGAAATCTGCAGCGAAATGTGGAAATTTTACAGAACTATCACGGAATTTCTCCAGAGCGTTCCGTGATTTTTATCTGATTCTGCTGTGAAAAATTACGATACAGTCACTTAAATTTTCTGAGTCGACTCCGTAATCGGTGAGCGAATTTTTTATTCCGTAATTTTTACCGAAAATTTCTCTCCGTGTATTTGAGAATTTAAGTAAATTGTGCAATTTCCATTTTATTCCCACCTGAAACTATGTGAATTCAGTAGAAAACTATCTAAAATATTAATCAATATTCCTCTTCTGAAAATTACCACCCGAGTGTCAAAGAAATTCGCATTTTCTCTAACGGATTGAATTTTGTTCAATAGATAAGAAAGATGGAAAATGCACTTTAGAAGTTTCAATTCCAAAGACGATGTCTGGAATTCCATCGCACTCTCAGCTGACGGTAAAGACCCAGCAACGGTAATGTCTGTCGATACTGAAATCGAAATTCTGCTTTCTACTTATCTCAAAAATTTTACATTAACAGAAAATTTCGTATTGGCATGCAGGGGTGATGAAAATAAACCTTATCGGCATTGATTTGTTGGAATAATAAGGAAGAGCAATTCCCAACATTTTAGTACATCGCGATCGTAAAAAATATCAAACAAATCACGGGAGGTGTTATAAATAAAATAATTTTCACTGATCAAGAGTAGTAATTTCCATCCGATTTGTGGCCGGTTGTTGTACCAGCTGTGGTATCCCACCATGAGCTTATCTTGAGCCACTACGAACCGAAGAGTACTAGAAGGTAAAATGCGATAATATCGGCAATAGCTGTATATACACTGGCTAGTGCTCCCTGTTATACGCTAGTAGCGTCTTGCTGGAATTTATTTAAATTGTTCTCTTATTGCGGTTAGTTATGTGTTGTTATATGCATACAAACCATAGTGATACTCTCGTGGCACGCCTAAGGTAGTTATCTCAATAATAACAATTACGCGAGAGGAGGAAAGAGATCTCGCACCTCCGATAATGTTATATTGTACCGGACTTTGGATATAAAAGGGAGGTAAATGTGAAATGTATGTACAATGGACATATATAGTAGCGTAGGCGCGCCAAAACTTCCAGGTGCTACACGATTCCTCGTCTCTTTTTTATTTTCTCTTCATTTTCCCTTTTTTTTACCTTTCCGCATTCCTTTTGTGGCAGCCAACCTGACGACTACTCTCTTTCTCCCTCTCTCTCTCTCTCTCTCCGCGGAGTAGAAAAATTCTTCACTCAAGGCAAATAAAATCGAATTACCTGTTTCACCAATAAAACTTATTTACTTCTAGACATTTTATTATCACATTTGCATAAATAAAAATTTATAGAGAGAGAAAAAAGGATGACGAGGGTTAATTAATGGGTCGAATTAAAGAAACTATGAAAGTTATGTTGCACTGAATTCCGTTCGGTAATTTATATTCTTGGATTGAAGAATGAAGCTAAACTTTGTGTTCGAGTCTTGTTATTTTTCATGGCTCAGTCAATTAAAGTTCTTCACCCAATCATCTCGTTGGAGAACATCTAACATGTCTTGAATGTTGAAAATTTCCAACTGAAAGTATTGAGGAAATTTGAAGCGTCCAACGTGACTTTTCAATTTTTCATTGACTATTTATGATCAGTAACAGTAAACTTCCATCAATTTACCTGGACAAATGAGCTCGATACTCAATATTTGAATGGAATATTTCATTCAATCGTTATATTAGTATACATAAAGCAAAAAACTCCCATTTATACTTCTCGAATCTCCAGCATAAAATCAATTTCCTTCTCTCAAATTCGGAATGCAGTTCCCCCTTCCTCTCAGATGCTCTGCAATCTTATCGTGTTCAATTATTGACAAATGAGAAAGTCCTCGAATTAACCACAATATAATTAATCAATCTTTCCCTCCTCTCCACTAAGAATTTCCCCAAACACCTGTGTGGTCTGCCCTCCCCACCGCCCACGTCACCATAAAGCCACAAGTGTTAGAAACAAGGCGATATCGCCTATTCACCTATAACACCCCTTCCCGTTTAATTAATATTCGCACAGCGGGGCGAGCCGTTTGATTATCTCGTGCCATCGTGCGTATACCCAGTGAACAGAAACGATGGGGTAATATGCATTGGCCCGGCAATGCACAAACTCCACACAAACAATTGTGCACGCATATAACCCACAACCAGAAATTGTTGTAAAGCAAGAGTTGGTGGATTGCTTACAATTATGACAGAGGAAACGTTCGCATTCCGTTGTTGCCTGACCGTGAATATGTTGGCCAACTGTGCAACATCACAATCATAACGGGCGCCCTCAAACAGCCCTCTTGCTTCCCCCCCCCCCCCCCCCC
>NW_021680342.1:6220460-6228349 GCF_001412515.2 Diachasma alloeum | reverse complement strand
AATGTAAAAGCAGACACACATCCACCAAACATTTCCATCCATTCGTGTCTACAATCTCCTGTCTCACTCGATTCGTCTGCCCAAAACGCCTCACGCATCAGCGATATCAAAGAACTGACCTGTCGGCTGTTATGCCCCTCTGTAACCCATCCACTCACATCACACACCACAATCCAAGCCCTCAAGAGACACTCCTGCTAATTAAAAGAATCGTTTTCCCATTCATACATTCTCCTCTCTCCTTTTCCCCGAGCTTTTAATTTAATTTTTACACGTAAAATTATGACACCTGTTTCAACCTCCGCTATATCACCTCCTGTATCATCATTCTTTTCCACCAATTTATTATCACGACAAACGGTAATACGCAGTAGCCAATGTATTTATTATCACAGATAGGAGCCACGGCTTTTCTCTTCTCCGCACCTCCCTTCTTTTTAACTCGCTTCCAATTACCCAAGAGGGGTGAGGAGGACGAGGGGATTTTTAGTTTACTACCCTGAATTCTCGTTGTGAATCCCTCGCTCCCCCTTCAACCTCATTTATGCATTCGTTTTTGTATTCGCATACGCAAGGCCCTCATCATTTTGCCCCGTGTTGGTGCAGAGAGGGGGTGAAAGGAGTGGACCTACTGCAAGAGTTAAAATCAAAAGTGTGAGAGAGATGTAAAATGAGCGAGGTGAGATAGTCTCAGAGCGTACGGTGCGTGTTGGACCGATAATGTAATAACGTATCCCCGTCTGAGTCCACTTCATAAAGCAGAAGTTGGCTATCCACATTTGCACACTCACATGTGCACACATTCATCGGGGGGACTCTTATCCTTCGTCTTCACCGCAAGAAGTGGTGTTTGAATTTCTGATAATTTTGTGGAGATTCCCGAGTCGAAAAATTTCGTCTTACACTGGGGAACGAAATTAATTTTAACAGAGGAATCATTTTCTTGGGAAAAGAATTTTTGTCCTGGGAGCCTATTTCTCCTGGCCAGTCATTCCCAGGTTGTTCATGTCTATTTCCGAATACTTCAATTGTGTTGGTTTATGAGATGATTGTGCGTGCTACCTATGAATTTGAATAAATACCCTCAATTCAGTAGCGAAGTGGCCAAGCGGTTTAAGTTGGTTTTGGGTATTCGCCAGTTTTCAATGAATATCTCAAAATCTAAGGGCGATAGCGAAATTTTTCTCATTACCTTTTTAGTAGCACGCAATCCGCTCTACAGAAAAGGTTATTATGAAAATTTCGATATCTCCCTTAAATTCGGAAATATTTCTGGAAAACTCAACTAAAGACCAAATTGAGTTAAACCATTTGACCACTTCGCTACTGGATTATCGCTCATTTTGATCAAATTTGAGATTTTCTTACCTAAAATAATTGTTAATAATTCTAAATGTTGATAATTGTCAATTGAATTTATTCAAGATCACCCCATAATTCAAGATTCTTACATAATAATAGTCCGATAAAATTGTTCGTCTCCAATTTTCAATTTCTGTCATTTATTATATTCATTCTATGAACAGACAAGGAAAGAAATCGAATTGATGGGTATTCTTCGATTGATCGAAAAAATACGTCGATTTTGAAGCTTTCCGGAGGCATTGAAAAATTATTTTTTTTACTTCTTCTCGCCCACTTTTTTTATCCTGCTTGTCTGTCTAGCAGCATTCGCGATATCTGAAAAAATTGTGTTTGAGTGGACATGCCCATCTGCCTCGATTGAGAAATCTCGATAGTGCAATGTTAGAATCGCTTATAAACAATTGAATCCGTGATGTAATAAAACGAACGAAAATAAATAACTGAAATATCCCAGTTACAAAAAATGTCAAAATCGGTTTCTGACACAAATTGTTTTGAAAAGCACAAATTCTTGTGAAATAGTTCCGTAATTTTTACTGAATATTTCTCTCTGTGTAATAGTTTTTTTTTTTTATATTCCGGCCCTTTCTGCCCTCTGATTGGCTAATCGGCCCTATCCAACCCTATGCATGCGGCTGTGGATTCTACACTGCACCGCATTCGCACTCCTATAGAACATAGGAGTAGCATGGGAAACCACAGAAAACCCATGCCGGTACAGGCGGTCACTATATTAGCGACCTCCCACTCGCCGGAGCCACCGGTTGAAAAACTCGGTTCCACGGGGAATCGAACTCACAACCTTTCGCACACTAGGCTCGCACCTAGCCGCTTCGGCCACCGACGTCGGTGTGTGTAATAATTAACGAATGCTTCACTTGAAAACTGAAAATCGAGTCGAACAAGGCACCTCAAATGTGCATTTGTTAACTATTAACGAATGAACGAATGTTCATGAGACCGAATAGACCCTCGTCTCCAACCAAATCCACTCGTTAACACTAACTAATCCTTTCTATCACACTGAGAAAAAAAATTACTTTTGCCAAGTAAATTTACTAACTACAAGAAAATCTACACATTTCAGATGCAAATATTTATATACATTTCCTTGTGGCAAGTAAATTTACTTGGCAAAAGTAATTTTTTTCCTCAGTGCAGTGCACCTGACATCTTCATATCAAACTCCTTTCAAACGCCTCCAGTAACATCACAACGTTACTGGAACGCCTGCAGTAACGTCAAAACGTTTCCAGTATTATCCAGATACGGGATTCAAAGCGAGTTTATGCACGTGGATGATTGCATGGGTGAATGTTTGGTACAAGTGACCACGGGTGTTATTCGTCGATCCCGAAAACTCGGGCTCGTTACAGTTGAGTTAAAAGGCGGGCAAAAGCGTTCGTTACATAAAGCTGGCTATGATATATAAGGGATTTGTCTCTGTGCGGCAGTGTCGTGCGTCATGTCGCAAATATTAACTCTGATACAGGCCATTCATTCACTTAATTACAAACAGGCGTGATTTAAGAGAAGCCAGAGCGGCAGGGGGTCTCACTGAATTGTGGGGGAGGGGTTGCGATGAGGGGGGAGGGGGGAGTGGGTCGTGTATGGGTATGTCCAATGGTCGACGTCTGAGTGTTTGGACCGTGTACCTTTTCTTTACGATAGCTCATTTACACAACAGGAGCCCCCGGTGGAGGATCTCCGAGTTATTTATTTTTCCGGATTCGAGGAGGATATAGTGGGGAGAATGATGACATCTGGGGTTAAGAGTTGTGGGGGGAGGAGGGCTGGGAGGGGATGGATGTTGAGTAGTTCGTCAGCGGTTTTGGATTCGAATTTTTGGAGAGGGATGCGGGTTGTAGTTGAAGAGGAGATGAGCGATAATTCATGAATGCAGGGAGAAATATGAATTGACAATTGCATTAAGACGTGTACGGAGAGAAAGGTTGGATAAGAATTATGAGTGGTAATACCCTGAGACAGCATCGTTGTTAACAAATGGAGGTGTCGAGTTTTGCAGGCTTTCTAATTGCTATTAAATTATCCTACCGCTCTATAAAAGTGTATCATGAGTCATCGTTTCCTCATTTCTATCCCGAAATTTAGTAAAAATTAATATATGATGATCAAATTTTATTCTACGTTAGAGAAATTTTATCCTGACGCATAATAAATTTTTCATCACGCTGTGACGAAATGTGGACTTTTAGGCACGCGGAGCGTGCCTAATTTCCGCCATATTGTGATGAAAAATATTGTTCGTAACTCGTGAAAAAATGTTTTTTAGCTCGTGATATAAAGCTCCCACTCGCCAAAAAACACTTTTTTGCATTCGTTACGAAATATACTATTACCCTTCCAGTCCAATAATTTCTCTAACGTAGAATAAAATTTGATCATCATATATTAATTTTTACTAAATTTCGGGATAGAAATGAGGAAACGATGACTCATGATACCGACGTCGGTGGCCGAAGCGACTAGGTGCGAGCCTAGTGTGCGAAAGGTTGTGAGTTTGATTCCCCGTGGAACCGAGTTTTTCAACCGGAGGCTCCGGCGAGCGGCAGGTCGCTAATATAGTGATCGCCTGTACCGGCATGAGTTTTCTGTGGTTTCCCATCCTACCCCTATGTTCTATAGGAGTGCGAATGCGGTGCAGTGTAGAATCCACAGCCGCATGCATAGGGTTGGATAGGGCCGATTAATCAGAGGGCAGAAAGGGCCGTAATATATTTTAAAAAAAAATGACTCATGATACACTTTTATAGAACGGTAGGACAATTTTTATCAAAAATTTCTCTCCGTGTGGAAAAATTCCGTGACAGTACCGTAAAATTTCCTACAACCACATTTCGCTCCGGAATTACGGAAACGATACGTAATTTTTATTGAATATTTCTGTCCGTGTATTTTGGCAGAAGACTGGAATGTTGCATACTTCTAGTATCAAACATAGAGTTGATGTTATTAGCTAAAGATAAATTTAATAATGAAACCAAAAATTTGATGGATGAGTTTCGAAAATCCTTTTATAACATTCTCAGATTGGCATCAGACAATGGCTGTTTTTCTGGACGGTTGGCTTTTGGCATGAAGGAAAAAGAGGGAATTCAGGAAGAAAAGCCGTGTAGGATGAGGGAGTAGGTGGAATGATGGCAGGGTAAGGGGAGAGAAAAGGAATGTCTATATGAGCGACGGATGGAGAGCCGCGAACCGAGAAGTGAAACGCGGTGACGCGTAAGACGCCACTCTCTGCACATCGGCCAAAGGAAAGATTACCATCAGGATCTTTTCCATTTGTCCCATTCCCTTTTTTTTCAGGGTAAAGACTGATGCGTGTTATTTGAGAGAGAGGGACTCTGGTGCACGGATTAAAGGATGAAATCAAAGTCAGTATACGAGAAAATCCACATGGGTAAAACAAATCGTCAAATTGTAACAACTAGTTGTTGAGACTAATCTCATCAAATTCAATCAAATTGATTGTATAAATAAATTTCATTAAATTCTCAACACTAATTTGTAGAGATTCTTAACGTAACTTTTTATAAATCTTTGTCAACTGACGTTTCCTTTGAAATTCCAGGGATTTTTGTCAATTGAAAATTCATAACTTTATGCAACAATCCATGGAAATTAAAATTTTGTTCAATTATTCTATGAAAATGAATAGAAATTAGGAAAATTTAGGTGAATATATTCTGAGACTTTCAATTGATTGAAAACGCTGGTAAGGATGGGTGAAGAAATGAAAGATGAATAAATAATAGGAATGAAATATGAATAAATAAATAATAATTGATACATGAAAACAATAATTCTTAGAATTTCTTTGTAAAAACATTCACTGAGTCGAGCCGTAAGGGTAGAGCTACTTTAACAAATGGACCTTGCGACATTCAAACAAATCGGTTCGTCAACTATGAATTGATCCTTCTATCAATGGACAACTCGATGAAAATTTCCAAGAAGTGCATCGGGTATTTCAGCCAAAAAAAAAATTAGCAGTGTAGAAGCGCGCCGTCAGTCCCACGCCTAGTAAAGTAATTTAACAGCCCCTCGATTATCCAGAATTATCTCACGAAATAGAACTTGCAAATCGAATCACTCTTGTTCAATGTGAACTTGTTCAATGTGAAAATAACACTTTATTCTATCAGTTACCTGGATAATGAGGCATACGTGTAGCTTCAAACTCATAGTGATACGTTAAATTTGCCACCAAGTAAGAGGCTACGTTTCTCATCTGGTTGGATATGAGAGGGTACTATGGTATGCATGAAAGGACTCTCCGCATATCCTTTAGACTCTCGTCGTCATTCTCCTTACAAACTGCACCCTTATCACCCGGTAACTGCCGAAAACTTACGTAACCTTCCCAAACCCTAATCCCATCCTCTACACTCCTTTTCAAGTTCAATTCTCGTAATTTAGTCGTGAAAGAAGCGCCAGGGGTATCAAACAACCCGCGATAAATTGAGCGTTATCATTTAATTACATTGAATACGGTTGTTTTTTTTGAGATGTCGGTTTTATCGGTAAATAATGGGAACGGATGTGTAAATTCTTATCTTTAGAACTGGTGGATTTTGGAAGTGACAGAAATTATTAATTCAACTGGACTATAACTTTTTAACGAAGTGGAAGCAATTTTTGAATAATCGCATACGGAGAAAAAACTATTGACGTAAATTCATTAAAATTAATTTATTAGTTGCAAAAATAACAATCTTCAAAAATTTCTGTAGAAAATTAACTCTTAAAAATTCGGCATTCAGCTTTCAGCATTCAGCTTCACAGAAACTTTCTACCATGCTGTTAACAAAATTTGGGTGAATTTAAAAAGAAGACATTGAATTCTATTTACAGAGAAAAGTCTGTGGAATTTCAAGTTTCTCTGAAAATTCAAGTAAAGTGCTAATTTTTTAGCGACAGGAAGACGAAAGTTCCACAGTGTCCATGACTTTTCAAGTGAAAATGAATATTCATTGCCAAATTCCATTGAAATTTCAGGGAATTCCTTTTAAATTCTTGGAATTTCAGGAATTTTGAATTCATTCCTTGAAAATTCAGAGGAATCTGGGATTCAAGGGTAGATTCTTCTGAATTTCCCTGCTTTTTCATTAATTTTCCCGGAATAATTAAACTGAAATTTACAGTTCCCACGGATTTTTGCATCAATTTTTAATGACACAATTCCTTGAAATTTCAGTAGAAAATGTAGAATTTCACGTCACAGTCTACCGTTACCCCTCTTGGTAACCTGTACTAATTTGCGTCTACTTTGTCACCTATGATTCATGCACTGTTTACTCATTGAGGATCGTAACCACACTGACGTGTGAATTCCTTTACTATGACTGAAACTGCGAAGAATGTACTCTGTATAGCCCACTGAGAACCCTGAAAGAAAGGATAGTAGTCGTTTAGCCCCCTAAGGTGAATTTCAGTATCCACACTCTACGGCCGTTAAAGCGGAATGCCGCGTCCCCACTCGAGCGCCCTACTACGCTTTACTACGCTTTTCACCTTAGAGGGTTAAGGAACTTTCCCAGTAAGCCCAAAAGACATGGGAGTGGGGATGAAGATTGTGCACTCTAACCTCGTTTTCTTCTTCCATCCTACAATGTATAACCCCCAAAAACATCATGATTTCCACGCACATTTCTAATAATAACTCATGATTCCGGTGGTCATGAAGAATGAAATTGCAGTAATATATTTAGGAAACATGTACAATACAATAAATTAAGAACTTGGATTCTCAATCCATTGTCCATGCTCGTAATTCCTTGTTGAAAAGTGTCTCATAAGGCACAAATCGATATGGACAATCGTGTTGGGACTTTCGGGACAAAATTCCATATTACTGAAATAATTTATTCTCAAAATTTTAGTTCTGTAGCCCATTTCCTTTTATTCCCATATAATTACTGCAGAAGTTCCTTAAGGTACACCGAATTCAAACCAGAATAGGAAGGGTAAACCCCCTGTTTCAGAATTTCAAAAAGGGCTCGGAGTGGATAGGTCGGATCCTCATCTCATGCAGAATTTCCTCATCCAATATTGCTCATCCTGAGCAGTATTGGATCGAAAATTGATTTTCATCACCCTGTGACAAAAAGTGAACTTTTAGGCACGCTCTTTAATGCCTAAAGGAGGTTAGGCGGTGTATGAGGTGAATTTGAGAGTGAATTTCTGTGGTTCCCGGTAGCTTAGTCGGTAAGAGTGCCCGGCGCGTATCTGGGAGACCCGGGTTCGATTCCCGGCTGGGTGAAGCGGAAGTTTTTTCTCTCTAAATTCTAATTCTCTTAGAATTTTCATAGTTAAGGTCATAAGGGCCATACGGGTCACAAGGTACAACAAGGAACAATAGATTACGAGGGTCAAGAGGGTCAAACTCCCTTACTTGATTATTTGATTAAGTTTATTTCATGTTACAAGGAGGGGTAACGGAGGTGATCTTTGTGCTCGTGCGGCCCCCAGGGACCTTTAAGGTCATAAGGGCCATACGGGTC
>NW_021680342.1:6141548-6220445 GCF_001412515.2 Diachasma alloeum | reverse complement strand
TGGGATTATATCACTCGCCTTCGGCTCGTGATATAAACCTCCCACTCGCCAAAAAACACTTTTTTGCACTCGTTACGAAATATACTATTAAAACCAGACAACCTGATCAAAATTTGTACTCGAGTAGACCGAAAATGCGAGCTACAAAAATTTTTTTCAGCCGCGTGGCGGACAATATTTTTTGTCGAAACGGCCTCATAGCCGGAATGACAAAATAGTATATTTCGTAACGAGTGCAAAAAAGTGTTTTTTGGCGAGTGGGAGGTTTATATCACGAGCCGAAGGCGAGTGATATAATCCCATGAACTAAAAAACATTTTTTCACGAGTTACGAACAATATTTTTCATCACAATGTGGCGGAAATTGGACTTTTAGGCACGCGGAGCGCGCCGAAAAGTTCACTTTTCGTCACAGCGTGATGAAAAAGCATTTTTTTTCAGCGCGCTCACCGATTTCATTAGAGCCCATGAAGCATTTAGATTGAGACATAATTTCATTCGAAAAATTTGTATGTCGATGTTGTATAGGCATTGACCCGCCCCCCTGTAGAGTCCCGTGTGTTACGGGCTCAATAGAAGAGGAGAAAGAGTGGTGTGGATGGCGTTTGGCGTGGTTACTCACCCCATTCGCGTGACAACAGTTGCGGTTAAACGGCAAGCGCGCTCGGGATGTCCCTTTCTCCTGGCAGCAAAATTCAACGGCGCACGAGGACTGTCCCCCTCTCCTTGTCTCACCTCCATCGACAGCCGCACCAGTGAAACAAAGACGCTTGGCCCAAACGAAAGGGCCAGGGAGGGGGGACAAACGCCCAGTTGCAGAGGAGTGAAAATTCACGGACACGGGAGTACACCCGCTGGAGAGCCCGAGTATTTAATTAAAACCGGATTAAGCCTGGCGTCTCACGCGCCTTCCTTGAGCGCATTTTGCTCGTATACCTTTGTCCTTCTTTTTAACCTCCTCCCTTTCTCGTCGATATCACACACTACCTAATTGCTTAATCCGGATTGGAATGATCAAACAGAGTTTAAATTACTATCGAGAACGTAAACTTTTTTACAATTTATAGAATCCGCGATTTTATTGATAAATAGGGATTTTTTGTTCATTTATCGAACTTGCAAAAGAGGAATTTATTCATCTGTTTTATCATTTCACTTAAGTGTGGATGATGTTTATTAAAACTGATAAGAAATATCAGTATTCAGTAGTTAAGTGGTAAAACAAGATGGCGTTGGGGGAGGGGGATGGACTAACTACCTTCTGAACAACCGATTCGAATTGAATGAACTCTGTCGATTTTTCAACATTGAAATTCGTTAGATTCCACTCTTTAGAGATCGATCTACATGTGTGAAGAAGCTCCATAGGATTGTTGACGGGAATTCCTGTAGGAAATCCGACAGGATGATCCAAGGGAGAATTCGAACGTCTCCTTTGACTGGGTGATTTAGAAGAATTGACGTCCATATATCCCACAGGAAAAATTGTATTAATGACTCTTCATATAAGAAGAATGTTGTACGAATTACCCAAAAACGATGAATATCACGGTATTTCGAGCCAATTTCTACCATACACAGCCGTTTAGTAAATTTTTAATTGCGGTGGGTGCACCATACCTGTAATTGTTGGTTGGCAGTCCAATTCGTTGTAGGGGGAAAAATGAGAAACACCCAAATTAAGACTTTTGAACATAAATAGAAATTTTCAAATATCTCAAATTCACACTTTTAAAGGTATCACGTTGAGACTTTCAAGTCTCAATTAGAGACATTCAAAACCCAAATTAAGACTTCCAAAAGTCTCAAATTGAGATTTTTGAAAATCTCGAGGTGAGACTTTCAGAACTTCACTTGAAGAAAAATTTCCAAATTGAGTTCCGAAACTCGAAGTTATTAGCTTGAGGCATTTAAAAGGATCAGCTTGAATCTATGAAAGTCTCAACTTGAAACTTTCAAAGTCTGAAATTGAGACCTTCCAAAGTCACAAGTTGAGATTTTGAGAAGGATTGAGATTTCCAAGTCTCAAAGTAAGATTTTTGTAATTTTCAACTTAAGACTTTCAGGCTTCAGATTAAGACGATCTATTGTGAATCAAGGAAAACGGATGCTTAGCTTTATTCTTTGGAGTGTAACGAACATTTGAAAAACAAGCTAAAATCGTATGAAAACCACGGTGCAAGAAGCATTTTGAAGATAAAAACAGTTATTCCCATATTCCGTCATATATCACGAACTGTTCAATGGGTCCCAAGACCCAGTGAAGACTTAAATTTCACCGACGTATCCCCTTAAGGAAGTCAAATTTCACCTGACGTTCTTCAAAATTTACACCAAAGAGTTAAGTCTTACTCTTCGTTAATGTCTACCATATCTTCATTATTTTTTTCAATTTTTATCATACATTTTTCTCCGTGCACAAGAGAATATGTAACTCTTCTTTTGAAGAACTTCTGCATATACACACGAAAAAAAAATTGCTGATTTTCAGGAAAATTTTACTGATTTTCAATGATCCCTCCTTTCATTTTAGAAAACTCAATAGTTGAATCGACTCCTCGCATTTAACAACATCACTAAATTAATTAAATTTAATCAGCGAAAAGGCATGAAAAATACTGATCAATAAATACTTACATCAAACGTGAAAATTTTCACGTTTCCGTTTCACTCCCACCCTGAACCTTAGCCTCGAGTGGCCCGTTGATGCCTCGCTATTAAATCAAAGAGGCACTCGAACGGCGTCCGATGCGCTGGGAATCCCAAATCGTTGCCCATAAAGACCCCCACGCCTTCAATGTTTGCGTTTATGTATGTGTAATAACAGCCATCGCGGAAGCACGAATTGTTGCCAAATGTCTGTCGTATGTGGCTGGTGATTCCGGGGGTGCCGACGGGACGGCATAACACACTCTGCATCCACACACTCCAGTCTCACGTAGACAGGGCGAAATACGCGCTGAGGGCCGCGGTGGGTTAAACATTAGGGTTGTGCCATACGCGCGAAAAAAGTGAGTCAGGGAGGTGGAAAAAGCCGAGAAAAAGAAAGATAAAAAACTGTTAAAAAGCCACTTAGCGTCAGTCCATAAAACTCGAACGTGAAATGCAATCTTTAGACCCCCAGGGGTTGAAGAAAAAAAGAGATCTCTTTCGCTGGTTGAATACCGGGTGTTGATCTTAATATGAAAATAAGTCGTTTAATATCAAAGGCAACAGCCAAATTAATGTCCTAGACTCTCGGTTTTTATTAGCTCAAGAGGGACATTTGGCGCTTCTAATTAAAGATACGAAATCGCTCTATCGCGGAGACGGAAATTAAGGGGTGGGATGAGAGTGCGAAAAAAAGTGCCAAGTCTTTTTTAACTTTCTCCACTTCTTCGGGTTTGAAAGATGCTCTTTTTCTTTGGGCCAAGGAGAATGGTTTCAACGGGAGCTTTAAAGCCCTGAGCTAAGTGTAAATGATAGCGTGGTTGAAAATACTCTCAAAAGAAACGGTTACGACATCATCTCTGAGGGCTTCCCCTCGTAGATAAAAAGAGAACAATGAGACAGAGAGAGAAAGAGAGATGGAGAGTACAATGTCTCTGGATGTGAGAGGGAAAGAGTCCCTTTAAGGATATTCAAGTACTTCGTTCAAGTTAGCAACTTTTTTTCAAGCAAGATTTCAGTTTTGTCGAGGATCTTGCCATCCCCATACTTTTTTCGATTTTTCATTGTTGAATGCACTTTTTCGGCAATTTCTTCAATAAATATTGTACAAATATTGAACAATATTTTATTCAATTTGACACTTTACTCTAGTTGCGAGTAGTCAGTAGTACAACTAGATTTACAGTTAACTCCAACGAATATGTATTTCATACAAGCGGATCAGAAAAAAATATTCAACTGAATTCGTTAGATAACATTAACCGAATCCTTCTATCAGTGCAGACGTGAGGAACGCGAGAATTCAAACCACCCAATATGGCCGTCGTATGAATCAAGATGCTTTTAATTTGATTGTTGGTAATTATCTGTTCAGAAGCTCACGTTTTTTAATATTGCAAAAAATTGCAGGCGGCTGTATCTTTGATACAGCTGTCATTGGATGTGGATACATCCATGGTGTCTCCTTCTTTCTCGAATTTCCTAGAAACTCCTTGCATTCCCTCGAATTTTCTGGAAAACCCCGGTGGCTTGGCGCAGTGGGTAAGTTCGTTGCGAAAGGTTCCGTCACATGCGAAAGGTTCCGATTTCAAATCCCGGCCGGGTAGAATGGTGCGATCGAACCATTCAACCCATTGCTTCGTGTAAGTCTCGAATCGTTTCGGTGTGAGAGGAGTGGGGGGTCCGTGCGAGATTAGTGCGCCATAAGAGGAGCACGCGAGCGCACGCACATCACTACAAAACGGCGAAAAGTGGGGTACCGGAAGACAAAGCAAAGGGTTAAAAGCTTGATCATCATCGCAGTATACCCTAACCGGGTCGAAGCGATGTAAAATAACAATAAAAAAAAGAATTTCCTGGAAACTCTTTGAATTCTCTCGAAATTTCTAGAAACTCTTTGAATTTTTTCGAAATTTCGAGAAACTTCTCAAATCATCTCGAAATGGCTAGAATTTTCTAGAATGCCGATAGAAGGCGCTGCACATAAGGACCGTTTCCCCCCATTTTGAAACCATAAATGAAAATAACCCCCCATATTGAAACCATAGACGTATCCACGTCAAAAAATTGGAGAGTATAACGAGGAAATTAATGAAAACGAAAACACGCTTCAAGACTAGGAATTATTTGATTGGAGGCGAGAGTACAACTCTTATAGACGCATTTTGGTAAATTTCATTTTTTTTAAAATCGTTTTGTCAAAAAAAATGTTTGAAAACTAAGGTTGACATTGCACCTAAAAAATATTCTTGGTGTATTCTATAAACTGAAGAGGATTTCCCCCAACAAAAATTACCCGAGTTACTTGAATATCCTTAAAACAAAAATGAAGAGAATAATAGAGGACAAACTGATTTCATCAATTGGTTCGTTCGATAATCGTTCGAAGGAAATTGTCGAGGCAACGGCTGTGCACTATCCCCGAGTCAAGGAATTTTAGCTCCTTTATTTTATCTCCAATTGAGAAACGCGAGATACCTCGTGCCTCCTTTTGATTCAATAAAAGACAAACGGAAGGAGAGGCAGGAAAAAAAAGGCAAATATCGAAAACAGTGGCACGTACATAAATTTGCGAGGTCACTTAATTGAATGGGGAAAAAGAAGGGTAGAGGAGGATGAGAAAAAGAAGAGGAGGACGTATCTTATACTCTAGACTCTCCCCAATGCCTGGAGGACAAAGACCAGTTGAAATACTATATCGTTTCGTTCTAGAAGATATACTTGTGTCCGATAGCCATTGGATATGTTAAACGGTTCTGGAATGTAGCTTGGTATTTGATGGATAGTGGAAATAAAAAGTTTATTGAATTCAAGGAGGAGAAATGAAAGAACACGGGATAGGGAGATGAAATTATGTTAAAATAATTCTAATATTAACTCGTGTGATGTAGTGAGGAGTGACAGTTTTCCTGTCTAATATTGTCAATCTCTTTTGGATATACTCAGGAAATCAAGTTTATTAACACAGTATTATTCTTGATTAAACGATAATATTTGTTTGAAGCTGATGAGACTGAAGATTGCCAATTGTCTCTTCAGAAAGACACTAAATTTCAATCCTGCACTAGAAAAAAAAATTTTAATTTCCAGTCAAACTTTGAACATCCTAACTTTGTCTCACTTTTCCTCGTCCGGGGATTGATGTCAGCCCTTCTTTTTTATTCGCGGACGCCAACTCCACGCGAATAAAAAACCCCATGGCACTCGCCCTAAAATATACTATTTCACTCATTTTAACCCTAGTCTGGTCACCAAACGCGCCCCTGTGACTTGGTTACCTCCGCGGGGATTCCCCGCTGTATTATTTAGGCTTTAGCGTTGCCGAGTTCACTCACCACTACCCGGGCGCGTTTAGCGAGTTTCCGGCAACGTCGCGTCATGGGCAATTTCATTTAACATGGGAAAAAATAATTCATCTGTCCGAAATAATTTGTTTTCTTTAGGAATTTTGGGAAACATGTTGTTCTAAAAACTACTATCATTTTTTAAACACTTCAATTGACAAATTCAATTTTTTTTTAATTCTTTCGGTAAGCCAGTCAATTATAACTAAAGAAAAACGATTCGCGGCGGGGTTTCTCTCATAGGGTGAACAATCTAGGGTTAAGAGAATTTTTCTTAAAAATCTGAGAAAAAACCTTGAATTTTAAAAAAGCAGTAATTTTTTACTTAAATTTCGTAAAATTTCGCTAGAATTAAGGCACATTTTCTGTCATTTTCAGGATATCTCGGTTTTGGAATTCAGAACTTTTTACTTTTGAAAATCAGAACTTTAGAATTCTTGTGGCATTAGCGTAATTTGATCCCCAATATTTATGCTTTCACCACATATTTTTTAACCCGTAAATCGAATTCATTCTCGTTCTCATAATCAGAATTCCTACTGAACTGTCCATGAACTAATAGAAAAGAGAATGCCCATGAAATCTCATTCATCTAACAATGCGTACCATTGATTTTATGAAATAGTCTCCCATTCAACGTAAAATGTCTTATTTGACTCAACTTTTTTTCCAGGGGAGCATTATTATTATTAATATTATTATTATTATTGCTGTTGTTGTTGTTGTATTCAGTGAAGAAAGGGACAAAACACAATTAATAAATTGATTGGGGTGTTTTATTGATTCTTTTTAGGAGGTATATTGAGATGAGTCTGAATAGATCTCCAAAGAGAATGACAGACAGATATCAATGTCATTGAAAAGACAGTTGTTACCAAGAGGGTTTCTTCCAGATGATGACAGTCAATTACAGTCGGATTCGAAAGGGAACCCCTAACATTATTATATAAACACGAATGATCAGACAATAAACGTAGCTCCCCAATATATTGTCCATATTCTGTATTTGAGAGCCGTGAAATGAACTCATGATATTAATCTCATTATTTTTATTCTGTTGTTTCACGCTCCATTTGAAAAATAGAGTACATAAATTTTTTCTCTCTAAATTCTAATTCTCTTAGAATTTTTTTTTTTTTATTATTAAATAAATCGTGCTTTATTAATTTTTATCGTCTGAATGTCGTACATGGTTGATTCATTTCATGGTTGATTCATGGTTGAAAAATAGAGTACATTCATCACAGAGACAAATTTTCTCAAGGAAAAATTAGAAAAAACCAAATGTTCCATGTCACACTTACCCATGTGATGAAGGACCTATGGAATGAGACTGAGTGTATTCCATCTTGTAAAAATAGAGGAGAAACGATACGTTAGAGATTTCCGGATAAAATGTTATTTTGTTTGGGTGTGGGTAACCGTGAAAGCGAAACAACCATTTGGTGAAGAGGAGTAGCGCGTGTCCGGGCGACCTGAAATTCCTCCGGGGCATATCTCGTGCACAAATAAATAAACAGAGATGGCCGTTTGAGGAGCCGCAGCTGCTCGCGTTCCCTATCCCTCCCCTCATTTGAAACAAAAATTCTAATCTCCATTCCTCGTTTTTTTTTTTATCATTACTCATCTAGAGTTGATGGGAGTCTTATGCTGTTTTGTTTATACTAAAGATGATGTTTCTTTTGGGTTTGTTTTAGGTAAGAAAAAGTTTCCAGCTGATCCATCCTGCTGTCCTGTGTGCAGTGTTACGGTGAGACCGCAGGAATTGGAGCAGCACTTTGCTCAGGAACTTGATCGATTGTATAAAGTATCGGTGAATAATTCGAGACCGAGACCGAGATCGATACTTCCAGTCGTTCAGGATCATCCGCATGGACAAATGCTGCATACACCGTCAACGGCTGATGGCACGCCGCAGGGGAGGTGGGAGACTTATAAGAGAATTCGAGCAAATCGTCAAGTAAGTCGATGATCAAGTAATTTGAGGAATTTGACAAAAATATTGAAAGTTCTTTCTTTCGTATTGGGAACTCAGATGGGGGCGGGGCGCAGGTCGCGTACCCTACTTGCACGGGTTCACATTTTCGCCACTCGACAGCAGCTTCTTGTCTCCCAACAATCCCCCACTGTAATACTTTGTGACGTCATTGTTTCTGAAGTTTTTTTTCCGCATAAAAAAAATTAAATTCCTAGCAGTTTATTAGTAACATAACATTTTCAAGAGAGCAACATTAAATTTAATTTAATGTTTACCCAGAAATTTTACCTTAACAGCACTAGAATTTTTCATAACTGGTGGATTGTGATTTTCTTCAGTACTGATACTAGAATTTTTCTAGAAAATTTCTCTCTGTGCATTGAATTTTTATTTCTTCCATTGTTTCTTCCCATATTGCTTGTCAGCAAACGGTTATGAATAAATTTTTTTTATGTTTAAATTGCGCAAAAGGTTTTTTGAAATTCCAATTTTTTTACGCGCTGATTACAATAGAATACGCCATTGTATTGTTGTTATCACCAATAACTTGTCGTTTACTTCAATCATTCCAAACAATCGAAAACCACGTCGTCTCATTTAAAAATATATGTATCTAAATAAACATATGTTCCCACCAACCAAAGGCGAGAATTCGGGTGAAAAACCGGAAGCGAAAAGCAGACGAGCCCGCGTGTCCCGTCTGTAACGAGCGTCTCTCCGGTACCCCAGAAGAGCTAACGCAGCACGTCGAGAGGTGTTTGAACAAGCACAACGGTGGTAATGGGTCCAACGTCACCCTGGACGACGAAGAGGTGGACGTCGAGGGTGACACAGAGACCTTCGAGGAGTACGAGTGGGCTGGGCAAAAGAGAATTCGTGCAACATCGATGCTGGTGGGAGGATTCTCCGGTGAGTTTCATATAAAAATTGGAAAACAACAATAACACTGTTGCAGAATGACATTCAAACACATCAAACAGTGAAATAAAATTCCGAATAAAAATCCAATTTCGTTGAACGAGCAGACAATATTTCAATACATGGAGATATAACTTCATTCGCGCCATAAACGCTGTGAATTTTTCACTGAAATGTTTCGATATTTGACTGTGAATTGCATTTTTCGTTTATTTTTATTTTTCATAGCTGCAGGACTCGCGACCTCGTCGAGGAGTGGCAATGGTGCGGGCAATCCTGGGCGTCCAGAGGAGGAGGAGGATCTGATTGTCGATGGCGATGAGACAGCGCAATTTGGTCCAGCTCAGTATTCAGAAGCGGATGTGATAGCGCCGAGGGGTGAGGGGACACCCAGGGAACAGAAGGAGAGGGATGCACTCAGGGAAGCTGTCATATCACCCAATGCACCACTGACCCCGCATACACCACCTGATCAACCCCATGGTGCCCAGGTCGAGGTCAAACCGGAACCTGGCACTATTATCGGACTCAATAATCCATCCTCACCCTCGACCACACCATCGAGGCAAAGGTGTGAAGGAGAGGAGGGAGTTACCACGACACCTGGACAGGATGGCAGTGATACACCGGTTGTTGATGCATTGAGGAGTAGAATTCGAGAACTTGAGAATGAGATGAGGGGACAACCGTTCAAGTGTCTGATCTGTATGGTGAGTTGAATTATTTTCAAGAGTCATTGCGAATTTTTTCGTTGTCAAAAAAAATTGGAATTTATAATGTAGAGGTATACGTATGAAATTATGTCGTTAATGGCAGAGTAAGGTCTGGTAAACCTTACCAGCTCCTCTTGGCTTGCGTGGAATACGAAAAATTTGAAATTTGCAAAATTTGCGAGATTTCATGACCTACATGAGCTTGATAGATAATCCAGGAACCAAAATGTTGAAATATGAATTTTAGGGGTCCAGGTTGCGTTCTACATCAAATTATAGGCCCCACGGAGAGAAAAATTCAATAAAAATTACTACACTGATAGAAAGGATTAGTTATTGTTAACAAATCGATTTGATTGGCTAGGGTCTATTCGGTCTCACCAATTATTTGAAGAGCCTTGTTTGACTCGACATTCACCTTTCAAGTGAACCATTCGTTAACTATTAACGAATATTTATTTGGTCATATTCAACTCTACCATTCTTTAATATTTAACGAATCTCATTTGGAATAAATGAATCATTCTACCAGTGCAGAAAAAAAACGTAAAAATTCAATTTCGAAACGTAATCCGCGAGCGAAGTAAAATTCAATAAAAAGTGTGAGTCGGAACTGAAATTGTACGAATCGCCACGTAAATTTTACGATTTGTTCCGTAAAAATTAACCACCCATCTGATGACTCACCGCTGTGGGGACAATGAGTCGTTCCGTAATTTTTCCCCAACGATTGAGAAATTTACGGAACGGCACGTAGAAATAACTCACCAGCTTCATAAAAAATGTTGAACGTTCAAGAATTTTTTATTTTGGAGGCATAATAAGTCGGCAAGTTCCTGTAAGATTTGACTTCTTCGGGAAAATTACGTGACAATTTCGTACTTTGTTCAGTGATGAACCTGAGAATTCACTGAACGTTCCAGATTTCGTCTCTTTCATTCCTATAAAAATTGCCGGAAAACGATTCCCCATTGCGGTTCATGGAGTCTTGATTAATTCTGATTAACCTTGTGTTTTGCATCATGTACCATTGATTCAAACCTTCCCAAAAATGCTGCAAAAGTTGAAAGCTCATATAACATTTCTCCAAATCAATAGCTCCTCATTCCTACCTCCCCATTGACTAGTAAAACCTTTCAAAAACAAATATTCAGACGACCTACCGATGTTACAAATCAATAAATCACAATTCATGTTCACATCGCTAACCTTTCTGATCCAGTTTGTCAACCCATTAGTTAAAGAAATTCTTATCAGCTTAATTACCATCAATGATTTTCATTAACAGGAGCAGTACAAAAAACCAGTGACGTCGGTGTGCTGTTGGCACGTGCACTGCGAGCAGTGTTGGTTACATACACTGGTCAGTATATCTTTAATCTCATTACCATTATCATATCCCCTTTTGGCATTACCATTGGGACAAAACAACAGGGGTAGGAAAAAAAAACCCACCAGATCACATCGACCACAAGCCCAAAACCATTGTAAACCACATAATGTTTCCGATTCCATTTCGTTATTTGCCATTGAAAGCACTGTTCAATGATGGAAAATCATGTGGAAAGCCCGCGTATGCTGGTCGTTTATGCGGGTGCATATTGAAAACGCAAAATGTAAAATGATACTCGTTTTCACGAAGCCGTTGAGTGACAGCCAGCCCATCCCAAATTTACCTGTATCAAAAACCAAATTATATAACAACTGTTTTGATGGGTCCATTTCGTTTTATTTTCATTACAGGGAGCAAAAAAACTCTGCCCCCAGTGTAACATGATCACATCACCAGCGGACCTGAGGCGAATTTACATGTGAGCTTCAACCTGGTCGACTGAGCCCATCGACTTATCGCTCACAAAGTCACAACAGACTACCCTTGTACATTTGTATATTTCTTAAATTAACGAATTTCACTCCCCCCGTTGCGTAAACCTAGTACTTAGTAAATTAACAATTTTTAGAACATAACGAGCGAACAAATTGAATTATAAAATGTAATAATAGTTGTACTGTCATCATTGCCAATTGTCCTGTCAAACCAAATTGTCACCCGATAAGGTATAACAACTATTCACGTCGACGTAAAGACCCCAAATGCACTTTGATATAAAATGACACGAGTTTATTGTCAATATGAAGAAAAAAATATCGTGATAGATGGAGAAATTGAGGGCCTGAGGTACTTAGATAGACGAAAATTACCATCATCCAGCTGGCAACGCGGTGCAAATCCGTCCGAAGATGAGGCATGTGAGAAATCAAATTTCTGCTGAACTGAAGAGGTGCGAAAGTGATGAATGTCTTATAAACGAAATCAACAACTTCGAAAATTTGTAAATACCCGCGCAGGTGCGCGCTAAAGCGAAACGAAAGAGAAATTGAGGGAGAAAAACGAACGGAAAACAAATATCCTGAAGATGTTCTGTACTCGAAAATAAAGAGACCATGCGAAAAAAAAATGTAATCAAGCCTGTTGTCATATATTCTCCTTTCATACCCCTTTTCCCGGAACAACCGAGATAAGTTTCTCACAATGAAGCCCAAATGGTTGAGTAGAGACTGAAAAATAAGGGAGAAATGAAATACCTGAAATAAACAATCTTGAATGCAGAAGGCTGGAAATGCCGCCCAGCCGACCTATAAATACCTGCGTGTAATTTCCGTTCCGCTGGCGTTATCATCTGTACCAACCCCGAGGGTCGTTTGTCGCACAAGACGTCCTAATTAAACTGCCCCCCTCCTCTTGTCCTCCTCGACCCCACGACTGTTGAAATGAATAGCTTGGGCGTTGGAAAAGGACCGAAAGAAACTCGGAAAAAACGAATGATCGGTTGAAAACAAAATGGCGGTTGTAGGGCAGCGAGTAATCTCGGTCGGGAGAAAGTTGAGCTGTCGTTTTCTCGCGGTACCCACCACCATCTTAAATTTCCTTTCAACCTATTTTTATGTATTATCCCGAGAGTGTTTTTTGGGGTGGGGAAACTCGTGTTTATATCTCACCGAGGACAGTGTCGAATTTTTTTTATTATCTTTGTGTCGTTGTGGAGGTGCAACACTGTGTAAGGAGGTGGTGGGCGTTAGTTGCAGGTGGGGAAAGACTCCGCCCTCTTCTCACGACAAGTGAAAAATCAACCACCACCCACTTTTCTCTTACCTTCTACGGTTCCAACGAGATACTCCAAGTGCATATTTAAATTCAAATATTTTTACTGTATTTTTTTATTCCTCATCTCGGCAATTCCCGCGGTATTTACGGCTCACGTCCTGGGGATTCATTTCCGGTTGATCCCGAGGTGGGATTCGGAAAATCGAAGCTTATGAGTGGAGTAGAGGAAGAAGTGCGGCGCTGAAGGTGGCGAGGGGGACAGGGTTACGTACAGCTGTAGACGCTGTTGGCGGGTTGAGTTATTTCTGAGGAGGGGCGGTGGTGTAAAGCACCCAGACTACTACGCAACTCGGCTCTCTACTATCGTGCGCCTGCGACATTGGGGGAGGGAGGTATGAGAGAACCGCCCACCGTCCTATCAAGTAGCTGGGTGAACCCTGAATCTCCTCCAACCGACGAGCAGCTGTTCCATGTGGCTGCGGTGGCACTCTCCACGTATTTATCGCGCACCTAGGTGGAGAAAAGGTGACTACCACCCTCTGCTAACACCACCCCTCCTTTTTCTGTCTTGGATTTTTTATTTATCTCGAAATATTTTAAATTTGCGTTTAATATTCTACTTTTTCTTTTGGTCTGTTTACTTCGCACTCCGCTGCGGGTTTTCTCCATTTTGTTTTTCCCTTTGAGAGAGATTTATCGGGAGGGGGAAGGGTTGAAGATGTGAGTACAGAGGAAATTGTCTGTATTTGCGGTTACGCCCTAGAAACATGAGAGAATAGCCTGAAAAAGCTATTGCTGGTGCACCCAATCCCTCTCGCTTACTTTCTTTCCAATGGTCATCTGTAACTATCATGAAAAGAGTCGGTAAATGTTATCCCTTTTTTCCACGACGTTGATCGATTGGGTTGTCTCGTTTGACGAAGCTACACCGCAAAATTGGATTCTAATTTTTATCGTTTGAAAGCAACTCACTGGGAATTGTCAAGTCACTGAAAAAGGAAACTCTCCAAAGAACGACTTCGAGGCCACACGTTTAATAAATATATTATTTTTCCATTTTTTATTATCTATTCTCGGTATAACATGTATATAGCATGACATGACACGTATTTATAACATTATTTTTTTCCTCTTCATTCACATTTAAGTAAAATTTCAAGGCACATTTGGCAATCGTATTGTATCATTCGGTGTAAACGATGAATTGACTCTCGTTATTCTGTACAATTGGCATTCTTCTTTCCTCATAATTATAAACAAGAGAATCACTTCATTCTAAAATCAATTTGTGGATAGTTATAAGTAAATGAAAAGAGTAGTCATAATAAAAAGTTGAAGTTGTTCTCATTGCGCGGAGAAAACTATTCGAAGAAGAAACTCAAAAGACAAAGGGATAAAATATGCAAAATAAATCTTGGAACAATTTGAATACTTGAGAGTGATGTGACTTGATGTGTCACAATAAAATGAGGAAAGTCATTGTTAAACATTCAAATTGTCCATAATCGATGGTCAGCCAATTTGATGTGGCTTAAAAACTAAATGTTGGCACTCGTATTTTTGTTTCATCGTGAAATTTTGATATAAAAGCATCTTAAACGTCTACTTTGAATGGTGATCCAGGGATGTGGTCCTCTCCCCACTTGACGATGACGAGGTATTCGCCACGTTCACGAACGAGATAGCTGACGTTGTAAGTGTTGCGTCCGGCGTGTTTAACGTAGACCTCGTCGCAGGGTCCTTTGGGTCCATAGACACCAACGAACAGCATGTTTTGCCCTGATAATTGGGACAGAATTAATGAGCACCCTCTTTTACCTGTTCTAGGTGAAAACCGACAGTCGGTAGATGAGGAGATACTTACCGGCATCACCAGCGTTGACCGAGAATTGATTTTGTTTACCAAGGTATGCCTTCTTCAGACCCATACCCTTACTGCTGACCTTGCTGGCGTCTGATTTGAACTTGGGCATTTGCACTAGGTCCTTCTTAGCTTTGGAAAACTTCTGGACTGTCTCCACTACCACAGAACTGGTCTCCGATGCTCCTCTCTCAGCTAAATCAGTTCCTGAAATTTTGGATTGGAATATGTGGAATGATGGTTGATAGAAATGACTGATTATGTGACATCATGAGTTCGAAATGAAGTCGACTTCGCGTGATTTCAGGATTGATTTCGAAAAAAGTGAAATCGATGAGTTCAAGTGCAATTGGCTTCGAATAATTTCATAGATTCGAAATCAGCGATTTCAGAGGCAATGAAATAGGGGAGAGTAGGGTAAAATGGACACTTTTGACTTTTTTAAAAATGTTAATGACAGATTGAATTGTTGGTGAAATGTTTTTTTTATTTCTCAATAGAAGGAACAATTCTTTCCCTTTGTGTTGAGCCTAACTGATTTCAATTCATAAATCTGTCTCTGAGTTATAAATATTTCTTTAAATATCAAGTGTCTATTTTACCCCATCCTCCCCTAATTGAAATCACGATGAATAAAATTCGTCGCATTCTGTTGCAAAACACTCATTCATTTTAAATAACTTGGACATGATTTCAAGACTTCAGCGTGCTTTCGGAAATGATTTCAGAGAGTTGAAATCACGTGATTTCATTGATTTCAACGTGGTTTCGGATTGGTTTCATCACAGAGTGACGTTTTGGTTTCCGGAGTGAGTAGCCCCTCAGAAATAACACTAAGAAACTTGACATTGTTGGAAAATTTTGGCTGACATTGCCAATACAGTTCTTGGAAATTTTTAGTGAGAGTTCCGGTGACATTTGAAGGAGTTCCGCGGAACAAAATTTTGATCGAAAATTGAAGTAAGTCAGACAATTCACGTATTTTTACCAATCAAAACTTTGGAATTTCATTTAATTTCCAGGAAAATTTGAAAGTATCATTTTTTTTCCCTAAATCAAATTCAATGTCATTTTCCTGAAAACCGTTACTAAACTAACTATGAAATTTCCTTCGAAATTCAAGGAATAACTGAACTTGAATTTTTCAAATATAGTTTTTACTCAAACTCCTTGTTAAAATTGAGCATCACATTCAATTGTTGCTCGAATTTTGACAATTTTCAGCAATTTCCATTGTGGCATGGATTCGAAAATTTCACAATTTTTATTCACAAGTAAATTAATGTCGTATTTCAATACGACAAAAGATCTCTTCAGGGGAACATAATTTTTCGGCAGATCTAATCTTTTCTCTCAGTGTATGGGAAATTAAAAAGTTAATGTATATCATTCGTTGTTAAAAATTCACTGATCAAATTTTCAACAACAATTTTTCAATTGAAACTTCAGAGATAATTGTTTATCAGTTTGAATTTACTGATCTTACCAGTGCATGGAACCTTGAAAGGTGATCCAGCGATATGATAGCCGTTGTATTTAAGACTGATGTAGTAATCCCCAGGTACCAAGGGTGTGTACCTGACCTTGTAGCCCTCCTCCACCTCAGTGCAATCCATGGCCACTTTGCTGGGTCCATCAACAGTGACAGCAAGTGCTCCAGCACCGGCATTGCAAGTGTCAACGATGAAATCGAACTTCTGACCGGTCTTCACTTCCTTCAAACCATTACCGTATGCCTGAATTGCCGCTGGATCGGCGTCGACTTTGCCGACCTTCACGCGCAGGGGACTACCATTGATGTGAACACCGTTGAACTTGAGATGTATATTGTGAATTCCATTCTCACGTGCCATGAATCTCACTGAGTATTCTTCAGAGTCAATTGCCTGGATGAAGCAGTCGTCTTCGACACCGCTTGGAGATACAATCTGGAAGTGTCATTTGTCAACGATTGAAAAGAAGCTCAACGATTAAAATAGTATGAAAAAACTCGAGTTGAGTCGTTAAACGTAACATGGGAAAATAAATTCAAAAAGTCAAAAAAAAATTATTGATCATTGATCATTTGTCCCATAAATTATAACTTTGATGAGTGTAAGAAATTAATCCATCAAATTCTTTCTTCAATAATTTTTTTTAAAAACAGTTTTTCTGTTGACTAGGGTGAAACAAATTATTTTTTACAAAAGCTTGACACTGACGATACGCGTTGTTGTTTTAGGGTCTATTTTCGAGATACAGAATGCCTATTTTTCATTTTTTTCACGAAAGAGTATGAGAGAGCGATTTATAACTTGAATTTTTTTTCACGGTTTCGAAAATTTCCTCAGATAATCTATGGAATGAGCGATTCGGGGGATGAATGTTGAGATATCTTCTCCATACAAGAAAATTCACTGTAATACCTGTCTTCTAATTAATCCACTCAACGTAGCTCATTACCAAAATTACTTGACAATTATTAACAACAAAAAATTACTCTCCATCACTTCTAAATGAAGATTTGACATGAAACTCTTCCTGTATGAAGTAAACTGCTATAATCGTCTGGGTAATAATCGTAATAACATAGAATCAATGATAATGTTGATTTGAAACTTCTTAATGACGAAGATCATAACTCCAATTGCCCCGCAATAATACCCCTTCAATTCTTCTCCCCTCAAATTCACAAATTAATGAAAATTACAGTAATAAACCCCACATTTCCCACATTACAGTCCATAAACAAAATCTAGTCTCAAATAAATCAAGTTTACAGTCCCCAACAGATGTTTCACATCACCACCCTCTCGTCATGATTTCCAACAAAATCCGATAAAACAAAAAATCATTTGTTTACTCGAAATAGTGTCAAGGATATGCAACAGGGGTTACAGATGACTAATATCAACGAACCGCCATCGCCTCCACACTTCATGATGTGGTATTTTGCAACCTGCCTACATATATTTTTAGATCATTGGCGCAACACTGACACTCAACCGTCCTTGCATAAATTACAAAAGTGAAAATTATCTCGATATTTTTGTGAAGAATTTTGTAACATAACAAGAACCAACTCATTCGTTATTTCTGTTACCTTTCCATCGAGCTGTCCCTTGGCCCCGTTGTTGCGTACAAGGAAAGTGTGGGGTTTGTCAGGCTGTACTCCTTGCTCAGGGAATTGAGCTACTTCGAGTTTATGAGCGTCTCCAACAGCCGGTGATATGTAAACTTTGTGGGGCGAGTCGGGTATGTGTTGATCGTTGAACTTAATTCCCACTCTATAATCACCTGGAGCCAAACAGCAAAATAATCAAAATCAACCGAGATTTAAGGAAATTTAAAATCGATGAGTTCACAAACTACTGATTGAGAATAATTAGCACATCAACTTGTTCGATAACTACCATCATCATCCCCCGAAATGACAAGATCTTTACAAGCAGTGAACGTCCCCATCATTTTTCACACAAAAGCCACAACTGACAATGGAAACAAATAGATCTAACGAATATAACCGTGCCACCACTCGAAGGCATCTAAACCTCTCGTTTCCACCGGTGAGATGAGACTCTCCGCCAAAATATGAATCCACAGTAAAACGAATATAGATCCAGGGATATTTTTAGTATCTTCATAACGTTATAAAGGAGCAACGAGGGAGAGAGGACAACGATATCAACAAACATCACGACTGATTCATTTGTACCATCTCCAAAGAATACCACTCATTGTCAGATTCACTTTATTACCCGTTACTCTCCAATTTTTGGACCATTTTCAACCGTCAACTGTGGCTCAAACTCTCCATAAATCAAAACAATGATCAGAGAAATTAGATAGTTTTACCCACAACAAAAATGTATCCCATAACGCAGTGGGTCTTCATAAATAAATTGCAATAGTTTCGTTAATTTTCAATTCATTTCCGAAAGGATTGATTTGGAAGAAAGTAAAAAAATCCTTTTGCAAATACATGAACTCCCAATGAAAACCATTTTTTGACATTTACCCGTGGAATTAATCATTAGCAATATAATTCGATATTCAATAAGACTTTAGTGAAGAACTTTGTGCAAAAAAAATATTGTGATAAACTTCTTCATAATGATTGTGGTGAAGGTTTGAAACATTGAAGCGAATTGGAAAATTCCCCAGACAAGAGTAGATCATTTTCAAAATAACTTATTTAACACAATAAATGAACACTGATAATTGATCGTTGATTGTGAGAAATTCATTCGATAGTGTACCAAACTCATATGAGTTATTCTAAAAACTATTCATTCTTGCTTATAGAATCTTCGAGACCTTCATCGCATTCATCAAGGAAAAGTTTGTGGCAAGAATTTCGTCGATCCCAAAAACTTTTCTTTCAGAGACAATTAAATGAATGAATAAGTGCATGAATAAATGAATCGATAAATAAATCAACAATGTATATTGGAAACACAGAAAACATCGCTAATTTATAATTTTGAGGCCCCGATGGATTATCTTTCGCACGTTATCTCGATTGTTTTTCCATCTTCATAATCTAAAATATATCACAATTTCCATTGGATTTTACATCACACGGAAAGCCCTAAAAATTATGTTTGTACGATGAAAAAAAGAAGAAACCCTGAACATTTTCAAAGAGCATTTTTAATAAAGATTAAGAAATACGTCCGATAAGAAAGAAATTGTAAATGGGTAATTTCTCATGGCAACTAACGACCTGACAGCTATTGGCGACTGTGACAAATGACGAGCCGATAGCCATTACACACGGTAATCTGTTTTTCTTTCAACATTTTTTCGTCATTTCGCTACGCGTTCGTAAAGCGTTAGCTACTGCCGGAATGACAAAAAATATCGTTCGACATACGGCCTAAAAATTCGGCCTAATGACGAAAAATACTATTTTGATTGTACAATCAGAATTTTTGGCGACTCCAGGGCTATGTGAAACTGAGTGACAATTAGAGAACATTTTAGATTATCAAACTAGTAGGGGGCTTCGCCTCCTGCTCGCTTTGCCCCCCCCCCCTCCCATCTCCTTGATATCAGTGGAAGTCATTCTCAACAGACTCGGGTCACCTGAGAAATGAAAAACAAAGCAAAACATGACGCTCTAAACAGCTTACGATCAGCATTTCACAACCATCGTATTCACAAGAGAGGCTCCAACCTCCGCCTTCCTAGTGAAGTACAACCGCTCTAAATTTCTCATTCTTTACTCCCATTTGACCCCCATTCGACCCTTATGTTGACCATTGTAGCCCTTAGTTTCCACCCTTCATTTCTGACCCTTAATTTTGAACTCTTAATTGGAAGTGCCAAGTTTTCATCCCCAGAAGTTGATTTGGCTTTTTACAATACAGAGAGAAAGAAAACCAAGATCGCGTTCGAAAGATAACCCACGCGGACCTTAAACACCCCATTACCCTGAACCACTAAGAATAACCATGGAGATGAATCACATAACCAACGAAGTGAGAAAAATAAACTCATAAGTGATAACTTGACTCCTAAATTCTGAAACTCACCAGGTTCAGTGACACGATAGCTCACATAGCAGGATCCATCCTTTCGATCCTTGAAATCAATCTGCGCTTTGCTGGGTCCCTCAACAGAGACAGCCAGTGTGCCAGCACCAGCCTCCCTGGTCCAGATATTGAACTCACAAGGTTCGCCCTGCTCCCCCCTCTCCAATCCAGGACCACCAGCATGTACCCTATGGGCTCCACCATCCTTCAACGGACCCACCGTGAACTGGAACGGTGATCCAGGGATGTGCATCTCCTTGTATTTAACCGAGACCGTGTGAACCCCGAGCTCCTTGGGGACAAAAGCCACAGCATAAAGTCCATCCTCAACTTCTTTAATCTCGGCATCCTCAGTGACTCCACCAGGGGACGTTACACTGGACGTGAGATCAAACGAGGTGATTCCGGGCATCTTGAACGTCAACTTGCACTGGGATCCCACTTCGGTGATGGGGACAGCCTCTCGACGGCGCTGAATCTTCTCCCTCTGCCTGTTGGAGCCCTCTCCAGTGACCTTGACAGTGAATGGTGAGCCCTCGACATGATGATCAGCGAATTTAAGGTTCATGATGTAGTATCCTGGCTCGGTGGGTTTGTAGGAGATGTTGAGGGTGCCATCGGAGTTGTCCTTGCACTGGATCTCAGCCTTGCTGGGCCCCTCCATGGACAGAGAGAGACCTCCGAAGCCAGCGTTCCTGGTGTCAATGGAGAAGGTGTTCTCCACGTGGGTTTTTCCCTGCTTCAGAGCACCTCCAGTCACCTTGACCTTCTTGGCATCACCCACCTCACGATCCTTGACATCGATCTTGAAGGGCGAGTTCTGAATGTGCTTGCCCATACGTTTAACTGCCACAACATGCTCTCCAGATTCCCTGGGGGTGAAGGACACGCACATGTTGCCACTGGGCATTTTCTTGAGGAAGCAGGGCTCCTCCAGGCCACTTGGGGCTGTGATGGAGGCGTTCAATGAACGAATGTCAGCGTCGGAAACCTTTCCTGGGAGCTGGACCTCGCTCGACGAACCCACGGAGATCTGGTTCCTCTTGCGACCCTCACCTGTGATCTTGGCGGCGTAGGGACTACCTTTGATGGGCTTGTCCGCGAACTTTACGGAGATCTTGTACTCTCCGGGGGCTGTGGGCAGGTAAGACACTGACACCGTGCCATCCTTGTTGTCGTGGCAAGAGATTTCTGCCTTGCTGGGGCCTTCGACTGCTAGGGAGAGACCTCCTGCTCCTGCACCCTTTGTGGAGATTGTGAAGTTTGCGGGCTCACCGCACACTCCGTAGATCAGACCGGGACCGTATGCTGTGACGTAGCCGCTGGCGAGGGAGTCCACGTGGAAGTGGAACGGTGAACCTGAGAAATTTTTGTTGGGGATTAGGTTTGAGAATTTGTTCTCATCATCAGAATAATTCCGACATTTCTTCCCCCCAAAGTTTTCTCGTATCATTTCTTCCTCAAAAACTCGTGCCAGTACTAATTTTTTCCCCTACCGATTTCCTTTCAATTTCCGTAATTAATTTTATTTAGAAATAGTCCAGGGCCTCCAGTTTTTGAGCTACAATTTTTTTTTTCAAAATTTTTGAAAAAATGTGTACAATTATAATTACGAATTAGTTTTTTGAAATTCGAGTCCACACAGCTAATTTCGGTTTGTTTAGCATAAAAATTTGCGCCGTTAATGTAAAATAAGCACAAAAATTATCCTTAAAATATTTAAAATACGTTCTCGATTCTTTCAAAAATATTTTCGGTCTATTTTACATGAATGATGCAATTTTTTATTAAAAAAATTACGAAATATTTTGTTTATTGGTAATGTTATATCTACGTACTGAGAGTTATTATTAAAGGAAATTAAATATTGAATAATCTTTCATTTTCTGTGTTAATAAAATTAATTGTGGGAATTGAAAGGAAAATGGAAGGGGGAAAAATTAGTGTTAGGACGGGTTTTTAAGAACGAAATGTCGGAGAAGAAATGAGAGGAGAAAAGTTGGAGGGGGGGATATTTAGAACAGTTTGGAAGGATAAGTAATTTTTGCATTCTACAAAAATATGGAATGAGACCGTTTTATTCCCGTTTATTCACTCTTCTTAATAATTTATATTTGTTTCATCCACGCGCTCAACGTTAGCCGGGCTCTTTCCTTCATCGAAAAATTTTGGGTTTCTTACAAATTTCTATGGAGTAAAATAAGCCAAATTTTATAGAAAGCGCAAAAATTTTCTAGAACTTGTGGAAAGAGCCCCAAATTTCTATGAAATTTTTCCAAGAAGTCCTTTCAAAGGAAAATTCTATAGTTTCCTAGAGAGTTCTAGAAATTTTCAGAAAGTTCAGGAGATTTTCTGTAACTTTGTACCTTGCAATTTCTTAGACGTTGATGTTCAAAAAAAGTCTAAATGGAATTTTTCATTTTTTCAACTTGAATGGTTTTCTAATTCTTATCAACAAATTTGCACCCTCTTCACTCCCTGAGAGAATGAATTTTTTAAAAATCCCTCAGTAAGTATTCATGTCACGAAAAGCACCTGCAGTCAATATTTCATGTTTCCAGATTCAGTAGTTATGGCTGTCAGTCGGCCTGAAAGTGGCCACTTGTATTTTAAATATGAGATATAATTGGAAATTTGTTTATTCTCAAATAACTCAATCACTAGATGCATTAGTCGGAAATATTTCCTCTCTTTTTTCCCGAGCATTTTCTCTCAGTGGTGACGCAATTTCAATGAATCATCTAGGAAAGACTGCGTCCCAGTTCCAAAAATTCAATCAGCTGTTTATTTCGGATGGCATCTTCGTGAACCGAATTACTTTGAGACGAGAACTGTCTCAAATAATAATTCTTTCAATTTAACCATTTGAGCTACGTTCCACTTTCTACTTCCCATAATTTCTAAGAACAGTTAGTCACAAATATTCCAATTAGTGATTCGAAAAGGGGCTATTTTTTCTCGCATTTTTTAGCAATTTTGCCCTAGGTATGGACGACTCACCTTGAACATGTTCTCCATTGAACTTAACGTAAACTTCATGGAGTCCCTCTTCCCTCGGGTCATACTTGAGTGAGACAGTACCATCGTGGTTGTCTTCGATCACTGGTTTGTCCACATTTCCACTCGGCATCTTAACTTCGGCTAAAAATAATTCAATAAATTAGTTCGCCATGTAGTATCCCCTCGGCATCAAAAATAGTTCGCTTTTTCATCTCCTATAAATTCTCCTGCTTTTTTTTCCTCTCATCTGAAGAAATATTTTTCTAAAAATAAGGGAACAAAACTCTCTCCAATTCTACAACAGTCGAATTATCTCCAAGCGTTGCCAGCAGATATTTCAATCGAATACATGGGCAAAACCAATACCACAAAGGAGTGAGAATACTACAGGGTAATTTAACCAAGCAATCAGAAGATTATCGAACCTTGTCGAGTGTTAACGTAATAGAGACTCTGGAAACGTATTGGATTAAAATCTAAAACGGACGATGGATCCGCTTCGTCGTCACTGATGTTATTATCTACTTCAGTTTCTAAATAAAATACTGGCCATTGTGGGTAATCCAACTCGCTACAAGTGATACTTTTAAGCCACTCTTGGTAAAAAGTGGATATTTCTTGCCAAGTTGTTTCGATTTCTTCCTCTTGATCCTGCCAAAACATTTCAATGGAACTTCGTCGATCAAACAACAACTTCTGTTCACCCTCTTGCCAATTTCAAAACTGCCAATTTATTTATCGAAGCAATCGATTTCTCTCCCGCACAAATTGACATCAAGTATACGAAAAAAAAAGAAATTCACGATGGAAAAAAATCAGTTGCAATGGATAAATTGAATCATAGTGAATCTGCCCAACGAGGCCAGACCAATTAATGCAAATTTCTCCAGAAAAATATCACCGAACTGTGAGAAATCCCGAGCAAGACTGATCCACTTGTGAGCAACATATGGGTCGTCCCCGGGAGCTGAATTTTGTGCCTCCAGTGGGGCCAATCTGGATATATATCATCCGGGGGATTCGTGCCATCAACGTCTCACACTCACCCGCCGGCCAAAAGACGCATAAAAATCATCCCACGCAGGCGCAACATCTCCACCCAAAGTACCGGGAAGATATTAACGAGATATCATTAAAAAAAAAATTACCTAAATAGACCCCACTGTGCACCGAATGTCATTACCTCGACTCCTGACGATTGAATTGATGTTTCTGATCAAGGCATCTGAAGACCACGAAAATAAAACGTGAGAAGATGCCCTCATAAATCATCAAGCACCACGAATTACTACTCTCAAGGCCTTCAGTTTGAAAATTTTTTCTACTTTTAAAATCAATTTCAAATGAATTTTCCGCATTTTAATGTCTTATTTTTTTCGGGGGGGGGGGGGGGGGGGATTGGCAAGCGAGTATGAATCATCTCATGTTGAATTGGAGTGCGGGCCAAGGGAAATATGAAGAGTGAATTTTTGGACGTCCCTCGGCTGATTAATGATCCAGCTTAGCTCGTCGTTATCGCTGTGGCTGTCCTCCATTTGTCACATGAGCCAGTGGTGACTTCCGCATAAATTTGCAGAATGTTTTATCAACTGACGCATAAGTGAGTTTCCCCAATGAAGAGCAAAGAATCAATCGTCAACAGTTGCATTTTAGCATTAAATTTTTTTATCGCTGGCTAGGAATATTGAAAAAATACTAGGAACGTATTTTTTCATCTGGTGTTTTCAATTTTATTGACTACTTTGTAGCGCGCCTGCTGGTGAATAGGCACACTGAAAGAAAAATCGAGATAACATGAAAAAATAATTTCTTGAGTGGAGAACATGCATGCATATTCGATCGGTGCTCTTCGGGCAAAAGGAGGATAATACGCAATGAAAAAATGATATTTTTTTCTGGAAAAGAGGTAATATTCTTGAAGAGACAAAGTAAGTTTGAGAGAAGGAAAAGATGTTACTGCTTTCCTTCAAACTCATTGCGATTGAGAGAAAGTGACGGTTATATTTCAGAAATATCTAAAGGTTCTCCCCTGTATAAATTCTGTATTGATTCAATATGAAGGTCTCTGATCAATGATTCACTGAATCGAAGCTTTTAGTATTTTGAGTCATTTTCTCATTTTTTGACACGAAATAAACGATTTCCTGAAGCAAGAAATTCTCGCTTTATCGTGAACTGTTCGTGTTCAAGTCATGAATATTTCACAGGATTCTTTCACGGTCTGACTCATTATGTGGAATTCTTATCGCCAGCTTTTTATCCTTAATAAGAGATGAGATATTTGACATAAGAAATTAGTCTTGTGATATTATGTCGATATTTCTCCCAGTGCACTCACGAGTGCAGCCACAATGAAGGCAACGCAAGGTATGCGCGACGCTTGCAATTATCAAAAATAATTGAAAAACAGTTGAACAATTATTTCACGCCTTGGGGTGTGCGACATTGCGCCACAAAAAAATTTACATAACTCGTAGTAAAAGACGTCTTTGACGAGGGTAATTACAACCCTCGCCTTTGGCTCTGGCTGTAAACCTCACACTCGCCAAAAACGTCATTCACCAACTCGTTAGATAAAATACTATGAAATCCTATGATTTTCATTTCATTTCAATAATTAATAGATTTAAGGAGTTATAGGCGATTGAAAATATCTGTAAAACGTCTTTTCAATTAACTGTGACTTGATTTGATTACACGGTTCGGCAAAAGTCGGACATCGCCGACCTCGAAAACCATACTAACCCGTCCAACTATCCATTTGTTACGAGGAATGGGTAAATAGGGGAATTAGAAAGAATTGAGCTTCCTGCAAGTTCCCTATTGGGATGAGATCGAATCGACTAAACAAATCGCCTTTTCGTTAATTCGTAGATCAATTAATTTTTTTACAAACTAGGCATTCATGCGCGCTGTCGCGCACGACCACCTTCAAGTGAGCGCTGTAACCCACAATAACATCCTCGTAGTCATGGAAATCATTGATTGATCCATCAACTAATCGCAAGGCGAATAAAAAGTTAACAATCAAAATAATCATTCATTGTCAATCAAGTTCATGAAAAAGGATACTTCAAATTGTTCATTTTTGCCATTTTTCAATATTTCAACACTTCAACATTTTTTTCCGCGAAAACTAGAAGTGATAGCAAGATTTCTCAAAAGAAATGTAAAAATCAGCATTAAAATATCTCTGAGATAGAGTCGGTTTTGTTTTCGAATTCGAAAACGTCCGAATTTTATCGAACCGTGTTGTTGATTGTTGAGTTTTCATGATTTTTCGAAATAAAGAATGAAGAATTTATCAGGTATAAGAATGTCAAAAGACATGTTGCTATAACGAAAAAATGTGAAGAACTTGTCAGAAAAAATTATCGACTTCCGGTCTCGAGACGAATTTTCTGTTCACCTTGATGTAAATATTTCCTTTATTCAATTATGGGCCAAGCACACGGTCGTACCCACGCGGCAGCAGTTAATCAACCAATATTAATATCACGAGTGGCACACGCTGGCCTTACGACATCGTCCAACATCCTCCCAAAGGTAGATACAAGTGTATTAGTAAGCCATGTTCACGCGTAGCTCTCTCATATTTTTGGCCAGTGGGCAAGATTCATGCGGGAGACGTGAAACAGTGGTGAACCTGTCGTGTCTGTCATTCTGCTGCTGCACTCGAGGTCTTTTTAGGATTCAATGAATAATAACATCTGAGAGCCTACCGCAATTTGATTGATTTTCGGATAAATGAGAATGGACTTCACACTGTGTTTTAACGAGCCGTGAAGCTACTCGGCTAATTAAGAAGATTAATCATTTTAGATTCACCTGTCTACCACTGTAATTTAAATCACGTAAATTTCATTGGAACGATTCTCATTCCACTAAACTGTTGATCATTTTGATTAATGTGAAGGGGAAAAATTGATACTCACAGGTAACTGTACCGTCAGCTGATGATGGCAGTGGGATATTGTTGAGTCTGATTGAATTGAATTTGCTGGTAGTATCGTGTTGGCTTTTTGTACTACGTTTTGTTGTTATTGTCTCCTGGACAGTTGAGCTGCTGTGCTGCTCGATGACACTCTCCTGGTGCTGACTCCTTCTGCCACGTCTGTGGGTCTTGTGGGTGCTTGTCTCACGATACTCCTCAGATGCCTGCCCAGAGAGATATTTTCATAGAAAATTAGTGTGCAAGCAACTCGACGGTGAAAGGCATTCTAAAGTTGACCGGAAAATAACGAGAAGAACGAAAAAATCTTTCTAATATTATTAGAAATGCTTATCAAGTGGGTTTCACTGCAATTTCTAGAAACTTCGTCATTGAAAATCCACAATTTGATGAGAAAATCAATGGATACTTTGAATTTCAGTTGAATTATCCCATACAAAATAATAGAAATCATGAAAATTCAGGGAAGTACATACATTCTTGAATTGTTAATTAATTGAAAATTCTGCGTAATTTAGTACTGAATATTTATGTTTTGATTGAAAGTTCACGTAAGTTGAAGAATTTCCGTCTTTTTCCCACTCAAAAATTTGGAATACCATTGAATATTCTGTGAAATTTGGAATTCCATTATTTTTTCCCTATTAAATCGAATTCAATGCCGCTCTCTTGGGAATTACTACCACACGGTCCATGAAATTTTTTTGCATCAGTACAATTATCGCTTTATCGTGCATTTGTCGTATAAACTCATTTTTTAATGCACAAGACTTAGTCTTTTTAACTGAGATGTATCGTTCCTTTTTCATGTAATTCTTTACTTTTTCGAGTCATTTTTTTCCGAGTGGAAAACATTTTGATTCAAGAAATGACGCATTCATCCTGATGCGTTATTGGCGCATTCATCTTGACTCATTGATTCACTCAAATGTGTCTCTTTCCCCCTCCGAAGAATAATATAATATGCATTTATTCAAAGACACGTTATGAATTCTTGCCCTATTCAAGTCATCAACACTGAGAAAAAAAATTTTACTTCTGCCAAGGAAATTTACTTGCCATACCTAAATGTATACAAATATTTGCATTTGAAATGCGTAGATTTTCTTGTAGTTATTAAATTTACTTGGCAGAAATAATTTTTTTTCTCAGTGAACGGAATTCTATTGTTTCAAATATTGACATATTGACATCTTCTTCAATTGCTATGACACTGACAAAGTGTCTTGCGGCCGGGTCACAGGACATCGAGGGATAGGATTTCGGAGTAGGTAGGAGCGGAACCAAGATGATTCTCGATATTAGTTTACAAGAAAAATCTACTGAAACAATGGATCTTCTTTTTTTTTATCAAGGAGAGATGCCACCAAAATTTGGATATCGTAAAGTCTGCATGGAATCTGTTCGAGTGCATTCTGTAAATTAAGGATGTTTATCCAAAATGGCGAGAGTTCAAAAGAAATTGATTTTTTTTCAACTGAGAGATGAAGTTATTCCCTTTATCTTGATTCACGGAGAAATTTTTTAGAAAAATTCTAGTGCTAGCGCGGGAAAAGAGCCGCGAGTGACGGCCAGGAAAAAATTCCAGTGCCGGCACTAGAAATTTTATTGGGGAAAACGTGAATTTTTCCCCGTATTTCTGTTAAAATTTCCAGAAATTTTTCCAGAAATACCAAGAAATGGTACCTTAACAGCACTAGAATTTTTCACAGCCGGTGGATTGTGATTTTTTCCAGTACTCGAACTAGAATTTTTCTAGAAAATTTCTCTCCGTGTAAAAATTTCAATCCACCAATCCACGTGTATTATTTAGGAGTGGAGTGAACTAGAATGCACCAAACGCATGTGCTAACATGCGCTGATAGGGGATAGAATCTTTCAAATATTTCCTCGTTTTACCCGGGTAGGGTAAGCTACCCAGTAGATGGACACTGCCCTGTAGATGGACGAGCTACTTTTGGATAGGAAATTACGCAAAAAAACACTGAAATGTGAATTGTTGCTTTGAATTTTCACCAACTGTCGTGATTCTTAACCCCTGAGTGACGATTTTTTTTCGATCAATTTTTTTTTTCATTTGCTAAAAAACAAACGTCCATCTACTGGGCGGTTTTCTTAGGCGTCCATCTACTGGGCAGTTTACCCTACCCCAAATTTTTTCTTTGGTCACTCGATTCAGTGTAGTTTTGGACATTACCTTTCACTTTTATTTCTATTTTTGGAGTCTTCTAGTAGATGAATTATAAATTTCAATATAAATCCCATAAGAGCCCGTGTATAAAGAAAAATTTGTTCATTTATTTCTGGCGAGACTATTGCGATTAATTTTTTTAACATCAAATAAGTTAGTTTCACATGTTCTGCTATCAACCAAAAAATTATAGAATTTTCCTTGAACATGAAAAACTAAAATTTGCTGAAAATGGCTAAACATTCTTTAAAAAAAAACGAAGAAAAACCCGGCCCTTCTAATTTTCGTTAGCTAAAATTACGATTTCTCATTGTTCTCTGAAATTATTCTTATGCTGGCTCGTTACTTTCCGAACATCATCCTTCGTTCATAAAGCGCCCATACAATATACGAGTACGGAGAATACTGTATAATGAAAATTTTCCCTAAGATATGAGTAAAAATACCGAACAAAATGTAATCGTAGAAAGAATCGAAATGTAATAAAGTTACCCTTTATTGTCGTGACTTTTGAAGAACGTAATGTAAAATTTGTCTCTCCCCCCCCCCCTCCCCTCCCCGGGGCGGGGATTATAACTCTCAGTATTGCAATTTTTAATTTGTTTTTTTTTCCCGTTACATTTTGATACGTTACAAAGGAAAAAATTTCACATCTTGCCCAGAAAATTTTCAGTATAAACTGAAATTGGAAATTCACGAAATGATATATTGCTGGGAGAAATGGACTAACAAACAGTGAAATTCTCTTTGCGTAATATTCATGAGATTTTCAAAATTACTAGTATTCACACTTATACTTACGGCGCCATGAATTTTTAGGAATAAAACGGAGAAATCGATCTATTGTCCTACATTTTTCACTCACTCCCAGATTAAAAGCCACCCGAAAACGTATTTCGCTGCACGTTTCTCTCCGCGTCAGGGTAGTTTTTACTACATTTTTCTTGCGGTGCGCGACCGAAATATGGAATGTCAATAAAAAACAATTTTTAGTGCTAGTATTGGAAACGTGACAATCGACCGGCTATGAAAAACTCTGGTTCTCTTCAAGTGAACTTCCTGTTCGTTTCGAATAAAATTCATTTACCCAATGAGTTGGTGAATTACGGTTTTGGCGAGTGTAAGGTTTACGGAAAGAGCTAAAGGTGAGGGTTATAACCACACTGTCATTGTCACACCGTGCAATAAGTCGCGTTTATCGCACGCTGCGCTCCGCCGACTTCTGCACGGGGTGACATAAAGTGTTTTTCATCACTTGTGCGTAAAGTGAAATTGCAAAATCCTACTTTCCACACATCGGGATGAAAAATAGGGTTCGACTCTCGTGGGAAAAATGTTCTTTGATCCTTGGGAGTCAAAGGGGGTCAAAAAATACTTGTGCACTCGTACACTGAGAAAAAAAAATTCTAATATCTGAAACATATTTTCTTGAGACAAGTAAATTTTCTTCAATTGCTTAATTCTCTCAGGCATCCCAACTCACATGACCCGAGAAAGGCCTCATGCTTTAAAATATTCTTATACTCAAGTATGATTTTGTCGCAAATGAACTTTCACTTTACGCATAAGTGATGAAAAATACTATTACCAACTCGTTAGGTAAAATACCAAATAGATTTCTCGTGAAATTTTTGCGAATTCCTGTGAGAACTTCCTACCAATACGGGGAAAATTGACGTGCTATCCAACAAAATTTCCAGTGTTAGAATTAGAATTATTCCCTATTTGACACTTTGCGCCCCTTTTCTCGTGCTGGCGCTGGAATTTTTCAGAAGAATTTCTCTCCTTGTAATCGGAACGACTTACACGCACGGAAATATTCCACGTTGTAGGGTATAAACTTGAATGAGCTTTTTGCGTTCTTCTGCCGACATAAATTCTCAGAAAATCCGGAAAAAGCTACGATTTTTTTTTCATTTCCCAAAAACTTCGGTGCGTCTACCCTTAATAACTTCTACCCGGGCCAACGGCTACTTCATCCGTTCATTGCGCAACGAAGACCAAGAGGAATTCAATGGATGGAGAGGGAGAAAACCTTGGATCTTGTTAGATGGGACATTTTTCGCGTCACGAGAAAATTATTCACGACTCATTTAGAGCGACTTCCGTTCCAATCCTATGCAACTTTAGAATGAATAAAGTAAATCAGTTGTATAATTTTCCAGGAATCGACAGAAGATCTTTGGAGGTTCGAATGCATATTTTTCTGGAAGGTTGTGGGAAACCAAAGATATATTTTTGGATGAGAAGAAGATTTTCTAATGGTTAGGTGAATATTCTTCCTGCAATTACCTCCAGTTGCACTGTCAGGAAAAATATAAAATTTCAGGGACAGTTGACTAGTAATGTTTAGTTGAGTGACACTAACCGCGATTTAAGGGGAAAAAAATGATGAAATTTCAGATTTCACTGAAAAATTAGTGAAATTACAAATTATTGATTTAGCATTGAGATAAAAATTTATCAACTTATTTGAAATTTCAATAAAATCATGAATATTCATTGAAGATTCAGAAACATGTTTACCGGAATTTTTCTGAGTTTTACTAATTTTCAGGGAATAATTGAACTTAAATTTACAGTTCTCATTGTTTTTTCCATGAAATTTCGAATTTTCGATTACGAAATTCCTTGAAATTTCAGTGGAACTACAATGTGAGAAAAATTCTCGAAAAGTGTACTGGAAATTTCAGTCAAAAATTTTTAACCGTTTACGAAGTGTTCAAACGAGATGATTGAATGTACAACGAAGCCGGTTCTTGGAAAGTTTATGATCGAATAAGAATAGTAAAATTTCGATAGAGAAAATGAAAAATTCAGATAAACAAGTCATTCAACAGGCACTGAAATTCAGTTCGAAATTTGTTCTTTTAAGAGTTTATCCGTTATTCCGTACATCTGGCGCCTAATACGCAAATATTTTCCAAATCGTAGGAATTTTAATTTTCCATAAACACAGTTTATATGGTTTTTGAGCACGTTCTGTTTTGTTTATTGTTTCCTTTACTAAGAATACTTTAGTGTCTTTTCGAATTAGCACTGTCGTCTAACTTTGGAGCACTCAATGGTTCTATTCTATTTCTAGTGCTCATACTACCCCCATGAGTTATCCACATTTACGCGACTTCACGTACGATAAACTGGATTGAACCCGACATTTACTGCCTCCCTCACGATTTCTCCACTTTAATGTTACAATTTTACCTTTGAACCAAAGAAACCCCAAAATGCGACTGCGTCGCTGAACAGTCGACGAAATACTCGTATGAACAATTCTAAATTTCAGGCTAATACAATAATAGAACTTTCAACATGCTCCCCACCCTCGTGCGTTCAACAATGTTTGAATACAAAAATGGAAAGTGCGGGAATTGAAAATACTCGCCAGAGTCCCCATCGTCACGCTCATTAGTACATCCCAGGTCCCCGATGCTCTCCATTTACTCAATTACCCGTCATTTGAAAAAAATCTTCAAAAAAAAAAAACTGAAGAAAATGAACAAGTGATTCTAGGCTCTCCAGGCAAATTCCCGCAGCTGTCGGGCAATTTCTCACCACCTTTGAGCTCCCTCATTTCACGCTAGCCACTTTCTAAGCTTGTTTATATCTTTCATTAACGAAAACTCTAAATAATAGATAAATTTCTCTAGCAATTCATGGGGCGTTAGAAAATAATCCAGCGATGAAGGCTCGAGACAGGATAAAATCCCATTTTCATCAGTTTATTTATGACTGACTCCTCACGATATATAAGGCTGTTTGTCGTAAATTCAACGAGACAACCGAATATGCTTAATTTAATACCAGTATATGTATCTAGATAATCCACCACTCTTCCCAGTCCACCCACAAGTTCCTCTTCTCTCGTTTATTCGAAACCGTTATAAATTCACGAAAAGCCCAGAGCGATGAAAATAGTCACTTGGTCAGCCTCACGGTAACGTTCTCCCATTCTCGCTGATTCAGATTCAAACGTATTGAATTTCATAACAATTATCAGAAATTATGTCATCAATTTTGTGGTTATTTTTTACATCGAATACATTATGAAGGTACCTTTCAATAAACTATCACAACTCGAGTCCTCGAGAATAGTTCTCGACACACAATTGTCAACAGGTGGTTCAGATTCGCTCTGATTATATCTATTTCTTCACACGAACCAAAGTCTTCGGACAATGAGTCAACGTCTCGGGACGTTGGGGATTGATAAAATTAATTAAAAAAAAAAACGTGTCGATGTGGTCCCGACGAGTTTTCGGCGTGAACTGTGTCGCTGGAACCCCCGCGACAATATCCTGTACGTGTTGGCCTCTATAGTTAGATACACATTTGAGATAGATCATCCCCCCCTTCCCCACCCGCCCACTCTAGAAAATCCGGGAGACGATGAAGAGACAGATGCTAACAGGCACAAACTTAATAACACCTTGATATTAATGCTCCAGCGCTTCGGGTTTCTTTGGGAATTTTGGAAACATCAGTTCTTTTGATATAGGCTGGAAAATGTGATGCAAGGGGGTCATTCGTCATGTTCATTTGAGAAGTATTCTTGGGTTTCGAATTTGATTTTGGCTCATTACGAGGTGCGAATGCATGTAAGCTCGTTATTATGTGGATTTATTATTTCGGTATTGTTCAGAATAGGTTCCATCAATTTCTTGGCGAATTTCAGAGGAGGAATTCATTGAATGGAACGTAATTAGATAACTTATGGGCTTATATTCATTTCACGCGTGCATAGAATTTCCTAGAAACTCCTTGCATTCCCCCGAATTTCCTAGAAACTCCTTGAATTCTCTCGAATTTTCTGGAAACACCCCTTGAATTTCCTCGAAGGTCCTAGAAACTCTTTACATTCCTTTGAATTTCCTAGAAACTCCTTGCATTCCCCCGAATTTCCTAGAAACTCCTTGAATTCTCTCGAATTTTCTGGAAACACCCCTTGAATTTCCTCGAATGTCCTAGAAACTCTTTACATTCCTTTGAATTTCCTAGAAACTCCTTGCATTCGCTCCAATTTCCTAGAAACTCCTTGAATTCCCTCGAATTTCCTAGAAATTCCTTGAATTCTCTGGAATTTTCTAGAAATCCCTTGAATTTCCTCGAATGTCCTAAAAACTCTTTGCATTCCCTCCAATTTCCTAGAAACTCCTTGAATTCTCTCGAATTTCCTAGAAATTCCTTGAATTCTCTGGAATTTTCTAGAAATCCCTTGAATTTCCTCAAATGTCCTAAAAACTCTTTGCATTCCCTCCAATTTCCTAGAAACTCCTTGAATTCTCTCGAATTTCCTAGAAATTCCTTGAATTCTCTGGAATTTTCTAGAAATCCCTTGAATTTCCTCGAATGTCCTAAAAACTCTTTGCATTCCCTCCAATTTCCTAGAAACTCCTTGAATTCTCTCGAATTTCCTAGAAATTCCTTGAATTCTCTGGAATTTTCTAGAAATCCCTTGAATTTCCTCGAATGTCCTAAAAACTCTTTGCATTCCCTCCAATTTCCTAGAAACTCCTTGAATTCTCTCGAATTTCCTAGAAATTCCTTGAATTCTCTGGAATTTTCTAGAAATCCCTTGAATTTCCTCGAATGTCCTAAAAACTCTTTGCATTCCCTCCAATTTCCTAGAAACTCCTTGAATTCTCTCGAATTTCCTAGAAATTCCTTGAATTCTCTGGAATTTTCTAGAAATCCCTTGAATTTCCTCGAATGTCCTAAAAACTCTTTGCATTCCCTCCAATTTCCTAGAAACTCCTTGAGTACATAGCCAGAAAAAGCTCTCCAGATACGCGAAGAGGTCCTTCCAAGTGCAAATGTCAGTCAGCGCCTTGTGTCCCTATTCTCTCAGAATTATTCAGAATACGCTCATCAATTTTTCGTAAATTTTGACAGAAATTCCGTTCTTTCTATTTTCCTTCCTTTTTATCTTGCAGCTAATATAACGATAGTTTTCAGCAAGTTTTTGCGGATTGTTTGTGTGTTGTTCTATATTGATAAAGAATGCCCCTGAAAAGGAATGCTGTATGCATTCAAGGCGTAGTATCTCTGCAGATTCTGTGAAGTTTGTTTTACTTTCTTCTACGCATGATTGAAAAATGGAATATCGAAACATGATTTTCATGCACCATTTCCTCGGCTAGAGCAACACTCTCACGATGTGCAAGGCGATCATTTCTCATGTTTTCTGGGACAATATTTTCGCGTTTCCAATTTGATTTTGGCTCATCACTAAGTGTCAACGTAGGTAAGCTCGGTAGTCTGTGGATTTGTCATTCCAAAGTTATTCATAATTTGTTTCATCAATTTTTGGGCGAATTTTGGAAGAAGAAATTATCAAATGTAGAATAATTACAGACATAATATCATAATTACTCAATCAAATCTAACGTTCCTTGCCCGCATGCAATTCTCTTAGTAATGAACGACTGAAGAACGAACTATCGAGATTAAGTTTTTTCTGCGGGATTGCCTCACGTGTACAAAAATTCTCGATGTGCAAAGGAATCATCTGTCATGTTCATTTGAGAAGGATCCTGAAGTTTCGAATTTGATTTTGACGTGGATACGTCTATGGTTTCAATATGGGGGGTCATTTTGGGAAACGGTCCTTATGTGCAGCGCCATCTATCGGAAGTCTAGAAAATTGTAGGCATTTCGAGGTAATTCAGGAAGTTTCTTGAAATTTCGAAGAAATTCAGGGAGTTTCTAGAAAATTCGAGGGAATCCAAGGCGTTTCTAGAAGAATCCAAAGGATTCAAGGAGTTTCCGGAAACTTCGAGGGAAAGAAGGAAAGGCCATGGACGTATTCACGTACAATTACAGCTATATCGAAGATGCAGCCGCCTGCAATTTTTTGTCATTCTGGCCGTAAGGTAGCGTTTCACGGACACCACGCGAAACTCTGTAGAGCGAACTGAGGGCTACAAAAAAAAAAATTTCCAAAAATTTTACTATTTTCCTTAGATTTCGAGATATTCATTGAAAACCGGCCAATAGTCAAGATCAACTGTCTCAGCGCTTCGCTACTGATTTAATCTCAAAATCTCTCGTTCCGGAGATAATCACCCAACTACCAAAATAATAAACATAACAATATTATTTCCTGCTTAACAATGCATGGAATTCCTAAAACTCGAAAATCGTAAGATGAGAAATGCACAGAGATTAATTCCTCGCAATCATTAGGACGATGAACTATTGAGAACCACGACATCCGATCGCCTTGTTCGTAATTTAGGTGGACAGATTAATGGGTAATTACGATTGTCAACGACAGACAAGTTGGTCTATTATTTCAACTCCCAGAGCGTGTTCTACAGTTAATAATGTACCCCAAAAAAACTCACCGTGAATGTGTAGAAGCCATTTGGCACCGGTTGACCACCAAACTTAATGCTCAGTGTGTAGTCACCCGCATCCTCGACTTTGTAGTATACATCAACATTGCCATCCCCCTTGTCTTCGATATCGATGTCCACCACCTCACTAAAATTAGAGTGTTTCGAGTATTTCAAGTGTTATCCATTTCCCTGTCAGCATTAACAAAATTTCCAATGGATTGTTGGGTTAACACATGTGGAGTATCAGTCGGTGGTATCGCTGAGGGGCTGTTGGATCATTGCCAAATAATTCGAGAGACTTGTCAAAAGGTAGAGAACAGGGAAGAGCGTTTAGCTGGCATTGTTGGAGGCGAATGTCTGTCACGAGAGTGTTTGTCACGCTACAATTGTCTGCATAATGTCAAGTATAAAGTGTTTGTCGCAAAAGTACCACGAGTATGCCAATGTCACTGGGGTATGACCACTTCCTCAAACTTGATCCATTGAATAACAAACAGATTTCGCGAAAAAGATCACTTCCCTCTACAAAAATATCTCCCAAACTTTCGCACAATTAATTACGATGTCTTTCTCTCATCGTGATTCCAATGTTTCCTCCTACAACTTATTTATAAATTCCCAAGAAAAAGTGAACGATAAAAATTTACGTGTAGGTGAAGAGAACAGGATGATGATAAATACCGCTGTGGATCACAGAAATAGTTCCTCCACCGAGGACAGATATTTATATTCCAATATTTTTTCACTCCCCTCATTTCGAAAGTATCAACACACTTCTAAATGGGAGCTACACGAGAAAGAATAAAACCAATAGAAAATAAAATATCACTGAAATAGGGCGAACAAACCTGCCAGATGTCGAGCGAATTCTGCAGGTAACAGCTCCACGTCCAGCATTCTGGGTATCAACGTTTATGGAGTACTCCTCGCCTGGTGCTAGAGTCTGCTGAATACCCTCTTTTATTTTGCATTGGTCGGCTTTACCAGTGGACACACTCTGGACATTAACTGGGCTGTTAGGAACTTCTTTCCCTCCGTATTTGACGTTTACTTTGTAACGCCCACAGTCGTCGGGGAGATACGTGGCCTTGTATTTGCCATCCCCGATGTTTTGGACAGTCACTTTACGTGGGGCTTGATCAGGTCCCTGTGAATATAACGTTGAGTTGTTGTGCCAAAAATGTAGGAAGCATTAATCATCGGAGCTGGGTGAAATAGTATCTGAATAATTGATTGAAATATTCATGACGAATTGTCACTTCAAAATTATCAAATGTGATAAATGAAGTGATTTCTGAATACTTTCAATTAGAATATCTATGTGAATGGTGTTGGAAAGAAATAGTTGTTCGGAATTTTTGGAACTGAAACTGAGCTTTTTCAAGGGCCATGAGTTTTTGGCTTTGAACTGCTCCTGGCACCACCATTTTCATCCGATTTAAACTTTTTTTTTCAAAATGTTCGTTAGATTCCGCAGAATAGAACTAGGTTTTTTCGATCAGCTCGATTAGAGTAAACCCCCCATTGTTCGAACATGTCCAGTGATGGACGTAATTTACAACTTCGTTATACAACGGATGCTTAATGCAGTGCAATGAGACTTTTATTCTCTTGAAAGACCAAGATAATGTGTACAAATTCACTGAGACCTTGTGCAATATTCCCATATTCGATGGGTTGGGTTCGAAATTTTTCTTAGTTTTTCCGTTATCCCATGATATATCAAAAGTCGCTCGATATTTATTTTCATCAACCAAAGACTTTCAAATTTCACGAGGGTCCCCCCTCAAAAGACCGGATTCAGTAATAACGTAAAAATAAGAATGTTTCAGAAGTTCTCATTGAACAGGGCCAATGTCCCATTTCAATACATTAAGCATTTGTTCTACAATAAATATGTAAATTAGTTCGATCACTGATTCACCATATTCTGATAGAATAAAGTCGCAAGTATCTGTTTCATTTTAATTACGCAACCGATGAACGGAGAAGTATTCTTTCGTCTTTCAAAGCAATAAACTTGGGATAGAGGAAGGTGGGGCGAGGTGGAACGTTTGCCATCAACTGTCATGCTTAATATCTTTGTTTATAAACAGAGATATTAGGATTTTAAGACGATAATGAACGTTCCACTTTCCCCCAATCTCTCGAATTATATCGTATCCAGTTTCTGATATATTGACATTTTTTTATTGATCATTAGACAGATTCGAGCTGCTATTCTCCTGAAAATCGTCACAGGCCCTAGAAAATCTGGGAATCACATGGAACATTCTCGATAGATTCAGAAATGTCATGATTTTTCAGAGGATTCTGTATCTGTCTGAATTGTCTTACAACCTTCTCGAAATCTCCGTAGAAACTAACAAGTTTATAACCCAAGTATTACAAAGGCATAAGACATCTTTCAATTTGTCAGTGGAATTTTCCCCAGCTCTCATCATGCACAAACTCATCTAAAAGATACTCACCAGCACTTGAACCTCGAGATCGCCATATCCAGCTTTCGATGTATCGACGACAAAGTCTGTTGGGAAAGATGCTGTGCAGACCGAGGCAACGCCAGGACCGGAGAGAACTACTTTATTGGGATCGCAGCCTGGTTTCACGTGGAAACTGTAGGGGCTATCAGGGATTCTCTTATTCCCGTATAAAACATCAACTTGGATGTTAGCTCCAGCTGCTGGGGGCATATAAGTTACCTCGTAGAGGCCATTCCCCCGACTCTCGATCTTGGGTTTCTGCATCTGGCCCTTGTCTGTCTTCAGTTTTACGTTGAGTTGCTCTCCAGGGCATTTCGAAGTGTCCACCATGAATTGCGCTGGTACACCCTCGCGAACCATCTCGGGCTCTAGACCTGGTCCGTAGGCTATCACGTCATTTCTACCCTCGACTGCGTTCTCCACTGGGACCCTGAAGGGCGAGCCTGGGATGTGCTTCTCACCGAACTTGATGGCTACGTCGTAGTCACCTGGTTCTGTGGGTACATACTCCACACTGCAGGAGCCATCGTAGTTGTCCTTGCAGGTCATCTTGGCTTCAGAGGGACCCTCGATGGCAAGACCCAACCCACCATTTCCAGCATCTGATGATATTGAATATTTTTTTTTATTCATATTTCTTTCCTACTACCATTACGGTTTTATAGGCTCTCCTTTCGTCTGCCTTGCTTCTCCCACTTCTCTCTTCTGATTTTTTATCTGCGTTACCATGGGCCATCTTACTCTTAACTGTGTCCCATTCGGGCTAGGACTCCACGGGAAACCATGGAAAACCCCGGAACAACACCACCTAACTCACCCAACCATTACGGTCGACTGATATTGAATAATTTCTGAGGGATCGTTCATAAATCACGCAAGGCGTTATTTCCCATTTTTCGACTCCTCCCTTCCGATTCCCCGACATTTCTTCCTCAAAAACTCATGCTAGCATTTTTTTCCATTACATTCTCCTTTCAATTCCCGTAATCAATTTTAATTACACTGAGGAAAAATTCTAATATCTGAAACATATTTACTTGAGACAAGTACGGTTTCTTCAATCTCTTAGTTCTTCCAGATATCTCAACTCACGTGCCCCGAGAAAGGTCTCATGCTTTCAAATATTCTTGTACTTGAGTATTATTTTATCGCAAATGAACTCACTCAAATGGCTAGAAGAATCGTCAACCTTCGAGTATTTATGGTGTTCATGATTTTTTTATGGATTTCCTATGTTTCGATATGTAATATATTCATGATGTAACGCGGAACGATAGTGATAAATGAGAATTTATTCATTTATATGGATGGAAATTGAGGGTCAAAAGTTATTCGGTCATTCCATGCTTACGGCCAATCGCGATTTTTTTTAGCTTTATAGATTCTGTGATTGTGACCCTACTCTACACTGATAGAAAAGGTGGAACGATTCAGTTAATAGTTAACGAATCGTGGTAATAGTTAAAATGTCTCGTTTGGTTCAATTAAACCGTTCTATCAGTGTAGTTAAGAATAGGGTCTCAATTATAGAAAAATAGTTGTATAAAATTTTTCATTGGATAAATTAGGTAAATCTGTCGCGCTCTATTTAGATACAAAATGACTGGCAAGAATTTCTTTGCTCATTTTTGTGACGCGAAATTCCGTCACTTTTTTAAAAGTGTAATTTACGTGTAAAATGACGGTAAATTGGCCGGTCAACTTTATCTGTTACATCCCTAGCCAAGATTATTAATTAATTTGGACAAGCCAATTTCAGACTCACCACTTGTCTCAACGGTGAACTTATTGACCTTATCCACAATTCCCTTCTTCAAACCTGGTCCGTAAGCCTTGCACTTGGTCGGATCACAAATCCTCTTGACATTAACCGAGAACGGAGAGCCCGGAACAGGCACATTATCGTAAAGAATATCAATGGTGTGAGGACCCTCCTCAAAAGGTGTGTAACTGATACGGTAAGTTCCATCGTTCTGTGGCGTTATTGTCTTCTCAGTTTTTCCTCCACTTGGATTCGTAATTGAACAAGAAACCTTTCCATCATCTGTTTTCGTTTTCGGAACTGCCCTGGTGTCAACAGTGAATTCAGTCGGGATGTTCACAGCTATGCCTAAAAATAAAAGCCAAATGTTGAGCACAATTTCAATCACCAAGAGGATCTAATCATCATTCTGAAATTATTTCATTTGACAAAGAAGACTATTCAGTGGCGGAGGGGTAACACGCATGAGTACTTTCTGTGAATGTATTCTATTGGGTTCTATGGGAAATCCTGGAATGGTCTTTCCGCAAAAATTCGATAAATCTAATGAATCCCTACAGGAAATTAGTCTAGAGAAATTCTTCATACGTGAAAGTACAACAAAATAAATATGACATTCTTGTCGAACGGGGAATTATTCCCTCAATGAACATCTTCAGGGTGAAACATCTTGTTGAATTTCTAACGAAAAAACGACTTGTTGAATTTCTAACGAAAAAACTTAGAGAATTTGAGCTGATGAAATTCTATAGAAAATATCTCAGTAGAATAGAAAAATTGAATTCTATTGACTTTTCTACTCAATATTTTCTATTGAACATGTCCATAGAATCGGCCAAAAACTAATAGAACAGTTCAATAGAAATTCAATAGAGTTTTCTAACGAAGTCGATAGGTTTTTCTATTAAATTTTTTCGTCCGTGAAAAGCCGTACAGAAAATACACTCGTTACGTTTCACCCCTCCGCCACCTCACATACTCGCCAAATATAAAACCGAAATATCTAACTTCAAAAAAATAGAGAGGCATAGAAAGCAAATGCGGTCTTGAACGAAAGTCAATCAACAGCTAAAGTAAATGACAAAAATCCAAACAAAAAAACTCATTAGTCCAAGGCAATCGGAAAAGCAGGAGGGAGAATAGGAGAAAAGTTTCCACAAACTCATGCTGTGCAACTATTCCAAGCAATTGCAAGAGAAAAAAAAATCAAAAAAAAATCAAGTTTTGCACGCGTCTCCTAACCATGGGGCTGAATGCCATTTCCGATGACCTTGATCTTGGAAAGATCGGCGTCCGGTCCGATGATAGCTTGAAACGGTGATCCAGGAATGTGTCGATCATTGAAAGTGATATTAATCCCATAATCTCCAGGTTCAGTAGGTAGATAAGCAACTGAGCATGTGCCATCCCCATTGTCACGACAGTTGATGGCAGCCTCGCATGGGCCTTCAACAGTGACACCCAGTCCACCCTGGCCAGCGCCGCGTGTATCAATGACAAATTCAGCGGGCCTACCGACAAGGCCACGATAAAGGCCAGGTCCAGTAGCACGTACTTTCGATGGATCACTTCCATGTACACAATTTAAGCGGTATGGATGTGGTGTTATTGGCTCACCACCAAAACTAATACCCAACAAATATTCACCTAGTTCCATAGGTGTAAAGTTAACGAGATAACCATCATGTGTTGGTATCAGGTGCGCCATAACACGATTGCCTGATGGTGCTGTTATTGCCACTTGTATCTCAGCCGTTCTGTTGCCAGTCTCCTCCGTTATCACTCGAAATTGTTGAAGGCTGTTGACCGGTGCCGCTGCGAGGATTTTTTTTGTTTTGTTTTTGATGAACGATTGCTGCTTTTTTTTGTTTATTTTGATTTTGTTAGCAAGTATAATGATTATTCGCATAATTAAGGGAATATGACTTATGCGCTTGGTTAGTCATCTCTCTTGTTTCTAAGTGAAAGTCCTCTTCTCATTTTTCCATGAGACATCAAGTGAATATTAGAAATACTGTTTTTACTCGTTTTGTCGAGAATTTTTGAATGCTGGAAGATTAGGTGATTTTGTAAGAGCATTAGCATGTGCAAAAAGGTTGCGATGTTTTTGATATAAATATTTTTAGCTGAAAGTCCAAGTGGTAACTACGTAACTTGCTACCGAGGAATTTCAAACTGTAGGGGTATTCTGAAAATAAACATTTTTGGTTGTAGCGATCCGTTGGAATGACGCTAACCAGTCATACGACGCGGGAACACCTTGCGACCTAATTCAATGATTCCCAGTGTAATCGGTTGCATTAAGGATATCCAAGTATTTTGGCTGTTTCTTTTTTTTTATAATTTTTAACATTCGTAGTTACACATCAGAGCTTCCTTACAAACCTTATTTGATCCTGAGTTCCGCACATTTGGAATGATTTTATGGTTTGCAGTTTGAAGGTTTACATTTGATTCTCTATTTTTAACTATTAGAAAACATTTTTTTCAATCTGAAAAAATAGCAGGTCTTCGTCTTGAGGAAAATTCATGATAAAATTGAAGAATGCAATTTTTGACGATAGAAACTTTTTTTTATAAATCATTTATAAACAATCAATTTTGTTCCCTGAAAATCATTTCTTACTCATAACAGTGATCCAGGGATGAAACAATGTAACGAAAAAATCTAGCGAATTTGTTGGAAAATTCTATTGGATTCCTATTGAATTTTCTATTGGTTTTTGGCCGATTCTATTGAAACGTTCAGTAGAAAATATTCAATATAAAAAGTCAATAAAATTCGATTTTTCGACATAACTTATTCTATTGAGATATTTTTTGTAGAATTTCCTCGGCTCAAATTTTCTAAGTGTTTTTATATGATTTTCTTGATGAGATGAACAGAAAAATAGGACGAAAAAAAATTAGAAAATTTGAGCCGAGGAAATTCTACAAAAAATATCTGAATAGAATAAGTTATATAGAAAAATCGAATTCTATTGACTTTTTACATTGAATATTTTCTACTGAACGTTTCAATAGATTCGGCCAAAAACTAATAGACAGTTCAATAGAAATCCAGATGAATTTTCTAACGAATTCGCTAGGTTTTTCTACTAAATTTGTTCGTGCGTGTCGGTATTCAGAAGTTTACAAAAATCGATTTTATGCCACATAACAGAAGGTTTTCAAGTATAAAAATAATTTATTTCTGAGAGGGAAATATTTAAAGAAAATAATGCTATCCTCTCCTGAAAAGATGTATAGGGGAGGTAGGGGCAAAGCGGACCCTCTAAGCGAATCGTTTAGTTTTTTAAATTCTAATGAGTCAATGCACTTCACGTGGAGATCATAATCTCATTAGAATTGCAATTAAGATCTGTCATTAAATTAAAAAAAAAATTAATGTTGGGGCAAAGTGGACCCTCTGTTTTTTTAAAATTATTTTAATTTTCCGTTTGTCAGGAGTCATTGTCATGTTGTTCTACCGATTGGATAGAATGTAATCGCCGTTGATCAAAAACTCACATTTCTTGTTCACAATTAGATCCGCAGGAGCTCACACAAATTTATACTTGCCCTCATTGCATATTTTTTTAGTCAAGGTAGTAAATTTCACTTTATAAAACGTATTAGAATAATTCTGGCGACTCGATTCAATAATTTATGTAAGGGTCCACTTTACCCCACACTTTTTTTTTTCGAAGGGGTCCGCTTTGCCCCTACCTCCCCTACCCGTAGACTTGAAATTTGTGGGATTCAGTGTAATGGAAAATGTACCCAAACACTAGGAGAAATTAAAAAAATCGGGAGAAATTATATTTTTAACAAGCATCATACTTTCATTTCACTTGAACAATTTTAAAGATAGAAAAGGAAAAAGTACCCTTCGTTGATTCATCGGGTAAAATAAATTGCGGTCATCATTTTTTTAACTTTTAAACATCCCATCTTACTTCAAAAGTCGCTGAATCCCTAGCTTTAACGAAGACTTTCAAATTTTACCGCAGTCTCCCCTCAAAAAAAAACTATACGGATTTCCTAATGGAATAAAATAATGTGGGTGTTAAGAGGCCAACAATTCACATGAAACTACCCAAAACTGAGGATTCTGCTGAACGAATAATAATCAGAAACCTCTAAAAAAAAGTAATGTATTGAATAAATGCGACGGGCTGCATCTAAGCTGTCATATAAAAATGACAATCGAGAGGAAATCCTGTAATGTGTAACCCAATGTATCCCTAAAGAGTTGAACTGAAATGAACAGTTTTGATTTTCTCATAAGTTGATAAGCAATGGAATATGAAATTTTTCACTGACGAAATTTCCTGGAATTACTTGGATATCCTTCAAGGAAAACGAATTTATTTCATGAAAGAACCCACATAGAATGGCCTGGCAACCCAAACCAAATTTACAGAGACTACCTAAACATCACCCCGATGCGCAGTTTCCTCGTCGAGGAAGGAAAAAAAATTGTTGATCACCATCGTTAGCTCAAGTGCATCGGTCTTGCTAAACAAAATGCCGTATTTCCGTAGCAAACTCATTATATACACCGCGTGCCACCCGAGGAAACTTATTTTAAGTCATTGGCCCCTGTCCAAGAAAATTTAAAACTCAAATCACATTTGCAGTAACATCCTTCTTAATCCCAGGCAATTTTCTACCACCCCCAAGGATGAGCTCCTGTTTCAATACTCGTTAATAAATCAGCTAGTTAATTGCTTCCTGCTTCCCAAAATGAAAAACCATATAATTGAGGAATATAAACCCAAGGGTGTCAAGAATATTCGTGTTGAAAGTCTAAAAAATGATGTAGGAGAGATGTAAAACTCGAATATTTTGATACTCACTAGGTTCTAGCCCGTCGACCTTGATCTTGGAGACGTCCACATGAGGCTGAACGTTCACCTTCATTGGACATTTAGGTACCTTCAGTCCTCCGTAGGTGAGATCCACCTTGTAGGTTCCAGGTAGAGGCGCCACGTAGTCAACAGTGTAAGTGCCATCCTCATTATCACTCAACGTCACTGGAAGATCACGTCCATCGGGTCCAGTCATGTTGACATCGAGTTCTCCGTTGCCAGCCTCTCTGCAGTCAATATTGAAGTGAGTTGGAGTGTTAGACTTGACTCCTTTCTCGAGGCCAGGTCCAAAGGCCTGGACCATTGCTGGATTCAATGGAGAGGTGACTTTGACCCTGTAAGGGGATTTCTTCGTGGCGACGTTTCCATAATTCACCATCACCACGTGTCCAGCCCCAGAGGTCGGAGTGTAGTGAGCCTGGACAGTCCCATCTTTCTTGTTATCGAGCTTCACAGGCACTTGACGTCCAAGGGCGTCTTGAATGGCCACCTAGAATAGAATAAATTTGGTATCATTTCACCACTGCATTCGCCACACTAGGCAGTAAATTTATCAATTCATGCGATGATGCGCTGGGTGTTGGGATGTCTCCACTCTCCATGATTGTCACAAGACGCACAAGTAACTGATAACTAGAATGCTATGTCTCTCAAGGTTTCTTTCACTACACTGAGAGAAGAACAAAGTCTTGTTTGGGCCAACAAAATCGTTGGTTGAAAATTATCAAAAAATAGTTGTTTGATTCGAATTTGAAAGTCGCAAACATGAATAATTGCTCTGCTGCTTGAGACGGTGGCTTTTCAGGATAAAAATATGTTTTATAGAGGGAAGTTTATCAAAGAATATTTTGTCCCCAAGTTACAAGATTGCTGCCATATAATTATTATTATTTCATTTAAGAATTCGTTTTTCGTCTGTGATTATTGAATAGCTGAAACGACAAATTACTATCCCTCGTGTTATATAAAACGAGCATTTGCCAGGAGCGAAATACGTCTGGGAGCATCGAATAAAGAAGAAGTGCTAGAAATTACAATCCTTGCTTGCACAAAGAATAATTTTTTTTGAAAAGACTAAATCTATTCTTGCAATAAAAATGTTCAATCTCGGCGCACGCTTCGCACGTTTGGCACAAAAAATCCTTTTTTAATCATTTTTAACAAGCGATTTTTTGGCGCAAGTAAGACTTGATTGTAAGCTCTTCTGTTTTTCTCTCATCGCATCTTATACTGAATTGTATACACGGACAGAAATGTTCAGTAAAAATTACGGAACTCACAATTCGCTCACCGATTACGGAATCGACTCAGAAAATTTAAATGACAGTATCGTAATTTTTTACAGGAAATTCAGATAAAAATTACGGAACAGTTCCGTAAAATTTTCTACAACCACATTTCGCTCCGAAATTACGGACAAGATACGTAATTGTCATTGAACATTTCTCTCCGCGTATATAAATTTGTTCTGCATATACTAATTTAGTATCATGATTGAACCCTCAAGTCTTTAATAAATAAAATAACGAATGACAAACCTCCAGAGGCGCCTGTCCAGCCTTTCGTGGGTCTATCGTGAAGTGAGTGGGCTTATCGCGGTGAACACCTTCAGGTTGAATCCCTGGGCCGGAAACCTCGACTTTATCAGGATGAAAGTCACTCGCAGGAACAATGTTTGCGATGTACGGAGACTTGGGAATGTCCTCGTTGTCGCAGAGGATGTGCACTGCGTATGGCCCTGGGGCTGTTGGCAGATAGGTGACATCAGCAGTTCCATCTCCATTGTCTTGGCACTCGATTTTCGCTTTGGACGGGCCCTCGATGGAGAATCCCAGAGCTCCAGTCTCGCCATTGGTGTCCACAGTGAATTTCGCTGGGTGATTGACAATTCCCCCGTGCAATCCTGGCCCGAATACTCGGATTGAGGATTCTTTGTAGGGACCGACGTTCACCTCGAATGGTGACTTGGGGATCTCCTTTCCACCGTAAGTTATCATCACCACGTGGCGCCCATCCTTCACTGGGACGTAGTGGCACTTGTACGTGTTGTCGTCGACCTTGTTTATGGTGACGGGGAGGCTCACACCACCTGGACCGATGCAGCGAGCGTCAACCACTCCTTCTCCAGCGTCGTTGGTGGTAATCGTGAAGTCTGCGATGTCTTTCACACGAACACCGGTGGAGAGCAGACCTCGACCGTAAGCACGACACTTCTTGGCGTCTGATACTGGGGCGACGTTGACTCCCATTGGACTCTTTGGGATCAGTTTACCAGCGAAGAATACGTTTACTGAGTGGAGACCTGTCACTGGGGAACAGTACTCACAGCGCCAGACGTCTGGGGATGTTTGACGCAGTTTTACGGGAACTGTAGTCTTCGAGCTCTGCAGGAACAAATTGTGAAGATCATTAAAGTTTCATGAGTGGAAATTATTTCTAAAAATCGGCGATGATTGGGGGTACATCGGTTAGAGGTTGAAGAGGGGGTGACCCGTTATGAACTACACGCTTTTTCTACTTTAAAAATATTTCCTTTTTTGTATATTAGAACGATAAAACTCAAATTCAGTAGCGAAACAGTAAAATGAGTTAAGTCGACTCAACTCTCAGCGGAGTTTCCTCCGAATCTAATGGAGATAACGAAATTTTTGTGAAAATATTTTTTTGTAAAGGGAATTGAGGGCTACAAAAAAGATTCTGACAAAAATTTTACTGTCTGCATTAGGTTCCGAGATATTCATTGGAAACTAACTAATGGTGAAAATCGATTCAGACCGTTTTACCGCTTCGCTACTGAATTATGCAACTTCCATCCAAATAATTGAACAACTCCTGAGATGATTTTATTTAAACATATCGATTACAAAAAAAAGTTGAAATTTGAATTGATATTTAAAAAATTGGGATGTCGGAATAAGAATTGGGGTGTTGCCTGAAATTTTGTTGACTGTAAATGAAAATAGAAATAACGAGCAGAATCGAATTACAGACTATAAACAAGTTTTGCATTGTGTGAACTATTATGACACCATCGAGCAACTTTTCATAATTACAATTAACTGTAGCTTCTTCGATGTAAATAAGCAAGAGTTGAAAATGGATTCTCAATAAACGTCTCAGAATTTCAACGGAGATAGGAACATTTTGATAGACTTTTCTTACATTTCTTTCGCCCTCGAAAAAGTGTCTGATTTCTTTGAGTTCGAGTTTTCTGTAAAAAATGAAAATTCATTTTTTTCCTACCTGAGGATCGAGAATGATGACTTCAGGAACTCCCCTTCCAGCATCCTTGGTAAATATATCGAAATAAGTTGGACGATTGACGACGACACCTTGGGGTTGCAATCCAGGTCCACTAGCAGTGACTTTGCCAGGATCGCCAGGTTGACCCTCGACCAGAACAGGATACGGACTCTTTGGAATTTCTCGACCTCCATAAAGTATTTTCACCTTGTGAGGGCCCTCGGCTTTCGGTGTGTACGAAACAGAGTAGGTGAGATTTCTGTCATTGTTGAAGCGAATGTCAACAGGCAATTTTTGACCCTTGGGATCATCAACTGTCACCTGAACATCGCCTTTTCCTGCTGAGAAAGTCTCAACGGTGAAATTTGCTGGAGCACCGACAATCGGGCCCTTCGGTTCGATTCCAGGACCATAGGCACGTACTCTGTCAAAGAAGACCATTTCAATGAGATTAAAGGGGTTTTCAAGGGGTCAACAAACCAAAGACAACGACTGCCTCGTTGTACACACGTTTTAACAAGCGTTAGGCCATAATTCAATGTTACAGCACGCCTGCAAACCAGCGAACCGCAAATAATTACCAAAATAATTGATTTTAATATCCATTGATGGACTGTTTTTTGTTTAATCGTCCAGAGTTCCCAAATTAGGTAAAAAAATTGAACAAAGTGGAAAATAATATCGACGTGTTAGGGTTCAAACTCTGATTAGAATTTAAGAGTGTGTATCGTTTTCTTCTCCCCCTGTTGTCTGTGTGATTGACATTATGCGATTGGTATTAATGCGCAAATCCTTGTGAATTAAATGAAATTAATTTATAATATTATTGGAGAAAACAACTGTGCTTCCCGACTTACCGGGGCGGAGGCACGCTGCGACCGAAAAATGAAATAAACTCATTACTTATTCATCAAAATTTCGATTCATCAAGTTTCAGAATTTTCATTATCGAATTTGAATTGAACGAAAGACAGCAGCATAACATTTTTAATTACCTGTTTGGATTGGTGCGTGGTCTGATTGGAGCACCAGGCTTCAATTTAGCGTGTGGATATTGAGAGAGATATGTCATCATGGACAATTCGTCTACGTTTGGATTGACCATTTCTTCAGGGCTAATGAGCTAAAAATATCAATCGAACGTTGAATTCAAATGAGATGAAAAGTGAGAAGAATATGATGAAAAACGGAATGGAGAAGAGAATAGAGGCATGAAAAAATGTTGTGATTCGTCATATGACCGTCACGGCGAATGCAAATAGGATAATTCTCATCGCATGACGAAGTTATGACGGCATTACCGTATGTACCGACACATTGCAATTAAATAGATGGTCTGCTACGGAATTTTTGCTGACCAATTACAGACTAACCGCCATAGTCCATCTGAATAATTGGTAACTCCCGATTTTCACACTTTGGTGAATTTTCCTGATTTTTTTGACCCTTTTGAATATTCTAAATACTCTCCCGCTCGGTATTTTATGACATATTTCGCGACATGAAATCTACGTTACCGTCCTAGTCCATCTAAAGCGTGAGCTTCACTTTACGCACTCGAAATTCACTTTACGCACGCTGAGCCGTTTCGAAAAAAGCACTTTTGAGGCACGTATTACAAAAAAGTTGTTTTAGGCCGGCTGTCAAATAAAAAATATTTTTTAAAATGTTTAAAAAAATGATAAATAAAGAAAAGTGATGAATATTACTCGCCGAAGGCGAGTGCTACCCTCCCAAGGGTCAAAGAACACTTTTCCCACAATTGTTGAACTCTATTCTTCATCACAATGTGCGGAGCGTGTGTAAAATGTCGAATTTATTAAGTGATGAAATAGTTATAATGTGAAATAGTAAATTACGAGTTCTATTCGTGTATAAATTCATGAGTTTGTTTTAAATTTCATGCGACGAAGAGAATGATGCCTCACATAATGCGGTAATTTTCCCACTATTCTCATAATTTTGCGCGTATATTCTGATTCCTATTGAATGTCAGGGTTGCCAGATTTTGGCGATTTATAGCCAAAACCTGTACAATTTTAAATGGGGTGACGTCACGATCTGGTAACACTGTTGAATGTTCAAATAATTAACCCTAATCTCGTCACCAAACGCAACCCTGCGACTTGGTCACCTCTGCGGGGATTCCCCGCCGTGTTATTTAAGCTTTAGCGTTACCGAATGCACTCTACACTGTCCGGGCGCGTTTAGCGAGTTTCCGGCAACGTTGCGTCATGGACGATTTCATTTAACATTGGGAAGAAATAATTTGTTTCTCTTGTAACTAAATAATTTGTTTGTGTTCCGCAGGGAAAACGACAGGATTTTCCTGCCGAAGCGCTCCGCTTGTGGATTTCTCAGACGAAAATCCTACGATCCCAAGCCTCTTACCGTTTCCTTTTTTTTCGTGTACTAAAATTGAGCAAAAAAAAATACTTGAATCAAATCGCGAGCTACTTGAACCAATAAATTTGTTGATTGGGTGCAAAATTTTAGGATACTTGTTCAATTTTATGACATTTTTTTAGGACAGAAATTTAATGTGCCCGACATATATCATGTAAATAGCAGTAGTAGTAGTTTCCGGATAAGTACTGGTTCCCAGATAGTCCCTCCCCATTTCAATACCATACGACCGATAACTGGGGCTCTGAAGTTACCCGTCGAAGGATAGAATATCCGAAACCTCATACATCTGTTTTTCAGATTAATTAATCGTAAGGTTATTGAAATAATCGAAAATTAAGGTAAAAATTCATTTGATAGGATTACCCTGAAAATTTTTTATGACAAAAGTTTTCCTCCAAGGCCTATCCTTAAGTGTCCGAAAACTAGTACACCCCGCAACCAAAATTGCGACCAAAAAATATCACGTACAATAACCGTCATATAACTATCACAAATTTATCCTGCGCCAAAAAACGGTTGTATTCACGACTTAAAGAGTGAACAATACCTGAGGAATATTGAGCCAGTCATCAGCCAGTCCCATAGCTTCAGCGGCATTTTGGGCAGCATCCTTGGGATCCCAGTTCTGCCAATCTGGGCAGAGACCAGGGGCAACAGCATCGACCAGTGCACCCACGGCTTTTCCATCGTTCCAATCTGACGTGAAGTTATTAATCGGCACTTCCGGCAATTTCGATTTTATCCAGTTCATTAGTCTCTGCTTCGGTGTTGCACCTTTCTCCGTGTCGTCTCCATCATCACCATCCCACATTGGCATGGAGATTGAGTAATGGAGAATGAGGGTCCATATTAAACCGAGGATGAGCTTCAATTTGCAATCAACGATGTCCGATGAATCTGCATCAACGAGCAAATTTTCATTGTTGAACAACTATTCAACAACAGAAGTGTTTATTCTGTGATCTCTCTATATTATAAACATCCAAATCGACTTCGGGTGATGAAAATTTGGTACTCGAGATTAAGATTCCAAAATTAAAGGTCACAAGGGTCAAAATAAGGATCATAAGGGCCGCAATAAGGGTTATAAGGGTCACGTGGGTCAAATTAAGGGTCACGGGTGTCAAATTAACCGTCGCAAAGGTCAGATCAAGGGTCATGAAGGTCAGAATAAGGGTCACGAGGGTCAGAAAACGGACTACGAGTGTCACGCTAAGGGTCACAAGGGCCAGGTTAAGGGCCATGAGTTTTAGAATACGAGTCATGAGGGTCAGATTAAGAGTCACAAGGGTGAGATTGAGGGTCACAAGGGTAAGAATAAATGTCCAAATAAGGGTCACAAGGGTCACATTAAGGGTCCAAATAAGGATCATGGGGAAATCTGCCGGCCACAACGGTCATAATACGAGTCTCTATATCTCTCTATATTATAAAAATGAAAATCGATTTCTGGTGATAAAAATTTGGTACTCGAAATTAAGAATTCAAAATTAAGGGTCAGAAATGAAGGGTCAAAATAAGGGCCACGAGGAGTATAATGAGGGCCAGATTAAGTTCATATGGGGATCATATCTGGGTCATATGGGGGTTGCGCGAGCAGGGGGCGTAGCCCCCTAGTTAATTTACTCAATGATTCAATAATTGACTTTTGAAAAATCATTATGGTTTATTTTGGTTTCCCTTGTTCATCTTCTTCGTTCATATTTACGAAGATAACGCATGGAATTCAACTGTAAACGTAAATGCAAAGTAAACAGAGGTCAAGAGGCCTTCTCGCTTTCATCACAGACATCTCATTCATTCCGTTCAATGGTTTATTGACACTTCTCAAAAGCAAGAGAGAAACAGTCATTCCAAGTGCTACAATAATAGTCTCCCAGTGACTTAAAACTAAAAACGACAACGCCCTCGGTTTTTCGGCTGCAACATGACACGTACGTGGGTGGAATTTTGCGGACTCATAGATGAGGCGTGAGACTGCCATTGTTAAAATAGAATGTGCTCATTCCTACGTCACAGTTTCACCTATGAATCACGATTCTAATATCCAACGGCCGATTGAATATTCAGTGTCAGGGAACTCACCGAGGCTCAGTGACTAAGTGCAGCCCACTGCACATGCAGAAATTGTTCATCTAGTCATAGCGAATTGAAAAGTGTGTGGGGGAAGTTTCAACACCTTTTTTCTACTTAATTCTATATTTCAGGGTGACAGACTAGTGTGTGAATCGCGTTTCTCATGTGACACAAAGATGTTTTTCTTTGCCAGTGGCCTCGGTGAGACGACAAAAGATCAGAGGAGACTGATAGCTAGGAAGCTTAGCATTTACGAGAAATTTCGAGAAGAAATTTTAATATACACTTGCAGGGATACGTCCATGAATTATAATTACCGTTAAACTATTAAATAGTTAATTAGTTAATATCACTCTTAAATTTTAATTAGTGAAGTAATCATCGGAAATCCCTTATAAGCAATTTAGTATTATTTACTTAATAGAAAATTTACAGATCCATATTATTAAATATTTAATTCACCATCAATTGTAAATTTAGATTATCAATTGGTTTCGTATTTTTGCTTCCGAATGGACGCATTGTGATCGTTCAAATTTAAGTTTTGGATTTTTTGTGTTATATCGAGACACTATGATCCAAAAAGTCCGACAATGCAATTTTTAGATCTGCCCGTACGTGTGTGTGTGGTCAAGTTTTTCTCCAATTGTTCCCTAATGAATGGATGGAATTGAATCTTTTTGTCAAATTGTAGGTATTGCTGAGCCCTACCGATTGACATTAATTAAAATTTAATTCATCGATTGGTTTTTTTTAATTTTCGAATTTTTTCGAAAATCAGTTGTCTTACAATAACTAAAAAAATGTTCTGAATTGATTGAATGACGGCGTAAAAAATATGTTTGGATATCCCATTGACCGAGTTCGAAGACAAAGACGATAGCAATAATGGTTATTTTGATTTATTCGAAAATTGGTAAAAAATTTTTTAATTAGAATTCCGGGGATATCTTTTAATATCATGCTTCAAATGAATGCAATCATAGCTTAAAATGCTTGTTTTAATGCCATTAAGTCGAAGTTAAAAGATGATTATGAAGCTATATTGGTTTATTTGATTTTGATGATGATTGACCTTTCGAATTTTTCAGGAATTTTTTTGAAAGTGAACTTTCTGATGGTTTCTTTAAATGTGATATTTCAAATTGATCCAAGTATGTGTAAATAACATTTTTCTATTAACTTTTTATCGAAGGGCTGAGGGAAGCGATAGAGCTGTAAAAAAGACATTCGGTTGTATCGACGAAAAGGGATAATAAGAATAATGATGATGGTAACACTCAACGAAGTTGAAAATCTGACAAAATTAGGTAAAAAGAAATCATGTTCAATTTAATAAAATGAAATAAGTAATAAATTATGCATGATAGAAGGTGCTCTCTCGGCCCTTCGATAAAATATTAATAGAAAAATTTTATTTACATATGCTTGGATGAATTTGAAACATCACATTTGAACAAACCATTGGAAAGCTCATTTTCAGAGAAATTAATGAAAAATTCGAAATTTCAATTATCATCAAAATCAAATCAACCCATATAGCTATCGTAATCATCTTTTGACTTCCACTTAATGGCATCAAAACGAACATTTGAAACTATGATGGAATTGATTTGAAGCATAATTTTCAAAGATATCCCCGGAATTCTGATTTTAAAAAAATACCAAATTTAACAAAATTTTCAAATATATCAAATAACGATAACTGCGATCGCCTCCATCTTCGAATCGGTCAAAACGACATCCAAATAAATTTTTCAAGCCATCATTCAATCAATTCAGAACATTTTTTTTAGTTATCGTGGAACAACCGATTTTCGAAAAAATGCGAAAATTGAAGAAGCTAATCGATGAATTAAATGTTAATTAACGGCGATAGATAGGGCTGAACAATACCTACATTTGAAAAAAAAATCAATTCCATTTATTCATTAGCGAACAATTGAGGAAAAACTGTGTACGGACGGAGTCTAAAAATTGCATTTTCGAACTTTTTGGATCATACTGGGTCGATATAACACAAAAAATCCAAAATTTAAATTTGAACGATTACGAAGGTTCCATTCGGAAGCAAAAATATACTGACGCACACAGAGAAAAAAAAGTTTTGATTTTCCGGGACATATCACTAATTTTCAGGAATACGCGATTCTGAAATTCAGTGATTTTGTCACCAATTTTCAGGTGGTATCCTATCTCTAATTTTTAGGAATCAATCACCAATAATTGCGGATAGGTTCCTGAAAATCAGTGACACGTCCCTGAAAACCAAAAGTTTACTTTCTGATGTAAATGTTATGATTACGGAGATATCATTCTTTTGCATTACTAAAACATCGACTGTAACTTTTCCTTGACAAATATCTCTTCATTAACACTTGGCTATTTTTCCCCTTTCTCAATATTCCAATGGATCCCGAATGCGACTTGGCGAAATTTACGGTTTCTATTTTGAAATTTCTGAGATTGAAAAAAAATTCACACTGTTTCATCAAATTTCTCCTGAAATTCCTGAAACTTTCAGGATAATTTCTTAATGAAGTGTCAATTTTATTTGTAGACTACATTTCATGAGCTATACTCCTCTGTTAAGCCACATCAATCGGTCGCAAAAACCTACGAGTCTTGTAATAAGAAAACGAAAAACACGAAAAGTCTGGCACTGGGATAATTAGATGCACGACACGTCTGAACCCACATTCCGATTATCAAGTGACTTATTCTCGAGAGAATTTGATAACCAATAAGCCCCGATATGCCGGTATCTACCGACTCGTTTCATCAATTCCATTCCTACTCATTTGACATGTAAACAATTGAAGCATTCGGCTGGCACCGAAAAATTGCTCCCCTCGGAGCAAAACTGAGCCGATTCATTCCTTCTATTTTAAGCAATTACCCAAGACTGACGTCACACAACAACTCTCGAAGATCGAGTAACTGACACGTTCCACGCTTAGTTTATTCTTTTATTCCTCGTTTTTCATAAGATTTGAGTCATCATTCAAGCGGATTCACGTCTGTGTAAATTCTTTCTCGAGGGTCATCCTCTTGAGACTCGCCGAGCTGATGTTCAATGGGATTATTATATCGATCAATAGCTTGTTTCAACGGTGATGATTTAGGAGGCAGGGAGAGGCTTGCAAGTGTTCTTCAAATATTTGATTGATGTTGAAGGAGAAAAATCGGTGTGGCAAGTTCCCCCGGGTTTTAAGGGGTTTCAGCTTCTCGCCAGGTCATAAATTTTCACGGCATTAAAAATGTCCTCAGATTGCTGAAGTCATCAGAAATGAAAAATCAATAGAAAACGAATTCCACTGAATTTTTTATCCGTCTCCGATTCATAAGCGAAGAGTAATTGAGATTGACGATTAATCCAAACAAGTGCAAGACCTCATTATCTACCCCTCAATAAATAATAAATGTTCCTTTGCCTGAGGCATCATCGCATCATACTTCAGTAGTCTATAAAATGTACACACCAGATATTCCCGTTGCTGTATGTACCAAGGTTGTATTTTAATTGAAATGAATAATAACTAAAATTGACAATAAAACCTATCGAGCCAGTTGGAGAGACACACATCATCAAATGAGCCCTGGGGATTGAATTAATGTGAGACAATTGAAATTACCATGCTCAACTCACGAATCAGTCAAATAAAAAACAAAATATGTGGGTTAAATTGGGCGTGACGTTCTGATTTATTCCTGGGATATTAATCAGTGAGAATTGCCGTTTCTTTCCCTCGTTATGTCGGTTTCATCAATTACCCTGAATAAAGCGTGAATGAAACATTAGAGTTTATCAAAACGACAATAAAAATTGTGAGATTTAGTGTCTAGTCAAGGTCAGATGGAAGGTGAAGTTTTAAAAACTACCTGCAGCTGGGATTATGAGGGATTGGGTCATTTCTATTTTTGGACTGAGGTTTTTAATTAACTCGAAAGAAATTAAGAATTCATCCTCGCTACTGTCGTTATCCACATTTCAGAATTATGTTTCATCCGTTCGTGATGTCACACCAATGTCTTCCAGTGTGAATGGAAATTCGAATTCAATCATTCAGTTTTGCATCATTTTTCCAGTTATTGATGATACATAACGGAAGTTAGATTGTGATGTTTCATAATTCCGATTGTTCTTCCAGTTTTCTTTTTATTTCAATTTTATTTTTGTCGCTAGAAGGAGAAAGTAGACGGCACCTTCTCTCCGCTGACCAGCACAAGGTCACGTTTGGCCAAGTGCCGGCAGTTTAACGTCACCCGGTGTTTCTTTATCCCACTCGATTCTCCCGTGGCTATCACTCGAGAGAGAAACGATTAAATCTCCCACGAAATTCCATCATAATCCATTTGGAATTAATGCAACGTTAATTAGTTTTTTTTTTAATTTCAACTTGTTTTCAAGTTGTAGAGATTGTATCGCGTAGCCACCGGATATAGTTTCAAGGTGACTGTTAAACAATCGTCGGAAGTAATATTAATTGCGCCCGAATTGTATCCCCCTACGTGATGACAAATTTTAATGTATCAATTACTTTTGATTGCGAATGATTGAATACACTCTGTTAGAAATTTCTTAAAATTTCAGTCACAACGTCGTCTAAATTTTCGATGTTGTGAAGTTGAATTCAATTTCAAATGAAAGTGTTCGCTAAATTTCTCATTCATCTTGAAAATTCGAGAAAATTGGATTTTTCATGTTAAACAATCGTTGATTTTTCAATGAAAACTTGAATTTCCAAACTCGTCGTAAAAGTTGAACATCACATACAATTCAATTTTCAATAGATTGAGAATTCAGGACAGTTATTACCTGAATTTTCAAAATTTTTAAGTTTTTTCAGTACCGTATGGACCTGACAATTGAGGATTACTTGAATATTCACGAAATTAACTGATTCGGCAATGAAGGAACATACAGAAATTTCCTGTAACTTTGTCGTTGTTAAAAATTTCAGCTTTTTCGCTTGAAATTTCAAGAGTAATTTTCTAAAAGTGCATTGTTAAAAAATGTCGTCTGAATTTTCCGTGCCAAATTCCGGAAATTTTGATCGTGTTTTATTTCCACTGAAATTTCAGGAAATCTTGCTATTGAAAAATCGAATATTCCATTGATTTTCTGTTCAAATCATCTAAAAATCAATAATATACTTGATTTTTCGGTTCAATCATTCTATGAAAATTCCGAAAAATGAGGAAAATTCAGGGAAAAATGAGGAAAATTCAGGGAAAAATTGAAAATTTATGTTATTTTGTTTCTGAATATTCATGTTCTATTGAAAATTCAATCAAGTTGTGAAATTTCCAGCTCACTCCCACTTAAAACTCATGAATTTCCTTGAATTCTACCTAGAAGTAGAAATTTCATACCCGTTTTCTCCCTAAATCCGATTGAATGTTACTCCTATGAAAATTACTATCACATTATCCATGAAATTTCCAAAAATTTCCAACAGTGTATCATCGGAGGGCTTGAGTCTGAATGATAATGGAAACAGAATCCCCAAACTTGCGCACTCAATGCAGCCGGCTTCCCGGGTCATCCCGGGCCACGAGGAATCGATCCCACGCGCGGTGGCTTTTGTCCAGTACAAAAGTGAGAAAAAATACCGTTGGAATGTGCATTGAAACAGCCCCGTTAGCAGAATCAGAATTGTAAACGAAAGAATAAAACTATCAGCATCAGCAGAAACTCCACTCCTCGCAGAAGTGCTAACAACGAGTAGAAAAGAAGGAAAATAAAGATATTTGGGACTCACCAATGTTAACAATGCGTATTCCCTGGTCGTCAAGGAATTTAAGTGCAACAGCCACATTCTCCAACTTTTGCGATCTAAAATTGGGCTTTTTGTTGTGCTTTGGCAGTCGTTTTTGGGACAATACCTCCAGCAAACTCACGAGTAAAAGCCCATCGGACAGATCACCCTCCAAATCATTGATATATTTGTTAACACATTTGAGATGTTTATTTGCCCATCTTGTAAATGTATTTTGCTGTATTCTCTTCCACTGCGCATCCTCAGCAAGTTCCCGCTCAAACATTTCTTCCTCCTCCTGTGCGGAGTTCCCGTCTCTGACTGACTTATCATTCTCATTCATTTTATCGGCCTGTTTGTACGCAACAACTACACGTAAATCTTGTGGCTGACGATGGGTGATTGGTTTTTGCCGGCTATGGTGGTGGAAAAACACTTGTGTGCTCAGCCGTCAGTAGTGGTGGACAAGCAGGAGAAACAGACCTGTTGGGCCACTGGCGACTTCTTTTTTCGATGTTTTAGTTTTGCTTTTTAGTTTGTCCTTTGGGGGCTGGAGGGGGAGAGGGGGCCTCTATTCCTGTGAATTCCACTTCTCTCTGGTCTGTTTTCCTCGGTTGTCTCCGTTCAATCGTCTGTACGCGCATGCGCTGGAATTCCTGACCTCACTTGGTTGCTTTATGGTTTTTGAAATGCGGCGAGGTACAACCGGTACCTGTCAAATACGGCTGCATCCAATTTCTGACTGGAAATTATTGAAATACGATTTTTAATCTGGTGAACGACGTTGGGTTTATCGAGGAGATTTTCTCAAGGTTTAGGGGACGTGAGAGTCGGACGCTTTTTCTTAAAATCAATTTTATGTGTGGAATGTGTTGAGAGATGTTTGTCTTCTATGAAATTGCTGGTCATAAATTTTCTGTCTCCAAGTGGAAAATGCACGAATTGATCAGACGAGATGTTCGAAGGAGATTCATAATTAGTTGGAGAGATTGAAAATTATTTTTAGTTCGATTTTGTGATATTCTCAATGTGTTGATGACCGTGAACCAAATTCTCTGAATTATCGGAGGCATCGAATAATGGAGTAGTTACAGAATCCATGAATCAGTCAATACTGGATGAAAATAAATTCAGAATTTATATAATCCTTTATGCTCGATTTATCGAAGAAACTAGAATAACATATTCATCACTGTTGCTGACGAAAGTATTCTGGTTTTACGATAATACCTAGCATTTTGAATAATGCGAATACAGTGAACAAGAAAATTGTGAGAATCAAAAGATGTGGCGTTTTTGCTCGGCCACGGCTCGATGCCAAGATATTTTTAAAATGAGTTTTGAATCATTCCAACGACACTGGCACAGTGTGAAGAATCATTTTGAGAAATTCTCCCCCTCGGGCATATGCATAATGCATTATGAGCCAAAAAATTATATTAAAACAAAGCGATGGAGATTTTAAAACTGGGTTAAGGTGAAAATTTTAATGGGTGTATCAAAAATAATCATCGCTTATTGAATTAACATTTTTGTTTACCAACTTTGGTCTGTCAGTACGTCTTAGCGTTAACTGTGAGCATTGGGATTGCCTCGTTATCACCGAAACACTCGAGCTGCGATTTAAAAAGCATTGGATTTTACAACAAACCGTTAAAACTCTTCAAATAACTGAGGAAAAAAAAACAAAAATGTCATAAAAAAAATAATCTCAAACTTTCGAGCACTTTTGACGTTTGTCAGCGTTCGATTATAAATGCAAATATCAATTGAGTTACATAAAGCAAATATTGAAGAGCAATTGAAGCACTTGAGAATGAACTCCAGACAAGTAAAAAGTAACAAAATTCAATTCAGGCACTTGACTTCACGTTTTCACACCTCAATGGAAATTTCACAAATCACATCACCAATGGTATCTCCAGCTCCCTCGAGTATCCACCACTGTCGAATTAACAACCGAAATGGCGAGGAATTCAAACGGCGAGAGGATCAACTGGGAATAATAATCGATTGTAAATGAAGTGACAAAATCCGGCGTCTTAGCACTCGGGGTATTAGATTGTAGTTGACCGTTTACTTGGCCGTCGGTTGCAAAGTCAAAAGCTGGTCTGAGTGAGAAGAGAAGTTACCTCCAAGAATAGTTTCACGATACCACTCTTGTACGTTTAGGAGCCTCTGTGCGACACCCCGCACTCTCTTCCTCACACAGTTATTCTCCCCTACCCATACGTTTTTACCCCGAAAAACCTTACAGTTGTGATGGCCACACGAGAGAAGGGGAATGAGCGATTCCGGGCTATATATACACAGGGAGGGAATACGCATTATCTACAAAGTGTAAAATAAGAATCATTCGGATTTTACCGCGGTTAAAAAAAAATCGGAGAAATGTGGAGGGCGTGATGACTTTTTCGTTGAAGGAGTCACTTCTTTTTTTGAAAGGTGACTGCGACGAGGTGCGACCTATTGGCCCACTAAGGATCACTCATGAAACTCGTGTATTACCTTCAGAAGCAAGTTTGAAATAACAAACCGTATATGGATGTACTTGGGTAAATGGACAGCTACATGGGAGGCTGAATTACTCGAGTCTTTTACCTCTGAATGGATTCACCGAGTCACCGGGCCATAATCGGTTGAACAGAAATGGATTATCTGATTTTTTCAGTTCTATATTTCCAGCGTTCTTCTCAGGAATGACCATCAATCTCTCGATTCTTCAATGTTAAAAGCATGTTCGAGTTACATTGATCAAGGTTTAAATATACTAATCAAAATTTTAAAATAGTAAAATAAATATTTAAAAATATGAAACTATGAATTTCCTATTAAATAGCTGCTACTAAATTTTTTATAAGGGATTTCCGATTATCCAAGTAATCATCAATCTTCCTAACTCAATTACTGATTAATGAGTAATTCAAAATTTGACCATTTAAATTGATGATTACTTCAATAATTAAAATTGAAAGTGATATTAACTACTAGTTAATAATTTAACAGTAATTATAATTTATGGATATGGCTATCCCTGGTTCTTTTATTATTATGAGACCATGAACATAATTTTTCTTTGGAAACCCATATTCCAATTGTTTGCAACTTCTGATTCTGGTGTTATTTTTTCTTCAATGAGAATCGACTAGTTTAATTTTTTTTCTCGACATTTTTCAATTAGTAAATGTAGTACTTTTATCTTTCGAAGAATTTTGAGTTTGGAAATGTAGAGCATAGTGAGTTCTTCAAGTCTATATATTCTGTTTTCCTGAGGTGATAATACGTTTCGTACCAAAATGTAAACAATTACGAAATAGTTGGAGTCGAGTCGTGATATTTATGCCCCACTACCTGCTCAAGTTTATTGGATCTAGGTGAGGCCGTAGATCCTTCGATCGATCGACGATGGCTGCCATTCGAGTACTCCATGACCGGAATTTCCTAATGGGTACTCAAAGTACTTGTGACGTTAGTTTTAAAGGAATTATTCTCTACTCTGTTTTTTATAATGAAAATGTATTTCTTGTGTTCGTAAACCTAGAGTATAACAAATAACAAATTGTGTTGGAGATTTTGAAATTTCCACTGGAATATCTCCTTTCCCTGGTGTAAAATGAGTTCAATTGTGTTTGGTAATGACCTGTTGTCTTTTGTTCAATTGGGCTCTTTTTGGAATTCTAATTATGATTTCATCGCAGCTACGACTTTCTTCGCTGCTACGTCCAGATCGTTCTCCATCGTGAACGGTAGTTTCGACTCCTGGAGGATCTGTCGAGCCTCCTCCATATTTGTTCCTTGCAGCCTGACGACCACTGGCTTCTTTATTCCTAATGTTTTTGCTGCTGCAACTATTCCCTTGGCGATTGTCGCGCAGTTGACAATTCCACCGAAGATGTTGACGAATATTGCCTTCGCTTTTGGATCTGGATTGATGAATAAATTGTTTTAGTCAGGATTACATTTCTAATAGGCTATATTTTTTTTAATCATTTTAATTTTTCTCTATTTTGATTTCTTTCATTTTTGCAAATTTTGATATTCTAAAATATTCTAAAATTGCAGTAAAAATCTCTGCATTTCAGAACTTTCGTATCACGTCATAAAAATTCTTAAAACTAGTACTCCTTGCATTGAAAGGAGATTTCGGTTATTTATGGCCTATGTATCAGGCATTAACGGATATCTGTCAGCACGCCTAAGAAATTGTCGAAAAAATATAAAACAGGTTACGTAACGTTCGAGAAGTGATACACTCAGGTCTTGATGAATGAATCTTATCGTTTGATGAATGATAAAAGCTTTGGGGAAATTCAATTACCTTCTGCGACAATTCTAAATGCCTGGAAAACTTGATCTTGGGTTACACCACCGCCAACATCGAGAAAATTGGCTGGGTCTCCACCGTTCATTTTTATTATATCCATCGTTGCCATTGCCAATCCCGCACCATTTACTGTAATTATAGATAGGTAGTCATGGAGTAAATTAATTTTGAACAATATTTTTTACATAATTCAGTACTCCAGAATGAAAACAAGTGGACAAGGAAAATGTGAAACATACATTAAATTAACTCTTGATAATTTCCCCTAAAATCATTTATTATTGATATTACACAGTAGTTAAAGAGGGAAAAAACTTTAGTAAAATGTGAAAAGACGATTAATTAGGCAGTTAGTTCAATAACTAGTGATTTAGGAATCAAACTTCAAAAGCGTTCTTCTAAAGTAAGAACTACTAAAATAGAAAATGTTTCAGTAAATCAACCAAAAAAAATTAGAAAATTTGAGCCGAGGAAATTGAATGGAAAATATTTCAATTGAATAAGTTATTTAGAAAAATATAATTCTAATGGATGAAAGAAAGTCAATTGGTCGGGAAATTATTGGTTCGGTAATGGGTCACCCCCTTTCCAAACCACTCGCAATGGGAGCGAGCGACCAAGAAATCATTCGAATTTGTTTTTTTTCATCGTCTTGAGATTTGTAACAGTGCTGTTATTGTTTTTTTTAAAAAGCCCGCTCTGATGGCTTTTTACCTGGAGTCCTATCAATAAAAAAGAAGAAGATATAACTTGTTTTCGAGATATTTCTTCCGAGCGTATCACAATTACTCCATAGAGCCCAAGACAAACGCATATCTCCTTGAGATTGAGGCAAAATTTGCAGAGTTTAACAATAATAATGAACATGGCAGCACCATTTTGTTCTACTGAGGAGGTTGATAATCTAGCCAAGAATGCGTCACAATATAATGACACTGATTACCAAGTACCATACCCAGATCTTAGGGCCAATTATAAATACAGAAAACAACAAAAAACGATACGAGAAATAAAATACCAGGCTGAGGTAAAACTAAACGGGGTGGAATTCATCGAAAAATTCTAGAGCCTTTCAAGCCATGGTTTAAGGGTACAAAACACCCAAGAGCCTTGATTACATGGGTCAACCGAGTCAGGGTTAACCATTATCACTTGAAGGCCTCTCCAAAACGAATACACGTAATTGAAGATCTGAAACGTGCTTGTGGAGACGAAAGTCAAGACGTCGACCACATTATATGGCACTGACCTTCAGCAAAGAAAGGACAATACTTATTAGAGATTTGAAACAATTTAAAGTTCCTCTTACAAACTCCATCAGCCCCTTATTAAAAACAACAGATCCAAAAATCCTTAAAATACTACACAAAGTTATCATAAGTAGAAGATTAAATATTTAAAATCAAAGATTGTAAGAAGTGTAAATATTTAGATTAAGTTAATAGAACATTACTGACAGTGTAAATAAATCCTGTAGATTTAAGCAGTTCAAACAATAAAAAAAATTACTCCATAGAAACTTACCTAGACATCCAATATTTCCATCCATACTGATATAATTAAGATTGAACTTTGAGGCTTCAACTTCCCTCGGGTCCTTCTCATTGGTGTCTTCCAGCTCAAAAATATCCTTCTGCCTGAACTGCGCATTGTCGTCGAAAGAAATTTTCGCATCAACAGCGACGACCTGCTTGTCCGCTGTTTCAACGAACGGATTGATCTCGATCTGCAGAGCGTCAATGTCTACGAACAATTTCCACAAGTTCTTCAATTCGTAGATCGCCTTTGTGTTGACCTCTTCCTCAGCGAACCCTAAAAATTCTGCAACTTCCTTCGCGATATTGTCGTCTATACCGTAGTAAATGTCCAGGGGAACGGTTTTGATGAGCTCGGGGTTTTTTTCAGCCACTGTTTCTATGTCCATTCCACCAGCTGGGGATGCTATCAGGACAGGCCCATTGCTGCCCCTGTCCATGAGGATGCAAACGTATGTCTCGCGTTTTATGTCCACCGACTCTGCAATCATGACTTTGTGGACTAAGATACCATCCTTGTCGGTTTGCTTGGTGATCAGACGGTGACCCAACATGTGCTTCACGATCTCTCTCACTTTCTGTGGACTGTTAGAAAATTTCAGAAAAATTATTGAGGGCTCAAATCAAAATTATCGCATTAAGAATGAATTTTGATATTGAGGCCCGTGTCTTTCGAACGCTATCTTCATTGTTTTTTTTCATATTTTTACAATATAAAATAATTTTAAAGTGCCATTTGCTTCTACATAACGCAGAAATCTCCGAGAATTATGAGTCTATAATAAAGAAACACTCGCAAAAATACTGAACATTTTCGATGAGCACATTATTAATATTGGCAAGCAAATGTAATTTATCGCAGCAAATGACTGTCAGATCGTCATTTGCCACGATAAATTAGGGGAGGATCGCGCAAAATGGGATGTATTGAGATCTTTTCCAATTGTCAATATCTTCATTTATAAGTGAAGATATTGACAACTAGAGAACATCACGAAACGTCCCATTTTGCCCGACTTTTCCCTACTTGGATATCCTTAACTAAGGATTTTCTTAACTGAGCTTGGTGCGACCGGACCTAACTCATTTTTCCATTATTGGATTTATGGGTAGGACTGAATTAGTAACTCTGTGAATTTAATTTGACTGCGACTCTTTATTCAGTCGCACGTAGAAGACGCGTCTCGATCTATACTCTAACTCCGGTTGTCGGAGTCTAACTTCAGAAAAATAAGGACCAGTACATTGGACGACTTGGAACGCATTTTCTCTTTGTCCTTTGTTCTATCCTTTGTTCATAGTTGGGTAAACAGGTCAATTTCTGGACGATTTCAACTTGCATTGAATATTCCACAAATAAAATGAAAATTGTATTGATTATTTCACCTCTCCATAATTAATTATCCCTTGTGTATAATCATGTGATCAATTATTTTCTTCTATTGATCAACATTTAATGAATAAAAAAAAATATGACCCAGGCGTCCGGAAATTGGGGTTTCAGCTACATTCAACTATTTCTCAATTTAATTATTCTTTGTTTTGTTATTTTCACTTTAAACTATTTTTTTCTGCTAATTAAAACATTCTTGAAGGTATGCAAGCCATCATATCCCCATTTAGGTGATTCTTTTATTTTAGATCCTACCACAAAACTCGAATTTCCTTGAACCGTCCAGGAATTGGCCTGATCACCCTATTCGTAGTCACCCGCCATGTGGTCGCCACGTAATATAAACACAGTTTTAAGAACCTCAGTCTGAAGAATTTTATGTGGTGAAACTGAAATGTGTCGAGCTGTGTAGAGATTGATTTTTGAATACTATTTCGTTCCATGAAATCCAATATCCATTTTATTTTATTCAGGATTTTATGTTCAATGAAGAAATTATAGGGGAGGGTGGGGTAAAATTGACACTTTTGACTTTTTTAAAAATGTTCATCACGTGTTGAATTGCTCATGAAATGTACTAATTTTATTTTCCAATAGAAAGAACAATGATTCCTCTTTGTGATGAGCACACACTAAGCTCAATTGATAAATATGTTTCTGAGTTATGAATAATAAAAAAAAAATCAAAAGTGTCCATTTTACCCCATCCTCCTCTAATGAAAACGAAGAATGGATTGGTTCCACTCACTCTTTAGTCAGATGCACACCCCCTTTGAACCCATTATCAAACCATCCTTTTCCTCGGCCTCCAGCGAGTACTTGAGCCTTGATCACGTATTCATCAACCCCTAGAACGAAAAGAGAATAAATCACGTAAACACCAGGACAGAAAAATTGAAAAAATGTTTTTCCAGAAAGAAATACATACGGAATTTATCCAAAGCAGTGTCTGCCTTCTTTACGTCGTCAACAATCGTGAAATTCTGCACAGACACCCCGCTGTCTTTCAAAAGCTCCTTGCTCTGATATTCCAACAAATTTAAATGCCGAACAGACAAAACACCAGCCCGCGAGTATTTGCTCAAAGACCCCACGTAGTTAAGGAATTTTGTTGTTAGAAAAGCCGACATTCTTAACCTGATTGACCAATTTCAAAAGCACAAATTGTCGGATTTCTCGTGTCGCGATTTTGCAGGCTTTACGTCGTGCGGTTGATAAAGTTCAGATTCCTCCCCGAGAAACGTCGATTTACTTATCTCTGTTTTTTTTTCTTTACGAAATAATTATCAACCGGTTCACATGGGTCCAATGTGTAAATCCACATGGAGAACAAAACTTTCGCGGAGAATTGTCTTGTGTCGCCATCTTTGTATTGACTATGCAACGATTATAGTACTTGAGACTACATGGGGGCTTCCCCGCCTCTGCGTTAGTGATCAATTTGAAAATGTGCTGATGGCTCTAAAGATGGTTTTGAAGCAGGGAAGGCCCCTAGACCCCACTGGATAATATTATCACAACTCTGCTTTTCAATTGAAAACAGACATCATCTTTAGAGACATTTGTCATGTTTAGAGGGCCTAGCACGCCATTTCTTGACCCGCTCTTTCATTTGAACCCAAAACAACATTCATATGTTGTCTGACATCGCTGCTATAAACTCGGGTCTACAACTCGGGCTTTCAATTGAAGGCCCGAGTTGAAGACCCGAGTTTGTAGCAGAGATGTCAGACAAGATATGAATGTTTTTTTCGGCTCAAATGAAAGAGCGGGTCGAGAAATGACGTGCTAGGGCCTCTAAAGATGGTTTTGAACCAGGGTAGACTCCTAGACCCCACTGGACAAAAATAAAATAAAATAAAATAGTTCACTGCAGAGACAATTCCATTGACTTTCCAAATATCTTTTCCAAATGTCAATATGTCTCCTAGAATTCGAGAAAATAATTTTTTGCATGCATTGCCTGCAGAGTTCATGCGTTCCTTTCTGCTTCGGCAGTGAGTTCTTTCTATTTTCTTATATTCTGTCAACGGTTTGCAACCCCCTACACATTTTCCCAACAATCTAACTGAAAATTGTCAGATATATTCCAGCCTGGCCCAAGATTTTTTCAATGACAAACATTCTTCGCATAGAATTCGACGACAGAAAGGAAAAGTATCATAAATTTCATAATTCACTTTAATTTTTTTATTCTATAATGAGTGATCGATACATTGAGTTTTCAAGTGCCTGAAACGAAAATTATCTATTGAAATTTGGATTCTTCTCCTGGGATTACGCGACATTATCGCCTGGGTTGGACTCAACATACTGTTGGTCATGGGGAACCTGTTGATTCTCGAGGTAATCATTGTTTCCATAATGCTCATATTGTTGATTGCCGTCATAAAGACCCTCTTCAGTCTGCCCGTGGGTCCCCTCGGCAGACTGTTGATACGACGATGGCTCGTACTGCTCGTACTGACTGTAATCCTGGGTGGAGTAGTCTGCAGGGTAATTTTCGTAGTTCTGCGGGTCCTGGTACTGTGCCTGATCCATCTCGTCAGGTTTTTGTTGGGGGTTCGTGTAGCTATGCGCGTAAGTATCATCAGACGTTGCTGAGTAAGGATGAGTAGGGTCTTGGGGGTGGGTTTCTTCGGTTGCGGGCTTGTGGGATTGTTTACTGGGGTCTGCACCTGATTCGGGGGTTGACGATAGTTTTCCTACAAATGAAATTTTTTGTAGAGAAATATCTTTGTGATGAATGTGCGTCTTAAGGACGTACAACACCCTTTCGGCCAAAATTCACGTTTTCATAATTTTTCTGGCAAATTATTGATCTGATTGACGCGAAATAATATACCGTTTTTGAGTTCTATTATTATTGACTGACTGAAGAAATTTCATGATAGTGCAATCATTTTCCTGCATTTTTTCTAAAGTTTGTGAATTTCCGAAAAGTTTTAGAAAAAACGCAGGAAAATGATTGCACGATTATGAAATTTCGTAAACCATTAAGTAATGATAAAACGTAAAAACGGTAATTTTTTCATGTCAATCTGATCAACAATTTACCAGAAAAATTAAAAAAATGTGAATTTTTGCGAAAAGGGTGTAATACCTCCTTAAAGTCGCCGATAAATAATGTGAGTTTTGGAAACTAGGTTTGATGCCCATCCCCACTCATTCCTCTTCACCCTACTAATCGAAAATGATAAGAGAGGGGGTAGCGTAGACCAGGACGATTTTTGGAAAGAGAATTCGTTCTCTTTCCTCACCGAGCACTCCACTAGATAAGTAGCCTGAATTCTTTTCGCAACCTTTATAAACAATATCTGTGATTTGCGATTTTAATATTTATTTGATGTTTTTGTTTTGATCAGATTCATAGAGGAAAGTTTTCATGTCTCTAATTAAATAATTTATTCATTTTCTTTCTATTATTTTAATTATTTACTGCTATTGATATATTTGACGACAATCTTCTTTTGAAATCTTTAACTCATAATTTGTTCAATGCTGTGGATATGTTGACTCGAAATCGTTTCCAAATTCATCGTCGGAATATTATTAATTTATTGAATTCGAATTTGCAACTTTAAAATACTTGTACTAACTCAGAGATAATTGTGTCCACAAATAAACTGAAAGTAATAATTGATAATACTAATATTTCTGTTCTTGTGTGTGATTGATTTTTATTGTCACTATTTATTTCCAAAATCTGTAAGTTAATATACTTAAAATACTACATCTTTTTGAAAAATACCGTCCTGACCAAGGGAGATGAAGTAAAGGATCCTTACCCACGTGTTTGTTACCCTCGCCTTCCGCTCGGGGTAATTCTGCACGTGGGCACGACTCCTTTATTTTTCGCCACGGCAGGTGCGAAGTACCAATTTTCCTCCCGCAAATCTGACTTTGCGCCTACACGCTGAGAAAAAAATTATCTTTTCCAAATATTCATTTACTTGAGGAACATTTATTTTTTCAAAATCGTATTTCTTCAATCGAGTCATGCCCAAACGAGTCTGATTAGGTTTCAATCATAACAATCATGTTGTTCTAGAGGATGACTGTGCTGCACATGACCTTGGATGAACTCTAATGACTATTCATTTTTCCCAAATTTCTTATTTTCTAGAGGTAAGAAAATCGATTAATTTTTTAATGCCGATAATTACTGAAGGAGTTCACTCAAGGTCATAACTAACATGATCATCTTCTAGAGCAATATAATTGACATAATTGAAACCTAATGGGGAAATTGCCTGGATATAACGGAACTGGAGAAATACGGTATTGAAAAAATAAATACTTCTCTCAAGGAAACAGATATTTGGCAAAAATAATGGCTTTTCTCAGGGCACCGAGGCGAAACAGTATATTTCACGGCGAGTGCCATGGAATTTCTCTCAAAATCTGACGAATAGAATTTACTCAATAGCAAAGTGGTAGAAGTTTCTCGATAGAATTCACCAACTTTTTCAATTGTGGAATTATGTTCGAAATGAGTGACGAAAGAAGTGGTAGGCAGCAATGTAATTTAAAATTTCATTCATACCTTTCGGATTTTCAAGCGTATCCCGGAATTTGCTCGTCAAATAGTCTATGTTACTTTGTAACCGGGCCATCTCTTCCCTAAGAAACATAAATGCAAATTTATTTAACAATGAAATCAATCACCAACTAAGAATATTGACGAACGTACATAAACCATAATCATCTCTAAAATTCGTCAATCTATTACTGTGCTGATAGAGGCGCCGCCGAGGGTTTAACAACCACCGATTTTTTTTTCGGATTTATTTTAAGTTTAAGATCGACCTTGACGGTGCGCTTCTTTTTCGAGGGCGAAGTCCTCAAGTCAATCACTCCGTCAGTCGTCTCAACAGCATCCTCTGTCAACACAGATTTTCTCCATTTATTTTCCTCAATTTTTTCGTAACAAAAGAGCTTGATCTAGATTTTCTAGTGCGATGGGATGAATAAATGAATCATTGGAATGAGTCAAATGAGTATTTTTATTTCACCCAGCAAAAATAATAATTACTTGTGCGTGTGGTTGTTAGCTTCCAAACGCTGTGTGAGAGATTGGCATTCGGCAGTCAGTTGAGAAATGAGCTTTGCCTGATTGCTGAGAGCGTCTTCAAGACCACCCAATTGAGCAGCTAATGAACATTGAATTCCATTAGCCATTTTTTGCCTTTTCTTTCATCAATCTCATTTAATTGAATTTACAGCCCATGCTAGGCATAGTGTCAACATGCCGATTTCCCACACAATTCCAACCATAATTCTTCAATGCACAATGCATTTGAAATTCAGCTACTGGTTTTAGAGTGAATAATTTTGTGTATTTCAAAGACAATATACCCAACACAGGCAACAATTAATAGTTTCTCACCGTTTTTTCCCTCCATATCCATTATCATCGATGTCACGTCCTTGTTTTTATCTTTCCTAGGAGTTGCAGTTGTCTCCACGTGGATAATTCTCGTCATATTTAACTGAAGAGGAAATGAACTAGTGTTAAAAGACATTCATAGTTTTTAGATATGTACGGGGGGAACCAGGGTGAAATTTGAAAGTCTTCGGCTGATGAAAATAATTATTGAGCGAGTTTCGATATATCATGAGGTATCTACAAAACTAAAAAGCATTCGTATCCAATCCATTTCACCCCCACGTCAGGTAAAAACGTCGTTTTTCGTGTTTTTGGTTTTGAAATGCTCCTGGTCCGAGCTTGACAAAATATTTTTTTAATAATTTATTGAACCACATTAGACGGTTTTTATTGATCCCAGAGGAAGGAGGGACAGTTGCTTGAGGCACACGGAGGGAAATATTCAATAAAAATTACGTATATTTTCCGTAATTCCGGAGTGAAATGTGGTTATAGGAAATTTTACGGAACTTTCACGGAATTTTTCCAGAGCGTTCCGTAATTTTTATCTGAATCTCCTGTGAAAAATTACGATACCGTCACTTAAATTTTCTGAGTCGATTCCGTAATCGGTGAGCGAATTGTGAGTTCCATAAATTTTACTGAACACTTCTCTCCGTGCAATCAAAAAGTTTCAGTCCAAAATCTCAATTTGTTGACTATGTTCCCTATACCCTGAAAATTTTTGCAAGAGAAAGTCACATAGTGCGAGTGCTGACGGGTTAAAAGGGAGACATCTTGAAGACCAGTTAATTAATTTCCCGGCGCATTTCCTATTACATTTAAGATGGCCTAATTATTTGAAAGTAATATTCATACACCTCTTTCTCCAAGGAAGCAATCTGCTCAGACAACCTCAGGTTCTCTCGTCGACAGTGCACGATGTCAGCGTCCGCCCGCTCAATTCTCTGTTTATAAGAATTGATTTCTGTTTGCCAACGACTCTGCTCTTGACGAGCATGACGTTCGCTCCGCTCAGCCCCCAGTTTTGCTGTGGCAAGTTCCTGCTCAACTGCATCTTTCTCTGCCGAGAGTTGAGTCAAGTCGCTCTGGAGGCTTGCTACAAGAAGACGAACAGCGACAAATGTATAAAGAAAGCCAAAAATTATTTTTCTGTACTGCTCTCACGATTTCTCGTCTGGGAATTGGTATTACATACTTCCCAAACTCGAAACTTGAAAATCACTATAGAAAAATATTGTTCCTGGGCTATTGCGATGGGGTTTTTTTACTTGTGTGGTTGGCCAGTCCTCGCCTACGGCTCGGAGGCCAACGCCACACGAGTAAAAAACCCCATCGCAACAGGCCGGAAAAATACTAATTAAGGTATATTGACACACGAAAAATCACGTTAACCCGTCGTTAGGCGGGCGTGAGTTTTTCTCTCACGCAACGCTAGGCAACCTACAGAACATCTCTGCAGTGCGAGTGAGATACTAAAAAAAACATCACGCAATGTTGCCAGGAACTCGCTAAACGCGCCCGGGCAATTTAGATAAATTCAGCAACGTTGGTACATCCATATTTTTCGCGTCTCTAGAGTAGAATAAAATTTATGAAATTCAAAATTCATTTATTCATGATCTATTGCGAATAAAGTAAAACGGATGTTTAACTGAGTTTTTTGGAGTGTAACGAATATTTAAAAAAAGCTAAAATCATGTGAAAACTACGGCACAAGGAGCATTTTTAAGGAAAAAATGAAGTTTTTCGTGGTTATACGGGGCAAAATCGAGCGAGTCCGTGATTTTACCTATACGAGGGTCATCCTATGAGGGGAAGCACGCCGTGCGTCGTGTTTCTTTAATTACAATTGACAATTGACAATTGTCTAACCGGAAAAATTCAAAAAAATTTAACTTTGTCAATTGAAGTGTCTAAAAAATTATACTAGTTTTTAGAACAACATATTTCCCAAAATTTCTAAGGAAAATAAATTAGTTCGAACAGATGAGTTATTTTTTCCCATGTTAAATGAAATTGCCTATGATGCGACATTGCCGGAAACTCGTTAAACGCGCCCGGGCAGTTTAGAGTGAATTCGGTAACGCTAAAGCCTAAATAACACGGCGGGGAATCCCCGCGGAGATGACCAATCGCAGGATCGCGTTTGGTGACCAGACTAGGGTTAACCCCTCACGTACGGCGCCCCTATAATGCGGCTTGTCCCAACGGCCGAGAGACTTACGGCGCGTCAACTCCGTTATTCAATGAACGATAAATTAAAAACAGTCGAACGAAAAAAATTGAAAAAAATGCATTGGCTGTATTGAACGTTGAAATAAACTCCTGAATAATTTCCTAATTTTTTACGACAATTTCAATGTTTGCTGACAATTGGTTGCCGAGATCTTCGAGCATGCTAAATTTATTTATAACAAACAAACTATTCAACAAATTGAAATTTAACTTCTGCCATTCGATAGAAGGATTATTGAAGTATTTTCAGTAAAAATGTCAAAATTATTGGGGAAATTTTGTCGATAAACGAGATATTAAATCATTATAAAATATAAAATTTACATTTACAACTTTTGTTCATAGACAAAAATATTATAAATGCATTGAAAAAAAAATGAAATGAAATAGTCCACTGCAGAGACAATTTCATCGACTTCCCAAATATCTTTTCCAAATGTCAATATGTCTCTTAGAATTCAAGAAAATGATGTTTTACTGTTGACGGAAAGTGTCGATACCATGCATTGACCCCAGCCGATAGAACAAGTTTATGAGTCGATGCATGGTATCGACGCCGTACGCGAGGGGTTAAGGATGTTCTACACCCTTTCTGCCAAAATTCACGTTTTTAAAATTTTTCTGGCAAACTTATGATGGAATTGACGTGAAAAAATATAACGTTTTTGCGTTTTGTCATTATTTAATGACTCACGAAGGTTCATGGTAGTGCAATTATTTTCCTGCATTTTTTCTAAAGTTTTGTGAATTTCGGAAAAGTTTTAGAAAAAACGCAGGATCATGAAATTTCGTGAGACATTAAGTAATGATAAAACGCAAAAACGGTATATTTTTTCACGTCAATCCGATCAACAATTTACCAGAAAAATTAAAAAAACGTGAATTTTGGCGAAAAGGGTGTAACATCCCTAAACAATCGGATAAAATGTGGTACGGGGCTCACAGTGCGCCCAACGAATTGTAAAAGTGCACCACTCAAATATTCCCTCACATGTTTTAGACTGCATTTCCTTCTTGAGATCCTCAATGACCGCCTGCTTCTGATTCAATTCCCTCTTGAGATCCAGAATCTCTCGTCGTTGTTTCTCAATCTCCAGCTGGGACTTGGACGCCGCGTCCCAGTGCGTCGCTACATCGGCGGAGAGCTGCTCCATCTGATGCCCATACCTCCTCTCCACCTGGTGTCTCTCCTCGGCCAGTCTCCTGCAGGCATCCTGCGTAGCTTCCCTGATCTTCTCCCGTTGCCTCTCCAACTCGTCCTTCAGCCTCCTGATCTCCGCCTCCGCCTGACTCTTCTCGAACTCCGCCTGCTGAGCAGAATCCATCGCACGTTTCGCCTTCTGACTGGCTTCAGTCTCTCTCTCGCGCGCTGCCTGCAGACTCTTCAGGGTTTCATCGAGTTTAGAATTCGTCTCTCGTTTCTCTCGCATCACTTGCTCCAACTGGACAACTGCCTCCGGACTGGAAGCACCAGTGTCCGATCTCTTCAGACTCGACGTTTTGTCCTCTAGGGCTTTCTTAAGTTCAATTCTCGCCTGTGTCAATTGCGCCTCGAGCTCACTGATCCTGGACTCGTACATTATCGCAGGCCCGTCCATCCTCTGGAGTTTCATCTTCTTTCCAGGGCTGGAGTGCACCTCCAGCTCCGTTGAGGGCAGGGATTTACCTTCCAATCGTTTCACCTCGTCACAACTCTCGTACTCAGTCAAAAAGGCTTTCAACAGGCCTGTTTTGTTTTTATCGTGGAGAGCTTCGTTCTCAGCTACTACTTCGCGAATTTTACCGAGGAGGTTCTTCAACTCGTTTTTGCAGTAGCGTGACTCCTGCTCCAATTGCTCGATGTACTGCTCTTGACGCATTATAAATGATGTGAGCTCTCGCGGCGTCAGTTGGGAGTCTTCGGCAGTTAGGATCGATGCTGGCAGGCGAACTTTGTCGGCGGATGAGATACATTCGCTCACGGCACTTCGATCGTCCGTGTCCTCGGCGGACTCGTGCAGGCGGAGGTTGCTGCGACGATAGATACCCCTTTCGCGGTGAATTTTACTGGAGGAGATGTCATCATTTTTGGCCAAACGATTTTTGGGAATATTTTATTTGCTGTTATTTAATTGTGCAAAATAGGGATATCTAACACATTCGTTAGAAAATTCCATTAAATTTTTACTGGACTTCTAGTGAAAAGTCCATTAGTCCTTCGCAGACTCTACTACAAAAGTCTGCAGCTTTTACGGGCAATTTTTTTGAGGGAAAAGAAAATTATGCATTAGATTAATAGAATTTGATTTTTTTAGACAATTTAATCAAACAACAAAATGCTGTAAGGCCAGGGTAGATTAACTTTCGAATGTGATCTTGGTTGTTTTTTTTTATTTTGATAATCTGAATGATCTCCAATTGCTATTCAGTTTTTAGCCCTGGAGTCTCCACAAATTATGATTGTACAATCAAAAAAACGTTGAAAAAAAGCTGAGCATTTTCAAAGAGCGTTTTTGAATAATATTGGGAAATACACCCAATAGAGAGGAAATTGCAAATTAATAATTTGATGTATCTACAGGCTGTTACGTCGGCATTTGTCACCGGAGTCAATGGCTGTCAGATAGTTAGTTACCATGATAAGTTACTCATTTACTATTTCCCCTCTGTCGGACTTATTTCTTAATCTTTACTAAAAAAGTTCTTTGAAAATTTTTTTTTCTACTTTTCGATTGGACAATCATAATTTTTAGCGACTCCTGCGTGATGTAAAATCCAATGGAAATTGCGAGATATTTTAGATTATGTAGATGGAAAAACAATCGAAATAACGTTCGAAAGACAATCCACCGAAAAATCCGCAATCCGTCGAAATTTACAACTTTTTTTGAGGGGGTCGTAAAACTTGTGATCATCTTAGGAGTCGATTCAGGTGAGAATCTCATTTCCGAAAAAAAAATTGATTGAAACCGTTCTGCCGTTCCGCTACTGAATTTACTCTGCTCAGATATTTTCTATCGAAATTCTTCGGGCTAAATTTTCTGCATTTTTAAATTTGATTTTTCAAAGAAAAGAGAAAACATAGAGTGAAAAATTCTTAGAAAATATCTTGATGCAAAAATTATCCTGAAAGATCACATTCAATAGATTTTTTTGTGAAAAGCATTTTACTGAGCAAAATGTGCGGGGAAGCTGCGAAATTTGTCAATATAGAAAAAATTATAGAATGCCCAATAAGAGTCCAATAGAAAAATCTAACCAATGCGCTAGCTTTTTTATGCATTTTTTATACGTTGGAAATGGGGCTGAGATGATGAACCACCCCAGTGTACCCGTAGAGGATAAATCATATTTTTCAGTACATACCCTGTTGATCTCGGTGTATAAGACTCAGCCAGAAGATACTTCAGCTTCGATACGGCTTCCCTGTAAGCAGTCTCCGTATAGTCCGGCATCTTCTTCTTTCCAACGTCCATCTTCTGCAGCGAGCTCATTTTCCTGACCACAAAAGCCCTCAAATGAGCTACAGTACAAATAAAATTCACTAGTGAAATGGTAAACGGAGATAAGTAGACTTATCTCCCAGTTAAGTTTTTGAGGAATATTTCCCAATCAAAGGGAGATAGCGAAATTTTCGTAAATATATTTATTGTAGCACTCAATCGGCTCCACAAAAAAGTTCATAACAAAAATTTTGCTATCTCCCTTAGATTCCGAGATATTGATTGAAAACTGGTCAATAGTCAAAATTGACTCATCTCCTTTTACCACTTCGTTACTGAATTACACTTATTCAAAGGGACAAAAAATCAATACAATGTATTACTCACCGGACTCTGAATCGCTTGGGTCTACCAAAGGGTGCATTTTCTATGTGTGAGAAATGGTAAGTGCCCCTCGGTTTGATGTAAGACCTCAGTGGTAATTTTGGTCGTGTGAGCAGAGTACCTGGGGACGTGGAGACACCGATAACGGATGTACCACCTGTGCGGCATCGTCGTGGATAGTTGCTCGTCGTTAGCATTCCGTTAGCATTATGCCAATGAAACAGGCATCGACGCTCTTACATATAAGCTCGGCTGCTCACCTGAATCGATTGAATGAGGTGGAGGGAGTGGATGAAGGAACAGGGGATGTGAATGTAAGGTGAAACGCACAGGGAGTCCTGGGGAATCTTTGACGGTAGTGGGGTTCTTTGACTCGGTGGGAGGGCTTCTCCAAGTCAACCGAGTAAATTGAACACTGGGTGGAGGGAATCCGTAACCAGAGACTGGTACGTGAATCGCGTGTGGCAGGGTCATCCGTGCTGAGGAGGGACAGGCACCGTACCATCAGCCACACGCAATTCCATCATCCCCTTGGATCTTCTTTATACGTGCTACTGAAAATCATTGATCAGATTAATCCTTTCAACTTCTTTTTCGAAGAGATTGTCATAACTTTAACAGTGGACTCGCTTGCTGATTAAATGGGATTTCTCTATAGTAAATTCAGCGTGGGAATTGGGGGATAGTTGTTACGAATTTTTCGACATTTAATGCGAAAATTGAAGCCTATTAGCATTTCGTCAACTGGGAGATTTATAGACACTTGGCATTTCTACAGGAAAAATTCTATGAAGAAGTCAATATGGCAATTCTTTATCCGGAGAGTCGGAGTTTTCATAAAATACTCAACAATTTTTCGTACTAGGTGGACGGGCGCTTCCCGCCCGTGGCTAGATTAGTTTATACTATTCTGTTTTATTTTATTATTTCTTATTTTTATTATATATATATAATAAAAATAATATATTATTATTTATGATTATATATATATATATGTAATTTTTTAAATATATATATATATATATATATATATATATATATATATATATATATATA
>NW_021680342.1:6089672-6141150 GCF_001412515.2 Diachasma alloeum | reverse complement strand
ATATATATATATATATATATATATATATATATATATATATATATATATAAACATAAATAATAATAATAATATATACATATTGGGTTTGAAGAGGACTTATATAAAGGATCAATAAAGTGTTTTTTTTGTCATCAAACGGCGTTTGACGGACACGAATGAAAATTTCTATAAAATACATACTGTGAACAATTACTCCAATGGGTTCTTCTATGGGATATTTCAAATCTTAGAGGATGTATCAACATTCTTCACGAAATCATTCACTCACTTCGGAAGAGAAAATGAAATGATTATTAATAATAATCGATCAGTTCAGTCGTTCCAAGTTTTATGTTGAACACATTATCGTAAGTCTTGCTTGACGTAGTTTCCAGTCTCAATTAATTTTAGAATCATTTCTGAGGGAGTCAATTTATTAGTTGATTTTCAAGACTTATTCCTGAATTTTTTATTAATTTTTTTTTAGAAAATTACATTTCTCTTTAGTGTTCCTTTGAAACAAGTTAATATCAATTTTAAGTTGTATTAGGTACAGATTCAGTTCCCCCTTTGCACTCGATTTAGTTATTGTCGAGAGATACTGTCAACTTCTGGATTAGCAGAAGTTACGTGGGGAGGGGCTATCTCGACATCAGTTTCGAAGCTGGGCTCTGCTACCAGTGTAGTGTACTCTGGAGTAGCTATATCAAAATTCCTCAATGAGTTTTATCATGTTCACTTGTTAGAAATCAGTTGCTTGAGTGTGAATTATTGATTTACCTTCGATTTCGTTATTTCCGACGCTTCGTTTAATACTAAATATCATTATGACCGAGAAAATCGCAGCTCCACCACAGACGAAGCTCAGAACGTCTCGGTAGTAATTGGGACATCCGACTGCACAACGTTTTCTAGAAGGAATACAATTAGAAAATCAAAAAACCACACAATTTTAATAGATTTTGCATCTGAATGGAAGCTTATTGATCATTGATTTTGACCATTTTCTAATTGATGAACAATGTCATTAAAGGGTGAAGATATGATGTTTTTAGATAATGTGTGTATGATTTTTCAGAATTTTTCCATAAATCTTCACAGAAACAAGAGTAAAGTTGAAAGTAAAAATATGAAGTTTTCTCCCATAATTGAGAAGAAAATAACATATAAAAATATAAATGAAAAGAAATATAAATGAATATAAATATAAATAAAATTTAAAATATAAAATATAGATAACATATTTGAGGAAAGTTGAAGGTAAAAATCTGAAATTTTGTTCCACAGATGGTATCATTTGAGAGCACTTCTGGACTCGCTTCCGGGTAAGATTTCAGCTCAATCGATCAAGTAGTCTTTAATAGATTATGCACCAAAGGAGGAAAACAGGACATTTCAAACGAGGGCGGTAAACACGCGGGTTTTCATGTCCTGTTTTCCTTCCTAGGTGCACATACTATTTTTCGTCATAACTGCACGGAAAAGTTCGATTTTTCTCCGTAAATACAGAGAGGAACGTGAGTTACATAATTCCGAGGATCGTCGAAAACACCAGAAATCCGAGGAATGAAATAAGCCACTTTCCTCCCGTCATTTAGGGAAGACAAAAATACAAATCAATTTATTGTAAAAAAAAAAATACTATTTCATTTTAATCTTCCCTACCTACGTCATTTTTTACGCTATCAAGCAATTTTTGGGCTTAAAGTGCGCAAAACGCTATGTGTATAATCAGGTCGAAGTATACATGACACCATATCGACAAAGTGGGCTCTTTTCATATGGACCGCCACCCATAATGTTACTCACGTGTACTGAATAATCATAACAGCAATCCCATTACACAGTTTATCGGTGAAACTCATAGCACCATATACGAACGCCCCGGATTCAGTATTCGGACCGATTAGATCGGCTGTCACACCAAGGCTCGTAACCAACATCACAGATCCTCCGCCACCTGCAATGAAAGCATTATTATTCATTTATTTTATTGCTTTCGATATTGACTTATAGCATAAAAACCATGATTAAGCCTCGAAACATCGATTTAGATTACGATTCACGATTTATTAAAGAAAAAACTTCCTGAATCAAGTAGAATAATCGGTTTGAATCATGCCGAGAATCGACTTATTTCAAGCTGCGATCGACGGTGTGAATTATATCTCGCATCGACTTGATTCCTCCCCGGTCCAACTGAATTAAAGACAATTTCTGGACTTAATCCAAGTCGAGTTTTCGAATCTGTTCATTCGGCTTGACTGAATCTGTTTGTTAAGCTTTAATCAAGATAATTTCGAGTTAAATCATCCTATCCGTTCGGATTAAATTAATCCATTATATTGGCTTGAATCAATTCTTTTCTTCTGCTCGAATCAATCCGTTTCTTCGAGTCGAATTAAGAATATCCAAATATCTTTAACAGTTTGGTACAGACCACACTATAGATTCAACCATTTTCAATCATCAAATTTGTCAATTGAATTGCGTGAGACAAATTTGAAAAAATCATGAATATTCAGCATCATTCAAATTACATTTTGCAGAGAATTATTATTTTTTTAACATTCGTTGTTTATACATAAATAATTAAAACTTAGGCGAGAAAACGATTTTTGGTAAAATTCTGAATATGAATAAATTGGTTACGATTCCGGATAAATGAGTTTTATGGTGGAAAAATGATAGTTTATAAATTATTTATAGAAAATGTTCGTAATTTTAAAAAATTGCAATTTTTACCTTATTTCATTAACATTCTTTGGAATTTCGTATAAGTTTGATAACTTATAATTACCTAATAGAAGTGCCACTGGATAAATCGCATAATTAGTGTAAAATTTGCCATGACCCAAGTATATCCAGACACACGCTGCTAAGCCCTGAATCACGCCAATCAGATACGCCCACTTTCGACCCAATTTCGTATTGAGTTTTCCAATGACCAGGGACCACTTGAAGCTGCTCAGGTACATGATGAGGGGTATCACAGCCAGGGAAGTGGCTGGCATCAACAAACTCTCGTGGAGGTAGAGAGGCATGTAAGTCTGTCCTATATTGACGAATAGTCTGCAGGCCATGTAGACAGATGCCACCTGGTAGAATTTAGGATCTTTCAGGAAGGATGAGGCGGGTCTCAAGTCCCTTCTCAGTGGACCTTGAGTAAGAATCCATTGTCATTATTTTGTGATCTTAGAGAGACTACTTCGAGTTTTGGAAATCACGGAGCATTTAATCGAACAGTTTCATACGTTAAATACGCTAATTTTAGGGAGATCAGTATTAATTTTCAGAGTAATGTCCCTCAGCTCCAGGGACTCATCTCTAATTTTCCGAGTGATGTCACTGATTTTTAGGAGCTCATCTCTAATTTCTGGGAATCAATCAACAAATTTTAGTGATAATAATCACTGACAATTGAGATTATTCTAGTCAGTGTCCAGTATTACGAATAATTGGTGATAGATTCCTGAAAATCAGTGAAATGTCCCTGAAAATAAGAACTTCATTTTCTGTGCTCTTTCTCACTTTTGAACATAAAGAACACAAGGAAATCTTCAAACGAATGGTCCACGATTTCCAAAATACACAGTAGTCTCCCGTCAACTCCAACGATAAAATCAAATGAAGAATCAATCAATTTTACCTGTTGGTGAATGCTGAATTTCTGTAACAAACATATGAAAAATAATCGAAGTTATCGATCCAATCGTTATCCCAATTAAAGCAATATTTTGAAACTTTGGAGCGTCATTTGTGCTTATTTGTTGAGTTCCTGGATCGTCACTCGTGATATGTAACACCGCCCAAAAAACGACGTAAACAAATATATTGGCAAATACTGAAAACATGTATCTGTAAACAAACAAAAAAAACATGATCAAAACCAGTCGCAGAGGAATGTCCATCCCAAAAATTCTGTTATAAAGTCATCAGTCTCTACCTGATAGCAGTGAGCTCTGTCCTTTCGTGCTCGGTAGGCGTCAAGTCCGGTATTAATGACAAATGTGATATTTGCACGGAAGCCCAGCCGAATTGGAAAATAATAACGAAGGCAGAGTAGTAGACCAACTGGGCTCCATGTTCTGCATATTCACAATTGATGCACTTTGAGAATATGAATGGGAAGGAGAACAATACACAGAAGGTTCCTGCAAATGGAAAAATTTATAATCATATCTGAAATCATAACGGAATTCCAACACAGCGTTGTCTCGATAGAATGAACTGTTACGCACAATGAATTGGATATACTTCATTTTTCGACACATTTGATGTTTTGTATTAAAACTCACAGCAAATTGAACATTTGAAAATTTGAATCATACAATGTGCAATTCAGATTGCATAATGTTAAATTTTCAATTTAGTGAATTTTGATATGTATATGGTATAATTGAAATGAGAACATTACAATTTTTGTAGGCAAGGTCGTCTTACAAAACATTGAATATGTTAAAAAATGAAAGAAGTCAATTGAGTGTCACAGGCAATTTTGTCTAGAAAATGCTGTTTTAGTATTGGAGTATGCTATCTGAAATCACCACAACAAAAGACAAAGATGTAGTAAAATTGGTACATCTGGAAAGACAAAAACGATTTTCTGAAATTTTCTCCAAAACTTTTAGCTTCAAAGGGCTCACGGAGTAATTACATTTAACTTAAGTTACATGCAGTTATCTGAAACACTATGAATACAGAAGTTCTCAATTAGAGAATTTAAATTCTTGATTCAAGAATAAAATCTTCTTGATTTATTTATACTGATTTATTCAATAGAAAGTATTTTATTTTTCATTCGAGAATGAGTCAAAATTCAAAAATGCTCACTTGACTAAATAAAAAATTCTAGATCCCAAAATATTGTCCCCAGATCTCCTATTTCATTTTCACCAGTATGCAACAAAATTTACTTGAGAGAAATAAATTACATAAACAATAATTACCCAGTAAATGCCACGTTTTCCTCCTTCCATACCTGCACAGCCAAAAATCATCATCTTTGTCGGACTGCAGTCCAACAAAAGGCGTTGCGAATGCATCAGCAATTTGTCCAATGAATAAAATCAATCCCGAGAACACAGGATCAAATCCAAGTACATAATGAAAGAAAACAATCAAGTACGTGAACCACATAGAAGCACAAATGTCATTCAGTATGTGTCCCACTCCATATGCCAATTTCTGTTTTTTCGTGAGACGCTGGACAATCTCCGTGTAGTCATTTTCCGCAGGATTCGTCCTTCCGTCCATCGTGTCCACTTTTTTCTGACTCCCAGATGATTTATTACAACAATTCGGGAGCTATTCTTAACCTCTCAGACAACTGTCATGACGTTTTTGTGACAATAATAACTCCCAATGGCCGAATACGCACTTATTTTCCTCATTCCTTCATGTTTACACACTAGTTAACGTCGTCATACTTAAAAATCATCAACAATGTTCGAATTAAAAATATAACCAAGGATAACAATAGACGCTCTTCTTTGTTGTTACCGCATTTCTGACACTTGTAACGTGTGTCACAGACGAGATCAGACTCCGGGGAGAGTCTCGTGATCCACTGGTTTCATATCAGTGTATGGCTGATGATTCACTCCACAAGTTGGCGATTCCGTCATGTGTTATTACTGGAGGATACCTAACCTCTATTGTGCTCAACGTTAAAAAAAACATAAATATTGTCTCAACTGGAGAGTTAGACGATTCGTCATCTTTCCAATAACTGCAACAGAACCCTCATATTTTTTTGCCTTCTCTTTTTATTTTGTACTAAACAATGAATATCAACTCTTCATTCCAATAGCTGTAACAGAACCCTCGTATTTTTTTTATTTTTTTATTTTTCGTTAAGTAATGAATAAAATACTACGAATTCACAAAAGAATGGAAATTCCGGGAAGGGGAATAATATAAAATTAGAGTGAAATGAACATAAATTATATTATCATCTTGGATTTTATTACAAAAATCTTTGCGCTGTTACAAGTGATTTTTTTTTATTTTTATTTTACGTGAGATTATGGTTTTATATTTCCGATGAAAGTGGAAAATCTGCAATATGTGCAGTTGATACAAAAAAACTAGTTCACTAGTCGATGAACGTACATTTAACTCTAGAATATTACAGCCTCTCAAAGGTTGATCACAAAAAGTTGAGAAAATACTTGAAAGAACACAAATAAAAATGAATAAACGAAGTATACATGACAAGTAATGAATGAAGAACGATGAGTGGAAATGATGAAGAGTCCTTAGGCAGCTTTGACAGTCTTGGCAGCCTTCTCCTGTCCCCTGGTGACAGGTGACTTGGGGGTGCTGGTGGACTCCTTGCTCTGTGATGACGAGGGCTCGACGTCCTTCAGGGCTGGTTGCCCAGTCTGGGTGATGGGGATGGTCCTCTCGTTCTTGTCCTCAAGGGCCTTCTTCTTGGGTGCTGTGATGGTGAGCACTCCGTCAGAGGACAGATGCGACTGGAGCTCGTCAATCTCGCACTGCTCTGGCACCAGGTACTTGCGGGTGAACTGACGAGAGATGAAACCGTGCTCGTCCTGCTTCTCCTCGTGCTTGCCCTCGATGACGACGTTGCGCCCAACGACCTTGACGTTGATCTCCTCCGGGGCGAACTGCTGCACGTCGAGGTTCACTTGGAACTTGTCCTTGTCAGCTTGGACGACTGACGCACCCCCTGACTTGCGTGCAATGGTCTTCTCGTAGGGGTGGAAGTGGTGGAGACGTCTGCGAGGTGCACGAAGGATCAGGAGGCTCGAGTCCAAGGGGGAGATGGGGTCGTGGAGGAAATCGTCGGCGTTTAATACTCGACCGAAGTGCTGGTCATGGAGGCGATGCGGACGCTCCAAGTCTTCCCACCAGTTTGAGAACAGCATTGGTAGAAGTGACATTTTTGTCTCACGATTCACTTTTCACACTTGATTTCACGAGTAAAGTTCACTTGATGTGAAGAGTTGTTTTTGTTTACACGTTAGACGTGCGGAGAGATGTGTTCGCTTTGCTTTCTGTTTTCGTACTGTGGGGACGCTTGTTACTACGCCGGTATTTATGGGATCCAGCGCCACTCGCGACGCCTCTCGAATGTTCGAGAACCTTCTCGATTTTCAGCTGTGATTATTCTCGGTGGTAAATTTTTTTGCAGGATTAGGGTGACAATTTCGCGAATTATGGGGAAATTGGGGGAGATTTTTTTTATCGTTGGAAAAATGGTTTTGGGTATAATTGAGGAATTCGAGGTGGAAGTGGGTGATTTTACGGGAGGAAAATTCAATTTCTGGGGTGATAAGTAGATTTCCGTGATCGAAATGAACGACGCAATGGAAAATAGTAGAGAGTAATTGCCTCGAGGTTCGGATTTATTCATCTTTTTGCAGTTATGGAATTAATCTTTGGTATAGGTGGCATGTGCTCGGTTCTGGAATTTTCTAGATAAGACAAAAAATCAAGGAATTTATCAATTATTCTTGAAATTTTGAGGTGGAGTTATGATTTATAACAGTTGAAGAAACTCAACAGATTCCTGTACGTGAATGAAAAACAATTTTAATTATTAATTTGATGTTTTTGGGGAAATGACGGATTTGTTCGAGGATAGTCTAGAAATTTCTGTGAATGAGTTCGGTACATAGAGAAAAGATTTTTCCAGGGATGAAATTTTTAATTCTATTAATTCTAATATTGTAAGAAGCTCAACAAATTCCTGTACATGAATGAAAAACGTAATTTTGATGATTATTTCCATTTCATTCGGAGAATTACGATTTTTTCTATCATATTGAAAAAAAAAATATAGCGTTTCATATACAAAGAATAGATTTTATCATGAGAGAAATGACAATTTCCAATGATTGGAGAAGCTGATGGGGGAATGACGGATGTTTTCTAGGATAGTCTAGAAATTTCTGTGGAGTTCCGTAAATTATTAATTTTATGAATTCTAATATTGTAAGAAGCTCAACAAATGCCTGTACATAAATGAAAAACGTAATTTTGATGATTATTTCCATTTCATTCGGAGAATTACGATTTTTTCTATCATATTGAAAAAAAAATGTAGCGCTTCGTACACAAAGAATAGATTTTTTCAAGAGTGAAATGGCTATTTACAATGATTGGAGAAGCTGATGAGAGAATAGCGGATTTTTTCTAGGATAGTCTAAAAATTTCTGTGGAGTTCCGTACATTGAGAAAAGATTTTTCCAATGATGAAATTATTAATTCTATTAACTCTAATATTGTAAGAAGCTCAACAAATTCCTGTACATAAATGAAAAACGTAATTTCGATGATTATTTCCATTTCATTCGGAGAATTACGATTTTTTCTATCATACTGAAAAAAAAATGTAGCGTTTCGTATGCAAAAAAAAAATTTGTTGAAGAGTGAAATGACTATTTCCAATGATGAGGGAATGGCGCATTTTTTCTTGGATAGTCTAGAAATTTCTGTGAATGAGTTCGGTACATAGGGAAAAGATTTTTCCAAGGATGAAATTATTAATTCCAGTAATTCCAATATTTTAAGAAGCTCAACAAATTTCTGTGCATGAATGAAAAAACGAATTTCAACTATTATTATTACTCAATTGGGTGGCTGAGAATTTTTTTCTAGGATACTCCAGAAGCTTCTATGGAGATTCGTCCATAGAGTATAGGTTTTCCAACCCCTGACCAGCCGCAGCTGTTGCTAGCCGGTTTGATTGGAGGCCTTCATCGATTTTCCAAGGGCATACTACTACTCTGAGTATTGTGATTATTATATCACGCACTCATGCAGCTTCCACTGGGGTCGTTTACCGCTGGCCGAAGCGGTTACGGCCGAACCCAGTCGAAGTTTCTTGAACGCTCCCGATCGGTCCCCACCGCCGCATGATTCAAACCCCAGAAACGTCTCGACAGTTCTCAAACATTCGAGGAATGATATAACGAATGCAAACAGAGCAATCACGTTATTCTTTATTGTTTTCATTTTTAGCAGTAGGGAAGGGTGAGATAAAACGGACACTTTGGACTTTTTTAAAACTATTCATAACTCAGAAACAAATTGATCAACTGAGCTCAGTTTAGGCTCGTCATAAAGGGAAAGAATTGTTTTTTGTATTGAGAAAAAAAAATTATTCAATTTTGTCAACATTTCAACCCCTCATTAACATTTTAAAAAAATTCAAAAGTGTCCGTTTTACCCCAACCTCCCCTATATTTATAATTTCTCAGTGCGTCCCTGGAATGGGTTTTTAATGAATTGATAAAAACAATGTGTTCATTCCACGGAGAGAATATATGTAAATGAACAATTGCAATGTGAACATAGTAATCGAGGACCCACACGTATCAAAAAATCGTACAGAAATTCTGTAGGATTTCCGCATATGATATTCGGATATTTCTATACGAATCATTTCTATACATAATTTTTTACATAGATTTTTGTTTCAATACGAAAGATGTCTAAACATTCCAGAGATAAACGTAGAGAAATGTCGCAACTCCATAGGAAATGTTTCTATACATGTGGCAGTGGGGTTCGTATAGGATCAAACCTATAGAAATCGTATAGAAATAATTTGTATAAAAAATATAGACCTTTTCATTCTGGAAATCTAGGGGAAATATTTATTTCGTTCATTCAACAAAAAAATCTCCGAAAAAACCATGGAAAATTCTGATTAATATTGAACTTTACAATGATATACACTTGAGCGCTCAAAAACCATGATTTATATGTAAATTCGGTAGTGTCCGCAAATCCTAGGGGAATTAATATGGGAAAAAAGTGTCCGCAAATCTAGTGACTCTCAGAATGAAAAGGTCTATTCGTATAACAATATCCGAATATCATCTACGAAAATCCTAATATTAAAATATAATTCTTCAAATCTTTAAACTATGCAAATCCACTTTCTGTTCTTTTCGTTATTTTAATATATATATATATATGAAAAATACCATTGACAAACTTGTTTGAATCAATTAATGAAAAAGTGGTGAAAAAAAATGAGAAAAAAAAATATGAAAAAGGATTGTGCGTTGATGAAGGGTTAAATTTCAGGGTATTAGACATTTCTTCTTCTATTACAGCACCGCTAATTTAACCTTGACCATAAAATAATTTCAATCCAATCAAATGATAAAATTGAAGACAAGTGCAATGTTCAAAGCTCCATGGTTTCATTGAAAACAAGTGTGATTGCTCCCTACTGCTAAATTAAATCATCAATGTGGACCCAAAACGAAAAATTTAACCAACGAACACCAACATCACCATGAAAACAGACCAACCAGCGCGGACGATCATCTCCAAAGTAGCCAACGACTCTGCAACCCTCGAAATCCGAACCTTCTCAACCTTGATACATTCGAAATGCCTCTTGAACCTCCAACCACAAGTGTCATCTCAAGAACAAAAAAAAAGTTAAGGGATTCCACGAAAAAAAACTCAAATTCATTTTTATACATTTTTCTTCTTTTTTTTAAATTTATTTATTAATACTCCTCTCAAGTTACACAAAAATTAACACTTTCTCAAACATTTATGAATGAATAAATGAAGTAACTCGGTGATCAAACTACTTTTTCGAAAAATATAAAAAAAAATGAAATGAACGTAGAAATTTTCTTATGTACGTAACACCACACACTGATTTTTGGGATTTTCTATGGCAGAAGTTGCAGTGACCCACGTTGACCCTCCTCACTGCTCAGCAGCAATTTTGACAGGCTCCTCTATCTTATTCTCAACGGCAGGTTTCCCCGTGTGCTCGATGGAGATGGGTTTCTCCTTCTTCTGCTCAATGGCCTCCGGTTTCCTGGGCACTGTGATGCTGAGGACCCCATCAGATGACAAGGTACTGGAGGCCTTGTCTGGATCACACTGCTCTGGCACCAGGTACTTCCTGACGAAGTGGCGAGATATCATGCCATGATCGTCCTTCTTTTCCTCGTGCTTGCCCTCGATCACGATGTAGTTGTCGACGACCTTGACGTTGACCTCCTCTGGTTTGAACTGCTGGACATCGAGGGAAACTGCGAACTTGTCCTTGTCATCTTTAACCACTGAATAACCAGCGTTGTCGTCTCTCATCAGGTCTGCCCAGGGTCTGTAATAGGTTGCTGCCAAGTTCCTGTCGAAATCGCGGAGCATCCTGTCGGTCATCTTGTCAAAGTCCCTGATGAACTGTTCGGGACGAAGGGCCAGGCCGAAGTTCTGGTCCAGCAGCCGATGAGGACGATCCAAGTGTTCCCACCAGTGAGAGAACAGCCTCGGTACGAGAGTCATCCTTGATCTCATGAGAATTTATACTCAACTTGTTTAGTAAATTGAAGTTCACTCTGTGTTACTTATTTTTGGACTGACGGCTTTGGCCGCTCCGCCAGCTTTTATACCACTCGCATCCCCCCTTACGTCGCAGCGGGCGAGACGCGTTGTTTCGAGAAGACTCGTTCAAATTCTAATTCTTTTTTTTTGCTAATAAACGATAATTTTTGAGTGGAAAATGAATCACTGTTGAGCGATCGATTTTTTATTTGTTGTTGTGGAGTTACATGTCATTCGTTGTTACGATTTTTTGTTTTTCTTTCGAATTACGTTTCTCAACGTTTTCTCTGCGAATGCGAAGTTTCTAGAAATTTCACTCTCACGGATTTTGAGGGATATTTTATGTATCAGTGGGGATTTAAACGACATTTTCATGGATTTTGAACAGTCTGGAATTATTTTTCTTCTAAAAAACATTCTATTGAGGGGATAAATACAATGGAAAGGGCATACGGCGCAGACTCTGTCTGCTGCGTCGTAGCAGATACGACGTAACACACGGATTTGTGCCCCCCTGGCAGTGAACACGCAGCAGCGATAAACAAAAATTCAAGCCGAAATAATCTCTATTGTTTCCACTGAAAAATTATTTCGCAATGATTTTTTTTCGATACTCACTGATAAAAAATATACGATGCCTTCACATGGGTATGGGCTGTGTGAGGCATCTCCTAGGATTTTTTTTCAATGATTTTTCTATAAATCTTTCTGGAAAATTCTTTTTCCACTGTTATCAATTTGAATTAAGTCGGGGAGATGAATATATTTGGCGAATTATCGACTATTTTATAAAATAGTGAGGGTCTTTTTTACAATTTATGAATGTTTGTTTTTCCCTTGAGGAAATGGGTTTGAGGAAGGTCTAGAATATTCCAGAACCATCCGAATAATGAGGGAGCTGGTCGAAAAAAAAACTACCGATGCAACGTAAACAAATCAATCCCATTCCAAATTACTGCGCAACACGGTGCATATAGTTTTGTATGCACCGTAGAAACTTCTGGAACTTTCTGGAAAATTCTAGAATATTTTCGAATTTTATTCTTGAGATTTCTACAAACTTTCAGAATATTCTCGAGTTTTATGGATAGTTCAAGAAAATTCTTTGATTTTATAGAAACTTTCGGGAAATTTCCGAGTTTTCTAAACAATTCGAAGAAATAATCTGGTTTTCGGAAAAATTCCAGAAAATTATCAGTTTTCCAGAAAATTCGAGAAAATTCTTTCGTTTTATAGAGAATTCTAAAGAACTCTTAAATTTTCTAGAAAATTCAAGGGAATTCTTAGAATTTCTGGAAAATTCGAAGGGTTTTCTAGAATTTTTTTTTCGTGCGAATTGAGCAATTTAATTTCAAATTCTGATTGACTGGCCGTGTGGCTCAGTTTCCCCCGGGTAGAATAAGAGAAAATTGAATACCAGGATTTTTGAGAATTTTCGGGTGTTCTAGAAAAGTCGAAAACACCTCAATGTTCTAGAACCTTCCATGAATTCCCGGAGAAACAGACATCTCAAATTATATAGATCAAGATTGTCACAATCACAATAGATAATTGTGACAATCTTAATTAACGAAATTAGCTGTATAGGAGTCAAATTTCGAAAAACTAATTCGTAATTGTTATTGTACACATCTCCAATAGCCCACGACTTTTGAAACTCGCAGTAGTCTCCCCTTAACAATCTTTACGTTATATGAAAAAATAAAATAAAACTAAAAGAAGAAAAAAGCTTGACAAGAGTCCTCGAAAACCAGCTGGAAGGCATCAGGTAATTGAAGAAAAAAACAGTGAATGCAGCGTAAACGCCTCCGCAAATACTCCTTACATAAAATAACTAATCATCTCTCGAAATCAATAAAACCCAGGTCCATGGAACTGCGCGTCTAAAATAAAATCGAGGCCCATGAAACCTTTGCGAAGTATCAAGGGATTTCCAGGAAAATACAGCGTATGACTTTCGTTATACAGGATGTCCCCAAAAGTCGCATTTAATCTCTCGGCGAATAAAATACAGTGAAATTCTGCGAACTTCTCCAATGTTCCTCAGCCTTTTATTATTAACTTGAGTTTTTGAGTTTTTTAGCACCAATTATTCGCTTTTAGACATATATAATCGATCGTCAATGTATGAGAATTCTCATTCCAATAGTCCGCTACCGAGAGCTAGTCACTTAGGAAATCACTGGACCACTCGATTGGAAATCAAGCGATTTCCATCCCCGATTGTGATTTCTAATGACTTCTGAAAATCATCGGAAATCAGTATAAATCATAAATAAATCAGGTGATTTCAGAAATAATTAGAAATCATCGATGAATGTGAAACCCAATAGCCCACGACCTATAAAGAGGTTTTAGTATATTTCGTCATTAGGCCGAAAAAAACTTTTCTGGCGAATATGAGGTTTGCAACACGAGCCGAAGGCGAGGGCTGCAATCATATTCGTCAGAAAATTTTTTTTTGCCGTATGACGAAGAATATTTTTTGTCATGACGGCCGTAGGCAGAGATTCACGGACGCGGAGCGAAGCGGAGCCCGTGGACCCTGTGGGACCCCGGGTGTGAAACAGAAGGGGAGTCTTCTCGTTCTCGAGCCCTGATTCAATCGCTGAGCGCGAATTTTTCCAATTTTCAAGTATCTATTGAAGTGTGCATTTGAACATTTTTTGAATATTGATTTTATTTATCAGATTGATTGATTTTTTTCTCATCACCTACGGGTGTCAAATAATTTTTATTGGATGTTATTCTAATTATTGAAATAATATTAAAATGCGGCTCGTTTGGCGCTTGCGCGCGAGGGCGTAATTGCCCCAAAACTCATAATTTTTCGAACCATTTGTTCAAATAAGTTTCTTATGAAATCTGAATAAAATCTGAAACTTATACGTGTTCTCAAGAAAGATTTGATTTATCACCCACTAGTTATTCCCCAATAGTTCATTTTTTTTTGGGTGCCATGGAAATTTCCCTAATTGAGAGTGAGGTAACCTCGGAGGTTATAGCTGGAGGGGTTACAAAAACATTCAAATTTCATTATTTTTTTTCTTGGAACTAAGATCTAAAGAAAATCTGCGAGAATTCTCAATGATGCAGCATACTTAGAAATTTCTCCCATGAATTTTCCAATTTTTTTTCATTTCGGGAGAGTGGGGTAAAATGGATACTTTAGACTTTTTTTAAATTGTTCAAAATTATCAAATTTCATCAACATTTCAACCCCTTATTAACATATCAGTAGTGAAGCGGTAAACCGAGTTAAGTCGATTTTGACTATTAGCTAGTTTTTGCTGAATATCTCACAATCTAAGAGAGATAGCAAAATTTTCCTCATGACTTTTTTTATAACCCTCTATTGGCTCTACAAAAAAGGTCATGACAAAAATCTTTCTATCTCTTCTAGATGCCGAGATATTCGTCAAAAACTAGCCAATAGTAAAAATCGACTTAACCCGGTTTACCGCTTCGCTACTGATTTTAAAAAAAATCAAAAGCGTCCGTTTTACCCCAACCTCCCCTATTTTAACTTTTCAACCGAAACATCATAATGAAAAGTTACGCTACGGAAGACTTTTGCAAACAGTTTCCTAGTCTTCTTATTTTTTGAAAGAGGACCCTGCAACGCTGTTCCTGTCCCCAATTGCTGTTCCCCCCGAATCTGGCCACCTCCGCCGTGACTTTTCAACATCATTAATTAATAACTCGTTAACTAATCTCCCGCGCCAAAAATCTTGGAGGTACTTTCGATTCCGAATTTCCCCTTCTTTCATTCCCCGAGAAAAAAATCGAGTTTTGGGTCGCCCTGTATACGGACTGAAGCGCCGCCGCCGCCGCTGTTATAACTGTAGTTGTCGGGTGGCCAGGAGCATCATTCGTAACCGAGTAGTCTCAGTAACAAGTGCTACGGTAAACTATCTTTTTCGTCATCGTCTCGATATAAAGAAGAAAATTGAGATGAGAATATCTCTGCCATCGATGGTTCACTCGCACTGGTGGGAGGATTTGGATCAGCCTCACAGCCTGCAGAATCAATACTTTGGCGATGGTATCCACCACGACGCCTTGCACCAGGCCCACCGACGTCTACCATTGGCACCATCACTCGTCCATCACTTCCCTGCTCGATACTCTAGAGACCCATTGGGATATCGTAGACACTGGACAGCTCGTCCTTCCCAGGGTGTACCGACTGTAACGCCAAATAAAAACAGCTACCACGTATCCCTGGATGTCCAGCAGTTCGCACCCGAGGAGATATCGGTGAAGCTCATGGATCGATCTGTCATTGTCGAGGGTAAACACGACGACAAGAAGGACGAGCATGGCTGGATCTCCAGACAGTTCTGCAGGAGGTACGAGATCCCGGAGATGTGCAACATGGATCAACTCCAGTGCACACTCTCATCGGACGGCGTTCTCGCCATCATCGTACCACACAAGGTCGAGGGCGAGAAGACAATTCCGATTGTGCAGACTGGAAAGCCCGCCATCGTCAACACTCCAGTGGCAGCCGATGGTGACACTCCCAAGCGGAGCCTTGAGGCTGAGGATATACAGTAGATCCGGTACTTAAGGATATCCAAGTATCTTTTACAGTTTGGTACAGACAACACTATAGATTCAACTATTTTCAATCATCAAATTTGTCAATCAAATTGCGTGAGAAAAATTTGAAAAAAATCATGAATATTCAGTGTTATTCAAATTTCATTTTGCACAGAATTATTATTTTTTAAATATTCGTTGTTTACAAATGAATAATTAAAATTATTTAAACTTTCGGAAACCTTTTTTTAGGCATGAAATCGATTTATCGTAAAATTCTGAATATGAATAAATTTGTTACGATTCCGAACAAATGATTTTTATGGTAGAAAATTGATTGTTTATAAATTATTTATAGAAAGGGCTCATAATTTTCAAAAATTACAACTTTTTAATTATTTCATCAATCTTTCTCCGAAAGTAAATTTCTAAAATTTCTTCAGATTTTTATAATGTTTTCTAACAGCTCAGTATCGAGATTCAAATTCAGACCTGCAAAGTTTAAATAATAAAATCTTTGTAAAATGTCCGGAAACTTAGGGTCAAATGGGGCTCAAATGAAAGCTGTGAGACTCGACTACAAAAGTAGAAAAGGATTTTACTGGAGAAAAAATAGTCAAAGATTGACACTGCCCTATAGATGGACGAGCTACTTTCGGATAGGAAATTACGCAAAAAAATGTTAAAATGCGAATTGTTGCTTTGAATTTTCACTAACTGTTGTGATTCTTAACCCCTGAATGGCGATTTTTTTTTCGATCTTTTTTTTTTCATTGCTAGAAAAACAAACGTCCATCTACTGGGCGGTTTTCTTAGGCGTCCATCTACTGGGCAGTTTACCCTACTTGGATATCCTTAATCCTCACGTTCGTTCGTCAGTCATCGAATGGAATTTATCAGTGTGATATCGGCTTCCTTGGGTAAACGAAGAGTGAAAGTTGGTCAGGTAAACATTCCAGTATTGTAATTGTAGATTTATCTACGTGAGAATTCCAGTTAGATCACTCGTTATCATAACTCGGAAATATTTAGTTCACGCGTGGCATGCACTGTCGAGTCTACGTTCATACTATTTGCAGTTTGTCGAGGGGCCGTTCATTTGGAAAGCTGATGGCACAGTGATTGCTGATTTCACGGGATTTCATGGAGATTTCCATGATTTCACGCTATCACTGATTTCATGCGATGCACGGAGAAAAATATTCTGCGAAAATTACGGAACTCCCAATTCGCTCACCGATTACGGAATCGACTTAGAAAATTTAAGTGACGGTATTGTAATCTTTCACAGGAGATTCAGATAAAAATTACGGAACGCTTTGGAGAAATTCCGTGACAGTTCCGTAAGACTTCCCACAACCAGATTTCACTCCGGAATTACGGAAAAGATAGGTAATTTTTATTGAATATTTCACTCCGTGTACCTGCACTGAGAGGAAAATGTAGTAAAACGGACGGATTTTTTTTACTAAAACGCTGCGTGCTTTTTAATAGCGCCAATGAAACAATCCATTGGCGATATGGAATATGTCGTCACTTTCAATCGATTGCATGATTAAACGGTTCTTTCAATAGCTAATTCTGAGGGCTCAAATAATAGATCATATATTCCTTCGCATTCCCTAAATATTTCTTCGAAATTAATAGTTTTCTGAATGCATCACGTTTCGTCGATCTGAAACCTTAGTGTAGGCGACATCAATGAAATCGTATTCAATAACATATTTTGAATGAAATAATGGCTTATTTTCGAAGGAATATTCTGTTACCTACGCTTTCTATGGAATCCGCTCGTGAAATGAAGAATTACAACGTTAAAACAATGAAATTGAATTTTTATATGAAAGAACATGCATCCAATAACATATATTCTATAGAAACTACGATATTTTTTTCTCATAGAATTTTTTTTGGTACTTCAACATTCATAAAAACAAAAATTACTGCACAAATATTATTCTCCAATTAATTTTTTTCTCTTTTTTATAGTCCTTTTCTATGAAGAAAACACAACTGAAACAAAAAAATTGGTTAAAGACCAGATGAGTAATGTAGGGTTAAATGAATACGTGTTCATTTCATTAATGAAGTAATAAACTGGATGTATAATAATTGATGTAATGCTTCCCATGGGAAGATGATTTAAAAAATAAACAATTTCCCTCTGAACTGGAAAGTTTCAATGTTCAAACTGAAATGTATTCCGTTCATCTATGAAATAATTGGAATTGTGAATGACGAAATGAAGGAATTGGACATAAATTTAAAAGGCAATAAAGGGTCGATTGAAACTTGAATATGTGTTCCGATCATTTCTTTGGAATCAAAGATTCCCCTTCTTACCTTTCCTCTTTATTCCTTATTCAGTTCTCGCAATTCATATCGTTCTTTTTGCGTTTCTTTTCTGTTGTAAACATAAATGGGAGCTGAATAAAATTTCTTGGTTATCAGTTCGAAAAAGTTTGGAAAGTTGCGCGGCCAAGTTGCCCTTTTGACCGCGCAACTTTCCAGCGCATGTATCTCTTCAATTAATTCAGTAGTGAAGCGGTAAACCGAGTTAAGTCGATTTTGACTATTAGCCAGTTTTTGCTGAATATCTCGGAATCTAAGAGAGATAGCAAAATTTTTCTCACGACTTTTTTTATAACGCTCTATTGGCTCTACAAAAAAGGTCATGACAAAAATCTTTCTATCTCTTTTAGATTCCGAGATATTCGTCAAAAACTAGCCAATAGTAAAAAACGACTTAACCCGGTTTACCGCTTCGCTACTGAATTGATTCATCAAAATTTCGTAAAAGATAGAATTATTCTACACAATTGTAGGAACATTTTAGAATTTTGACATTTTCGTGTATCTACAATAGTTTAAAAGATACAGCGTTTTATACAATTAAACTTATTCAGAACAACTGAAGCGACAATTTTTCGAACTGACAACCAAGAAATTTAGAATCAGAAATCAGCGACCCCAAAATCATATAATTTTTACATAATTGGTATCGCTTATTCGTTCAATCTATTATTGATAATCAATTATTGTTTATAATAAGGTGTTTATGGAAGACTCGAAATGTATGTGTACAACTGTACTACAGTTTTTTTTAATTATTAAATTATAAAACATGTGCTTACATATATTTTTGCATACTCATGAGAGAATGATTACACTTTTCATCTTTGGAACAAAATAAACGAAGCCAAGAGTACTAGACACTAAAGTAAGTAAACAAAGTCAAGAGTTCTAGTTAATTAGAAAAAAAAATAGATGAACAAAAAAGTGTTTCATCTAGATAGATGCAAAATGACCGTCATAGTTTTTCGGCCAATTGTGACCGTCATGGAAAAATTTTTTGTGACCGGACCGGCGGTCATTGGGGCCTCGTCATGTGACCGTCAATGACCACTTTATGACCGGTCATGTCAAATTGCGCTTAAAGTGTTCTGAATAAGTTTAATTGTATAAAACGCTGTATCTCTTAAACTATTGTAAATACACGAAAATATCAAAATTCTAAAATGTTCCTACAATTGTTTAGAATAATTTTGTCTTGACGGGACAAAATTATTATGCCTTCGCATCTCTACTCCAGGCAGTTGTCTGGTACGAACCATCTGTCCATTCGCCAAAAGCCGATAACTCCGAGGGTTACATTCAAGGTCAGACCGGCAGAATATTGCGTCTTCTCTCTACAATAGCTGTTGCGTCAGGATGTTAGTGCGTTCCCGAATTGATTCCAGAACGAGTTACGAGTCGGAGCTGAAAACATCAGGCAACCACTTCCTCCTCTTTGTTTACGTCTCGCAACGAAAAGAGAGGGATAAAAGTTTCTTTAGAGTTGGGTCATTTTTTTTGTATCGTTAAACCAAGGTAGACATTTTTAGAGAGCATTGAACGAGCGACCCAGACCGTATTCCGAGTACAATACTGATACGTGTCTTATTACAACTGGTGGTATGAATATACCTCACTTTGCCAGAATCGATTGACACAAACGAAAAAAATACATATGTTTGTTTGAGGAGAAAAAAAATAATAAATTGGAATTTGGAGCAGTTGTCGATGGAATTAATCTGTCGTCTGAGTCTTTATGACAATGAAACTTGGGAATTGGAGTTCTATTTCGGGTCAATAAGTGCCATACGAGCCTCCGGCCCGCCTCAACGCGATCAATAGGCTTTTGTTGGGTATTCGAGCGAAATTCCACCTTTGGATTCCGAATATAAAATAAACGAACATAAAGAAAGGAAGCCTTGTAACAATAAACCCGAAAAACGCGAGGATTTAATCCACAACGTCACTGAAACCGTTATTCAACGACTGGTGGAACGATCTCAATGTTATGAGGGGCTTAAATCAACATTTTGGCTATGCAGATGACCTTGACGTGTATCATCGGACGACAACACCTGATTATCTCAATTATCCACTGTTGAGACCCAACAAACATCGTTATCGCTATTGCGGGCGGCTGTATCTTCAATACAGCTGTAATTGTACGTGAATGCGTCCATGGTCTTTCCTTCTTTCCCGAATTTCCTAGAAACTCCTTGCATGCCCTCGAATTTCCTGGAATCTCCTTGAATTCTCTCGAATTTTCTAAAAACTTGTTGAATTCCCTCGAATTTTTTAGAAACTCCCTGAATTTCCTCGAAATTTCTAGAAACTCCTTGAATTTTTGCGAAATTTCAAGAAACTTTTGGAATTACCTCGAAATGTTTAGAATTTTCTAGAATTCCGATAGATGGCGCTGCACATAAGGATCGTTTCCCAAAATGACCCCCTATATTGTTATGTATACTCTGATAATATTGATAATATTCCGCACATTTTGAGCCCAAAATGATCTTCATAGGGTGAAAAATGACGTCGTTGGAGAAGATGGAAAAACAATTTAACATTGGTGCAACGCTCCGCGTGCCTAAAAGTCCAATTTCCGTCACATTGTGATGAAAAATATTGTTCGTAACTCGTGAAAAAATGTTTTTTAGCTCGTGGGATTATAAACCTCCCACTCGCCAAAAAACACTTTTTTGCACTCGTTACGAAATATACTATTACGTCTCTGGGTCCGGAAACCGCGATTTAGCCGAGGGAATCAATGTTAGAATCGCGGTTATGTCCTAGGGACATAAAATAATATTTTATGCACCAAGCACTGAAAACCGCGTTCCAACCGAACAAAGTGAAGTGAAAATTTACGGTTTATCGGTCCTCGGGACATAATATACAATTTTTTATGATATTTATGGGTTCAATACTGCGTCTTCGTCAGTCGGAATAAAATAAAACATTTTAGTAACCGAAAATTGCAAGCTTTTCGAAGTAATGTAAAAAATGTAAAAAACCCGTCGAGGTATTTTACGTAAATTACGTCAGTAAAAAAACTGTGTAATTTACCAACGTAATTTGAACGTCCACCCCTGGTTTAACAATATTTTTTCGTGTCACGGGACCTGCAAAACGCATGGGAAAATGGGGTTTTTCGTGAGAAGACCCGGTAAACCGCGATTCTAACCTCGCTTCGCTCGGTTTGATCGCGGTTTACGGGCCTTCTGACGAAAAATTGCATTCATCACACGGTCCAAAAGTATTTTCTGGCGAATGTGGCTTTGTAGGCCAAGCCGAAGGCGAGGCCTATAATCACATTCGTCAGAAAATACTTTGTGGACCTTGTGATGAAAATTACTATTTCAGGTCCCTCGACACGAAAATTAATATACACACCTCGTCATGGAAAACATATCACCCTCCCCCACGTGCTTGCCATCCTCGCCTTCGGCTCGGAAGGCAATCTTGCATGTGGGGGACGGTGATCTGTTTTCCAAGGCTCGGGCATATAATGTACTATTTGACAGCGATGTTACGTTCATCGAGTGGCTGAACTCGCCTACAAGTGAACGAAAAGATTTTTCGTTTACTTTTCATTTACGAGTGAACGAAAAGGCACTTTTGGGCACGAGGTGAACGTATATTTCGATACGAGTGACACGGAATCTTCACGAGTGTTCGCGGTCCGAGGCGAAGCCGAGGGATGCCAACCTCACGAGCTAGTTTTTTTAAACTCGACTCCTACATAGCTAATTTCTTTTTCAATATAAAAAATTGCACCATTCATGTAAAATAGCCAGCAATTGTCTCTTACAGAATCGAGAATATATTTCAAATATTTTGAGCATCATTTTTCTGGCTATTTCACATGAATGGTACAATTTTTTTAATTAAAAAAAAACTAAATTGGTTGTGTAGGAGTCAAATTTCAAAAAAAAATAGCACGTAATTGTGATTGTACACTTTTTTTCAAAAATTTTGAAAAAAAACCTCTGTAGCTGAAGCCTGCGGGGCAGGGGGAAATCGAGAGAATGATTTCCATTCATTGCACTGGGGCACCAGCTGTTTTACCTGGTCACATCAGGGGAGAGGGGATGGCGAGGGTTCCAGCGAACAACGGGGGAATCCAGGTCGAGAGAGGAGAGACGTTGTGATCGCTGCGTAATTTTCCGAGCTATTTTTTTACATGAAAAACTGATGAAGGGTTTATTTAACGATCTGCATGCGAAAGATTTGACACAATAGAAACCTACTGACGATTGCCTGAGAATGACTCGAACGGAGAAATACGGTATTGAAAAAATAAATACTTTTCTCAAATAAATGGACATTTGGCAAAAATATATTTTTTTCTCAGTGTAATAATGCACTTTTAAACTCGAATATGCACGTAATAAATAAAGTGATACAAAAATCATGCAAGACAGATAACCCAGAAACAGCAAAAACATGCAAAAAAACAAAGATACCATCGTATTGTCATTATATTGATTCAGTTGAATAAAAATATCTGCGATAAAAAAAAGTTCTCTTCAAAATACTTTCTCCGTTCATTAATCCACCTTCTTTTTAACCCCTGAAGATAAAAATAAAATAAACTCGTTCAACATTCAACATTCGTTGAATAAATTCGTCTGAAAGACAGTTGGCGCATCGAGCGAGCCCGAAAGTTCGTGAACCTTCTACGCCGTCTACGCCTAATGTCTCGTCTGGGGGGCTCACAGCATACTGCGCACATGGGCTATCTGAGTCAACTGGTGATAATAAATGAAAAACATTGGGCTCAGTCTGACACACCCAATTACATGGAACCTTCCAGTCCTATCGCGGACATTGACAAGAAAAAAAATAAAAAAATCTAGAACAATCTCTAATGTAAAAAGAGCATCCTCAAACAATTTGCTAGCCAAAAACAATCAACCGAAAAACAATCCATTGATATGAAGAAACTAGAAATAATCGAGACGAAAAATTCATTTCAATAAAATTTCTCTCCGGTGAGCCTTTTGTTGTCGATCAGAGGCGAGGCGAATGTACGAGACTGCAAACAGATCGATATCTCAGCCTGTTGACAACCTCGAACGTTCTAGAAACTCCCCAAACTCTCCCTCAAAATAATTTTCAACAGAATAACGAAACCACTGTCTCGCCAAAAAATCCGGAACTCCATGGAAACACGCTAAAAAAATGTAAATAAGTCTCTAACGGCACTCCGAGGCTTCGAAGCTCATCGAAACGACGCATATCCCACCCTTTCACCCGTCTCGTTTGAGAAACTCTCGTTGTCTATACCCGTCAGCTACAATCCAGCCCCCTTATTGCGTCTTAAACAACCTAAAAACCCCGAAAAAACAGTCCTAAAAACTGAAAAAAAACAGTTCCCGATCAAATTCTCCGATTCATTTATTCAAAACCCTGTGTTTACCCGAAATAACTGCCGTTCAATCTCGAATATTCTCGAAGCCGGCCGGTGAGTATAAATAGAGGGCGGCGCGCCAGCTGAGGCATCAGTCTACTCGAAGCAATCGAACGATACACATCGCGCAAGCGAAACCCAACGCAACTCAAACGTATTCAATTTCTACGAAAAAAAAAAGAACATCAAGATGAGTCTTGTACCACTGCTGTTCTCAAACTGGTGGGAGGATTTGGAGCGTCCCCACAGGCTCTTTGACCAGGACTTTGGTCTGGAGCTGGCGCCAGAGCAGCTCTTGACACCTCAGATTCTGCAGCGTTACTTCTCCCCTAGGGAGATCCCGAGAGTTAGATCCCCTCTGGCATACTACAGACCCTGGGGTGAGCTGCTTCGCAAGGCCGACACTGGAGCCTCAACTGTCAACGCTGACAAGAACAAATTCCAAGTTATCCTCGACGTCCAGCAGTTCAAGCCTGAGGAGATCAACGTCAAGGTCGTTGACAAATGTGTCGTGGTGGAGGCCAAGCACGAGGAGAAGCAGGACGAGCACGGATGGATCTCTCGCCAGTTCATACGCAAGTACATGATCCCAGAGCAGTGCGACGTAGAGCAGGTGTCCTCCAGTCTCTCATCGGACGGTGTACTCACCATCACAGCACCCAGGAAGGAGGTGCCCAAGGTCGAGGGCGAAAAGGTCATCAAGATCGAGCACACTGGCAAGCCTGCCATTCGTGACACCAGCGATGCCTCGTGCAAGAAGAAGGAGGACAAGGAGGACAAGAAGTGTATCAAGAAGTGAAATATTTCATTACCTTTTACCTTCGTCTATTTTTTGATAAAATGGATTATCTCATAACGTTCGTATTTCCATTGATACTACTCTCATAAAATTACTCGTTTCATTCATTATTTAGTTTACGTTGAGTCATTATCACATTATTGAGTTTTGTGATATTTCTTTGTACTTTTTATTAATTTGGTGAATAAATAATAAACCAAAAAAAGAGAAAATTTAAGTGAGAAGGAAAATAATGCGTTGTTTATTGTACGTTAAGAATCCTTTCCCTGAAGATTTGGGGTGAAAATTTCTTTGTCATTCTCTTCGGCGTTTTGGATGTTCAGCTGGGTCAACGTTGGATTCTCATCTTATTTTTCAACACGACTAGACATTTTATTTATTAGGTTCTAGCTCATTTCTACGTGATGTTTTCTTTTTTTTTCTCATCGATCGATGGGTTGGTCGTTGGGCATTTGAATACAGGTAGTTGAATTATCTTATTTATAAATAACGAAAAAAAATTATGGTAAAAACTAAATTATTGTGCTGGTGGTTTGTGTTATTCGTTGCAAATTGAGACTCGTCTTCTCTTAGGATTTATCTTGGAATTTGTAGGATTATCGTTCACTTCGGTTCTACGTTAAATTCTCCACTTTTTTTTAAAATGACTTTCCTATGGAATTGAGTTTGTTTCTCTTCCTCGTTCATTTGCAACTCCATATATGAAAACAAATTTTGCTTTCATTCACCAAAGATTTCGTTGAAAATTCTCGAAGATAATTGGCATTCACTTGTGGATTTTGGTGACCTAGGTCAAGGTTGGATTATCGTGTTTGCGATGTGGATCGTCTGTGGTTTTGTTATGGCATATCACTTAGGAGAAAGTCTTTGTGTCGCAGTGTCGCCCCTCAAAATACTAGAAAATTCTAGATTTTTCTAGAGAATTGTACAAAATTCTACGGTTTTGTAAAAAAATATCGAAAAAATTGTTCGATTTTCTAGAAAATTCTCGGGGTATGTCCAAGATAATTTAGAATTCTCTCGAAAATTAAAATAAAGATAGCAGTCTCGTATACTGCAGTAATGAACGTAGAGACTTCTGGAAACATCTTAAACCTGCGAGAGAATTGTAGAAATTTAGTGAATTTTGGAAAGATAGAAGGAAGGGTTTTCTACATCCGCAAAAAATCAAGAGCTTCTTCAAAAAATTTGAGAAATTATAAAAAATTTCTATTTTCTAAAAAATGGAAACTATAGACGCATCCACGTAAAATCACGATTAATTGTATTGAAAACACAGCTATCTGCAGCTTTTTATAAACTACGATTGAACTACTGTACTGTTTTCATCTGGATTTTGCATTCTCATCTTATTGTCGAATAAATAATATAACCATTTTTTTTCAGCTCCTGATTCAACCTACCTCACATTCTATTTTCCCATCGATCAATCGTCAGGCACAACACCTTGTTAAATAATTTTGATATAGTATTTGAAATCGTGTTTCTTCTACAATTTTTATTGCGCCTGAATAAAGGCAGTCTTCTCATTTATGAATAGACAAGAGAAAATTGAAGGAAATCACTGAATTATTCTGCTGTTGTTCTGTGTTATTCGTTACAATTGAAGACTCGTCTTGCTTCAGAATTGAATTTAGAATTCTCAACATTGAATTCTCCTCATTTCTATTGAACAAAAATAACTTGACTATAACATTTTATACGTTTTAGTTTCTATTTTATTCCCAACTCACATACAAATCTCCTTTTTACAATCGAAAAATATCGCCAAGTTTAGTTTATATCTGAGCACAACTCAAATAATTTTAATACAGTATTTAAAACTCCATTTTCATCTATTGCGAGTTAACAAAGGCAATCGAATACTCAATGAGACATGGACACAACTCCGTTATCATCATCTAAATTAATCTGTCCAAGTACAATCTGACAAAAAAGGAAATAATAATAAATGTAGCAGTATTTACATAGTCAATTAGAATAGATGCGTTAATATCAGCTGTCCTTGAGGACCTCTTTGAGGATGGATCCAGTGTTTCTTGATGGTATAAAATCCGGGAATGAGGGAAGATTGACGTTGGTGAGCAACAGCCCAGAGTGGGAAGAGGAAGTTGAATGTTGTCGACTATGTCCAGGCCTGGAAATGGACGTGTTGGACACTGGCAAGGCTGGCACCGAAGTTGGCTTTGATTCGCTCTCGAGGAACCTGATGAATGATTGAGTCAGTGAGGCCTCTTGATCTTTCGTTGGTGTTCCAGAGGTGGATAATAACCCTGAGAACCATCCACCGTGTGAAGCTGGATGATTTAGGCCTGCTTTTTCACGTTCATCCTCGTTGAAGTCTAGAATTGTGCCGAACACTCGGAGAACTGCGGATTTGTCAGACGCGGGGGATGACAGGAAGCCCAGGAGGAGATTTTTTATCAGGAATCTAGAGATGAAAGATTGATAAAATAGTGATTTTATTAATTGAGAATTATGTCATTATGCTCACCAGAGCTGGAGACCCTGAATACTAGAGAAAAAAAATGTTTCTAATTTCGTGTAAAATCTAGGAGTTTCAGAATTCTGTTGCAGGAATTCTACCGAGCAAAGAATCCTAGAAATGAGTGAAATTTTGACTCATTTCCACAGAACTTTCTCTAAAAAATGGTGCAGAAAACCATGAATTATGAGTAATTTCCTGGAATTTTTACTCAAGGCTAGTATAACTCTACCCAAATAAAGGCACATTTTCTCACATTTCTGGAATTCAAAACTTTTGGGTTGGTAAAATAAAAACCTTGGGGGTCTTGAATCAAGAATCTCTACGTGCTCAAATTATGAACATTCTCGTTCCTGATGTGATGAATTTTTATTATTTATTTAGTCCATATGTATATGATGAATTTTTATTTTTTTGCTCTAGAATAAATCTACTCATGTTTATAAATCCTTTAATGTTCAATCGTTCTCGAATTTTATTCCTGTCGAATGTTATTAGTTCATGAACGCCAAGGTTCTGAATTCAAGAACCCAATGATTTTTGACTTAAGAATCCAACGATTCTTGATTTAAAAACTCGTTTCACATGAAACAAGTGGATTTTTGACATTGAATGTCAGAGATTTTTTTCTCAAATCAAATAACTAGTTTATTGCTATCAATCTAGCATCTTTTAGAATTAGAATTATTTTTGGAATTTTTGAAATTATTACAGCATTTTTGGAATTATGAGTTTCTTAAAATCAGCCAGTTAGGCCTGGAAATTAGAAACTTTTCCGTTCTATGATAATTTTTGAAAGTTTCGTACTATTCGAGATGATTTTTAAATTTCCATTTTTAATACCATTATAACACCATTCGAATGAAGTAGTCTAAAAGTCAATAGGGATTGTTATATGAGACTTATTCTGTTGGCAATGTTTTCAATAGTTTTATGAAGTTCTTTCATCACTAGAAATGTTTTTCAGTTATGCATCAAATACCGCGATGATTAGTATTTTTCAGCTCTTCAATTCAAAAGAAAATAAAAGTATTGCAAAAGATTTTCCATCAATTATTCACAAATAGTATATTTCTGAATCAAACTGTTCCAAATACTATGGCATTTTCTGCATTTGATGAATAAAAAATAAAATCATTTCAACTCGTAGTTTTTGCGCATTAAAACTCGCCATCACAATTCTTCGTCAACATTTTAATTGGTAAATGCAATAATGGCTCCCCCAGCTCTGATTTTCATTAAGATAATTGGATATTTCGATAATTACTTGTCTACTTTGCCCTCTCCACTTTTATTCGCCTCTTGAATCCTCTCATCCGCAGTATTAACTAATTCCGTCAATTTTGCGACTGAAAAAATGACAAAAAATTGAATTAATCACTCGAAAAAAAACAATGGATTATCCTTCGTCTCTACTCAAGACTCAATATGAATGAATGCATTCAAAAATCAAAACAATTTAATCAGTTAATGAAACAAAAAAATTGATAAATTGAGGTGATACCTATGAAAACTTTTGCATTTACAAGTGCAATTGCATTGAAATGCTGCATCCAAATTTGTGGTTCGAGACAACGACGATTAGGGAAGACATGAGCGAAAGTATAACACAAGCACTGGTTGATAATGAACATACACCAGTACCTGATGTAATACTCACACCCGTGCCCAAAATTTTTGGTTCTTTCATGCTGCATTCCCTTGGCTTATTGGTTTATAACATTACCATGCTCCTCAACATGCTCATTAACATGGTAAAGAAAAATCAATTCTCATGTATGCGTGGTTACAAATTCTGGGTAATTGATAAATAAAAAATCATAAGTGTTTCATTTTTTTGCTTCTACAATGAGTGGTTTGTAGGAAAGGGGTAACGGGTGGGAAATTCCACGCGGTAAAATGAGCATTTATACTGAATTACGCTCACAGTTACCGCATGAGATTACACACTCAAGCATTACCAAATTCATTTAATCGTTTATGTACTTATTTTTCTACTTTGGCGAATCCATTCTGTGCTGTTCCTATTCTATATTTGTAATAACAATTGATAAAAATCAATAGAAAATTTATTAAACACAAGGTAAATAAATAAATAGTCAAACAGATGAAATAAAACATGAAATGATTCATCTAGTTTTAGTTTCAACTCCAGAAAGCTTTTTTTAGTTCACTGAATTGTTCTTCAATGACAACAACGAAATAATGGACAATAACAGAAAATAACACACAAAAAATTTTGTTGAAACTTCCCAATTGCAGAAAAGTTATCATTGGTTTTAGTAACTGCTGTTTTAATAAAAACATTTCCTAAATCTTATTATGAGTCAATAATAACCAGCACCAAATGGCCAATGGGTGAATATCGAAAATGTATGTAATATGTGAAACGAAAAATAACGAGTAATTGTTTTTAGTGTGCAAAAAGGCGACGTTACCAGTACGTAGCCTCATACCAGCCAGAATCCTGGGTCACTCTCAACAGCCCAGAATTACCAGCTGATATTTGACTAAGCCACCGGTTATGTTTTATTCATTCATAAAATTCAAAAATTGTTCTCATGTGCGTTTTGTTCTTGCATTTTTTTTTTCTAAATTGCAGATTAGTCACACAGGTCACTCTCATCAAATAATCAATGCTTAATAACTAAATAAATCATTCGCTTATCACTAGATACTCATACATTATTGAAAGAAATCGACGTATGGATGTGTATTTAGAGATCAACTTCAAAGAGCATTAAGTAATTCAATTAGCAGTCTAAATGCGAAAATAAGTCTCAAGAGTGAATTGAATGGAAAAAACATGCATTCTTGGTGATTGTCTTTACGTGATTGTGATTGTGCATGAAGGCAAAATTTTATTATGACAGGATGAAACATTCATCGTTAATTACTGTGCGTGATGAAACAATCTGTGTCATGCAGGAATTGATAGAAAAGAATCCAGAAGTTAAGGGAATAGTGTGGAATTAGTAATTCAATGAATCAATAGTAAATACCTTCTTGGCTGAGTTCTTGTATTTTCTCACTCTTTTTGTCTAGTTGCTCGCTCAATCGGGAAGCTGCTTGAAGGCACTCCTTAGCCTCTGCCAATTGACCCTATTGAAGCATTTATCAATTATGAACTCATGAATAATTAATATAATTTGGCTCTGACTTCGTAAATATAGAAAATAAAAAATTACCTTCAATGAGGATATTTCTGCATTCAATTCCTCCTGTTTCTTGTACGATGCGTTCAACTGCTGGCGAATTCTTTCAGTTGCATTGCGAATATCGTTTTCCTTATCTAGAGCATTATAAAACTATGTTAATTATTTTCCTTGTTGGAGTAAAGTACAGAAGAGAATAGAATCATCAGCAGAGTGATAAAACGTTACAGAACCATTTGATTTTTCATCGTGTATGGACGAATCTAAAATTTAGTAATTGTTCAAGTGTTTAACCCCAGAATTATGCAACTTTACCTCTTTGGAACTGTTCAAGTACAATCTGCAGATTCGTCAACGAAGCAGTGTGCGCAGCAACTTTATCTTCAGCAGCAGACAATTTACCCTGTATGGCATCCCTCTGCTGCACAATGAGTGCCATTTGTTGCTGGAGAGTCTCCACCTGTTGATTAGCCCTGATGCTGGCAGAAGTGTACACAGTGGAGCTGTTCTTCACCTTCTCCTCCGCCTCCTTCAGTTTTCCCTCCAGTTCCTTCTTGCTCTGCTCCATGAGGAGTGCCTCCTCGGTGTAACTTGCCTCCATCTCCATTAAATGAGTCCTCAGTCTCTCTAGCTCCCTAGCAGCACAGCCCTCTCTGCTTTGACTCTCATTCAACTGATTCTGGAGGATTCTATTGCTCGACTGCTCCTTGACAAGCGCAGCTTCAAGTGCATTACATTTTTCGTTCAAAATCCCAGCCTGAGAGATCTGACTCGAGTGCTCAGGGATGTTACAAGTCTCTCCATAGTTGTTGGAGTCCTCGAAGTTCTTCAGACGCTGGCGCACCACCTGGAGCTCGTTCTGGGCCCACAACACCTCAGCCTCTTTCTCTTTCAACGCTCCATTCAATCTATCACGTTCTGATGTTAAAGTTTGAAGAGTCGCGACTTGTTCGTTGAACAGCTGCGTCATCCTCTGGATCTCTGCGTGGTACTGCAAACTCTCGTTGTGCTTTGCCTGAACGAGTTTCACTAGTTCGTCTCGCTCGGATCTCAACGCGTTGAAGGCACTATTTTTCTCCAGGAGTTTTGTCTCCAGCTCCTGCTCCTTCTGCTGGATTATTTGGGATAAATTCTCGATTGTTTCCTTTGCCATTAACGCCGAATCATTAGAATTGCTCTTCAGAGACTCCAGTTCGGTCTTAACAGCATTCAAGGCTGATTCTAGCTGGATTTTCTCGGTTCTCAAGAGCTCCAAGTCTGATGATTTCTGCGCCAAGGCAGATCTGAGGGCGTCGGTGTCCTCTGTTTGAGTTCTCGATGTCATTTTTGCAAGTTCGGATCTTAGAAGTATTATTTCTTTTTCCTGTTCTTCTGATTTTATTTTGTATTTATACATGTTCTCGGATACTTCGTTCAAGTCGCTGAGTCGATGGGATAAATCGTCACGATTTTCTATTAATTCTTCATTCTGGAGCTGAACAACTGCGAGTTCTGCGTCCAACTTTGCGTATCTCTCCTCTGACAATTTTAATTCTGTTTCGAATGATGAAAGACGAATTATTTCCTTCTCCAATTCTTGAATTTTGTCTGCTCGTCCACGCAAATTATCGCAGTGATTTTTCAATTCTTGAAATTCAGCTTTGGACTGTTTGATGATATTTTCCATGTCAATGTTTTTGAATTCTATTTCTTGAAGCTGTGACCTCATCTCTGAGAGTTCCGACTTCTCAGCGGCTGCCTCCTCCTGCAAAAATGTGTGTTCTTGCTGGAGTAAATTCATTTCAGTTTGAAGAAGTTCGATTCTCTCTGCGGACTCTTCACTGATGCTGCCCAACTGCTCAACAACATTGTTATTCTCCGTAATGAGCTTCTCATTCTCCGCTGTCAATTTAACACATCTCGCCTCCATCTGGGATACATCACTCAGAGCCAAATCCAACTCCTTCCTCATGTTAAGTAAATCATACTCCAAATCGTCTTTTTCCCGATTAGCAGACTCCAATTGGCTCCTGAGCTCTTTGAGAACCTCCGAATTATCCTCCTGGACTCCATTGTCCCGGATGAGAGCCAGCTCAGTCTCCAGGTGCTCCTTCTCCCGAGAAAGAGCGATGATGTCCCTCTCAATCTCCTTCTTCGCTTCAGTGACGTTCATCAACTCGTTCTCCAGTCTCTTACTGCCGTCGAAGGAATTCTTCAGCTCCCTACGAGCATTCCCAATGTCCAACTTCAATTCCTCGATCAAGTCGATATTGTCGTCCAATCCTTTGCATTTCTCAGAGTAAGTATTCATCTGCTCCTGCATCTGCTTCTCTCTAGTTTCTAAAGCATCGTTGCGCTTTCTCAAGTCGTTGTTCTCCTCTAAGGAAGTGTGGAGACGTCGACTGAGGTCCTCCATCATATTCTCATTGTTCTCGACGTTCTTGGAAGCCCCTGCCAGCTGCTGCTGGGCTATCTCCAGCTGTTGCTTCGTGTTCCTCACTTCTGCCTCCAGATTCTCCTGGTTTCGAAGGGATCCTTCTAATGTTGTCAATGTTGTTATCAAGTCTGTGTGCTTTTGACGAAGAAGATCGTTCTCTGTTTGCAAACGTTTTATTTCTTCACTCATTGATTCTGTTTCTGTCTCCAGGGAGGCAACTCGCTCCTCACTGGCTTCAGGGATGGACGGCAGGTTTGACTTCATGTGTTGAATCTCGGACTCCAAGGCCTCTACTGTCGTCTGGAGATCGTCGCAGTCGATCTGAAGGGCGTCTCGCATCTCACATGCTTGATTCAACTCTCTAGTCAAGTCGGGAATCCTTCGTTCCAGCATTTCTTTCTTCCACTGGGTCTCCACCAACTGATTCGCCAGAGTTTCGAACAGAGTTTCGTCCTCGGGGATTTTCAGGGTTGAATTTTTCAGGATTTCGTGGACTTTCTCGGTGATTTGTTGGAGGTCTTGAGGAGGCGCGAGGCTCTCGTCAGTCTGAATGGGTTTCTCGTCGGTTTGGAGCTCTCGTGGGGCTGGAAAATCTGTCTGGACTAGTTTCTCCTCGAGGGATTTTTTTTTTGGGTCTAGGAGGTGTACGTTGTCTCGGAGTTTGTTGTAGTCCGCGTTGAGGGCGTTGTAGCCTGTCTTAAGACAGTCTTTCTCCATTTCGAGCTTATGCCTGAGATCCTGGAAGTTCTCCGTTGACAACTTGTGGTTTTGTTTAAGCTCCTCGATGTTGGTGGAGAGTTTTTTATTCTCTTCTTGAAGTTTCTTGATCTTTTTACAGAGTTCTAATTCTCGATTGTTGACCCCATTAGTCGGCTCTTCTGGATGGACTTGTTGGGAAATGTCTAATTTTTCTACTTTTCCAGTGGCACCATTGTCCATTTCATGGACACTCGGAGCACTGCGAATCAAATTCACTTGTTGGACGGCATCTCGCATCTCACAGGCTTGATTCAACTCTCTAGTTAAGTCGGGGATCCTTCGTTCCAGCAGTTCTTTCTGCTTCTGGGTTTCTACCAACTGATTCGCCAGGGTTTCGAACAGAGTTTCGTCCTTCGGCAGTTTTAGGGTTGAATTTTTCACGATGTCTTGGACGTTCTCGGTGATTTGTTGGAGGTCTTGAGGTGGTGGAAGGCTCTCTTCAGTCTGAGTGGGTTTCTCGTCGGTTTGGAGAAGCCCTTGTGGGGCGGGAAATTCTGTCTGGACTTGTTTCTCCTCGAGGGAGGCTTTTTTGGGGTCTAGGAGGGACATCTGGTCTTGAAGTTTGTTGTAGTCCATGTAGAGGGTCTCGTAGGCTGTCTGAAGGCACTGGTGCTTCTTCTTGAGTTCGTCCTTGAGACCCAGGACTTTCTCAATTGACTGGGCATGTTGTTGATCAAGCTCTTCGATGCTGGTGGAGAGGTTCTTATTCTCTTCTTGGAGTTTCTTGATCTTTTTACGGAGCTCTAACTCTCGATTGCTGACGCCATTGGTCGGCTCTTCCAGGCGGACTTTTTTTCCAACATCAGATTTTTCTTCTTTTCCGGTGGCACCATTGTCCATTTCAAGAGCACTCAAGGCACCGCGAATTAAATTCACTTGTTCGTGGGAGTCAAGCTTCGAGATAGCAGCGCGGAAGTCGTTGATGAAGGCAGACTCGTCCATCTGGATCTTCTTCATGGTTCTTTCTGCTTCTTTTCCCTGTTGAAGAACGATGACTTTGCTTTTAGTTCACACACCTTTTCAGAGGGATTTCATTTTTTTTTAATGGAAAAAATTGACGTTTTACCTTCTCTCCAATTTGGATGATGCGATTGACTAAGTCCTGCTTCACACGTACGAATTCACCTCTCTGGTTGTTGTCTGATACTTCATCCTTCTTGTCTACTGAATTCATCTGAGAAAAATAATGAAAAGAATTATTGTTATTGTGCCACAACGATATAGCAAAAATTAGCGTTGAGCTGTGATAAATTGGGTTTTAAGATTCATTTCAATCAGAATTTGGATGATATATTTTCACATTTGGATATGAGGATTGAGGGTAAAATATTTGGCGGGTGTACGCAGTGTGATTCTCACCACATTCCTAATCCTGTAAAATTCATCTTCAGGTTTTCACCCACATCATAAAGCCCAGAGGGAGAAGGGGCAAATGGCCACGCCGTTTGACTAATCTTGTTAGGGGAGTAGCTCTATAGGCATAAATCACGATACCATGACAATGACTTCGCGTCTGATTAAATTTTGATTTATTTAGAAACGGAGTGAAACAGACAGCTCTTTCCGCAAAAAAATACAATTATTATGAGACAATATTTCAATTTTTTATTGCAATTCTTATCGATCGAAATAGATATGGAAAATCATCTTAAACGAGTCAAACGGGGGAGATCATCTGATCCTCCTGAGTATTCCGCTCGTCTCTTCCGTTTGACCTTTACAACCGTTTTGTTTGTCCTTTTTCCCTCTTAGTTCAGCCAAGATATTAAAGGAGTCCATTTTCCCCCGTACGTTTATTTCATCCCCTTCCTCTACACTGAGAAAAAAATTACTTTTGTCAATGAGTAATCTTCTTGGGAGACGAATTTCTTTTTGCTTCCGAACGGAAGCATTGTAATCGGCCAATTTTCACATTCTCCAATTTTGGTTGGAAATGATCGGGGTTGGTTTAGGATTTATCGATAACCGCATTTTTTTTAATGACATTGTAAAAAACCCATAATTTGCGTAATAAATGTAAAAAATGTAAAAAACAGCGGAAGTTACCTTTTATAGTAAACCGTGCAGCTTCGCGAAGAGTCATATTTATTGTTCACTATTGAATTCATCGCGTCATCATCTTTTGTCTTGACATTAACTTGTTTCATTCAGCATTCTTAAGGGCTAACAGAAGGCCACTGTTTCCTTGAAATTGTCAAAAAATTTCCTGCTCAAAGTTATCAATATTTTTTTAAACCCAAAGCACGTTGATGTTTACCATCGCTTCCTGGAGATTAATGTGCTTTGATTTGTAAAAATATCGATAACTTTCAGCAGGAAATTTGTTCAAAAATTTGGAAAATTAGCAGCATTCTGTTACCCCTTAAATGATAAAATTTATTCAATTGTCTTTGGTAGCTTTCTTGAAGTCTTCAGAACAAAGTCGTTCTTTTCAGGCCCAACTGGGCATTTCCGGGGCTCCAAATAATAAAGTACAGAATCCAATAAAGCTCAATAAATAATGAGATTGACTTTCTCACAGTGAAGATGACTTGTGACGTTGGTCTTTTGCAACGTTTGACCCTTGTGAAATTTACAGCTTATGAGGTGTGAGGTTCATGTTTTTGAGTTTCTTAAAATGCCGTAAATTGTATCATGTGATGTAAAATAATATTTTATGCCCCACGTACCGAGATCCGCGTTCTAACCGAACAAAATAAAGTTACAATTCGCGGTTTATCTGCGATTCCAAGTGACTTCATATGAAATCACTTGCAATCGCCAAATCGATGAGCTGAGAAATTTTATTTCGAAACGTACAGAGAACAAAAACAAATTTCGAATTTCGACTCAACACGCATTTTGACGAATATGGTTTACCAACAAAGGTTCTCTTTCTGCGACAGTATCGAAAGAAAAACAAAGACAACACTGTCGAATTATACGAACGATTCTCAAAACAGATCGATATTTCTCGAGAATCTTCCATTTCGCCGTTGAACATGTTCAGTACTTTCAATCCTTATCTGATTTTTTCGAATAATTTTTTTATCATAGGAAAAAAGTGGGTTTAGATAATTTAGACTCTAAAATTATTCTAAAAATTATCTTCTTACGTATTTGAACACCTTTTTACTTTACTCGAAAAAAAATGAAGTGCTACGAGGATTCAAATTCAGGTTTTATCTCCATTGCAACTTGTTCGCAATTCACAAGATCTTATTTCATCACCCGGTTCGATTTTGCTCAATTATTCTGAGACAATTGCGCGAATAGATGAAATGGAAAATTTGAACTCATGAAATTGGGGATAAAATCCGATGGACTCACTTGAAATCAATTATTCCTTGAAATCACGTGAAATGGCTTTGAAATCACTGGAAATCAGTAATCATTGTGTCATGATATTTCAAAAATATTATTGTTTCAAAGAATATTATTCAATAATTCAATTACCTTCTGATATTTCTTCACCTCCTCTTCTAATTCCTTGATCCTCACGGTGGCTTGTGCGATCTGCTCCTGCAGCCCTCGCACCTGGCTCCTCGGTTCTCGATTTCTACTCGACGGTGGATCCCAGAAGAATCCCTCGCCGTCATTATCCTGACCATCATCATTCTGAAATCCGTAAAAGCAGGACTTACTTCATTATTCTTTATTCGGTAAAAAACTGGTCAAAGCATCCTACGAGATAACATCGTCGATCTGCCAATAATAGAGAGATATTGAAACGTGTCAACTTCGAATGGGAAAAAAATGAGAAACTGTAATGAACTCCACGTATCAGGGGAATGGTGATAGCATTGTTAGCGGCCTCTTTGCATAAGAATCTCGTATCGTGAATACAATACGCCTAAAAACCTCTCTATCCGGCGTCACATTCGTGTCCATCGACATAGCACGGGAACTGGTGGAGAGGAAATGATGAGAAAAAGAGGGGGGAGCCAGTAAAAGAGCCAAACTTGCGTAATCAAAATCATGACTTTTTCACAAAACAAGACGAAAATTTTGAAAAAAGAAAAATTCAGTAGCGAAGTGGTAAAACGGTACAAGTCAATTTTGACTACTGACCAGTTTTCAATGAATATCTCGGAATCTAAGGGAGATAGCAAAATTGTTGTTACAACCTTTTTTGTAGAGCCGATTGAATGCTACAACAAATGTAACCACGAAAATTTCGCTATCTCCCATAGATTCCGAGATATTTCTCAAAAACTCAACTGAGAGATAAGTCGACTTAAACCGTTTTACCACTTCGCTACTGAATTGAAGTTGGGACTAGTACCTTTGAAATATTGAGCAAAAGAGTTTCACACACAGTTGAATATCTCTGAAACCACAGTAATACAGAATCTACCTCTAAAATCATTTATGTACTTATAATTTCCTGCATAATGCATGTGAATCCCCGAAAAATATCTGAATGACAATTGATGTGTATCGATATGCAGAGGGACATTGATCTCCCCGATTAAAACTTTTGAAATGCAAATGATCCAAGTGCAGTCATTGAGAATGCGTGAAATTCAGGGGTTCGATGATCGTTTTCGATAAACGATGAAGAAGTTGGGCAAAAGAGAACGGATACATCGCTCTTTTATTTTTCAATGCAGGATTTTTATGCAGACGAGTTCTCCCGTATCGCTGACTCCTTTATTATTATTTTTTTTTGTGAGTCTTGCCCTCTTGGATTGGCTGGTCCACAAGGTATATACAACGGTCTGGGGACCCGATGCTAATGAATATGAAAGGGGGTTTCGTTGGGTCAGGTCAAGGAATAATGGCTCGTTTGACTTTCATGCCTGGCACTGTTATACCAAACGACAAAAGAATCAACACCGTAGCATTGATCGGCCCCTTCAAGACACAACTACACAATTCCTTGGTGTTTTATACCACAAAAAACATCTCTCATTTTTCCTTTACCAAGAAAATAAAAAGACATTCTGGTAAAAGACTGAATATTCGAAAGTTTTGGATTCTAAAGACTATGGATTCTTCCTGTCTTATTGACTAAAACTTTAGAAAATTTTAGAATATATTCCTAGCTTATTCATTCGTAAAGTTATTAGTGGAAGAATAATTATAGTAAACTTTTCTCCACTCAAAAATACACTCTTAAAAATTTTTGACTGAAATTTTCGGTTCATCTCTTGGAAACTTTTATCACATTACAGTTCCACTGAAATCTCAAGGAATTTCATCATCAAAAATTCATTTTTTATGGAAAAATCATTGGAAACTCTAAAATTTAGTTTAACTATTTCATAACAATTTACAGAAACCAGGAGAATCCCAGCAAATACGTTGTCGAATTTTCAGGGAAATCTGAAATTTCATGATTTGTACTTCTCATAAAAATTACTAGTCAACTGTAGATGAAATTTCATTTTTTCCAACAGCGTAGCAAATTGTATCAAAAAAGTGGGTCAGTATTTGTTATCTGAAAAGAGCATTATAATTCAATTTCAACCAGCCACCTGTGGCAACTCCAATACACTCAATTCCACTCGATCAAACGACGGTGATGCTCACGTGCCACCAAGAGACGCTCCACCAACAGGTAATAACCGAACGATAGCAAAACGTGGGAAAGGAAGTTGTGCTATATCCCCTGAATGGATAATAATGTCCACCAGGTACTCTACCCACCTTAGTTTATTATCTACAGAAAACTGAAAAAAAAGGAAAGAAAAAAGAACGACAGTGTCCACGTATTCGCTGATAAGTAAATAGACCTCGTTGTGCATCAATTTGTTATTTTTTTCCCCCTGAATTTAAAAACATTCTTCAACTATTCCATATTACGATGAATAAAAAACCCATCAACTCATGTTCCCCATCCATTTTAAATATTTAACTTGACATATCGCTCAGCTGCAGATGTTATTTTATGCTCATGCTGGGAGAAACCAATGAAAAAGGGGTGAATACACTGCAGATGAATATCCCAGTGTTGAACATTTCTGTTTAAAGCGACTAGAGATGCCATCATCAGCTTTAATATCGAATAAATTGTCATCTCACACGAGTAATCGAAGGGGAATTAATTCTGCCGGCTTATCCCCCCCCCCCCCCTCCTGCCCATCCAGACATCACCTCATCATCCGGAAGTGACCAGGGGATCAATAGAGACACGTGTCTCTAATTTTTCCACAGGGTCTAGTACTTGAATGAATACGGACAATGGTCGAAAGAGGTCGTACGATAAGGCGCTCATTTTCCAGGTATCAGAGAAAAATATTACCTCAGCAAGTTAAACGCTCGTCTCCCTTCCTTCAGCCTTACCACTTTGCCACGAGTATTTCCAAGCCCGCAGTTGCATTGTTCTCGAGCAAATATTAGCAGCTGCGTGTGTGGGCGATATTTATGAAAGAAATGCCGACAGAAAAAGGGACTGCAGGGCCACAATACTTCAGGTATAATGAAAATGAACGCTTAAGAATTTTTTCTCTCCGTGACGTGTGACAATATTTAATAGAAAAATCTAGCGCTCTCTGAAAGAAATTCTGTTGAAGTTCTTTTAGAATGATATTAAAATTTTTTTTTTCAGTCAAATCTGTTGGAAATGAAACTACACTGACGTGCGTTTTTCAATAGATATGTTTTGTGATCGAAAAAACCTGTAGAAATTGATTTTTCGTGGACACGAATTTACTACGTTTTTTTTTCTTGCATTTTATTATGAGAAAACGATAAAAAGAACGGAAAAAAACTTGGAAATTTGATGCCCAGGAATTTCTGGAGCAAAGTAACTTCCCTATCGGGAAGCTAATAAAAATTTATCAGCTGTCAAAAAATTACGTGGTAAATTGCGGAATTTTTAATGCAATTGACGTGAAGAAGATGTGAACCGAACTTCACTAGAATTCTTATGCTGTTGAAAATAATTTTTTAGAAAAAGCTGCAGGGATCAGAACAATCATCAATTTCAAAATAAGTTAAATTTAGCTTATGTTAACTGATAGTATTACCCAACAATTTTCAATTACCAAATTAATCATCAATCGAATATTCAAATTCCGAAATAATCTATCAACCAGTAATCGTGTCAGAAGTTCGACCATTACATTTCTAATTCAGTAGCGAAGTGGTAAAGCGGCTTAAGTCGACTCATCTCGCGGTTGAGTTTTTGAGGAATATTTCCGAATCTATGGGAGATAGCGAAATTTTTGTGATTACATTTGTTGTAGCACTCAATCGGCTCTACAAAAAAGGTTATAACAAAAATTTTGCTATCTCCCTTTGATTTCGAGATATTCATTGAAAACTGGTCAATAGTCGAAATTGACTTGTACCGTTTTACCACTTCGCTACTGAATTGAAAAAGCTTTTTATGAAATTTAGAATTATTTACTCAATAGTTAACAGAAAATTTAAATTATGAATTATTTTAGTATTTTCAAATTTCAAGTAAGATGATAAAACTATAGTATAGAAAGAGGCAGATTCTAATAATTTTACATAATATTACAAATGTAATGATTGTCGACCGATCGCTGGAAAACTGCAGGATTTTCTATTGAAATCTTTCACACGTGTTGTTTTTCGGGGTTTCAGTTCATATTACGAATGAATTATGAGAAAATTCTACTTCACAGGTAAAGTCCACTTGGCTATCCATTGGAAATTGGACAATTTTCCGTACACGATACGATAAACGGCGGAGGTAGGGAGGTCTAGCGATAACGCGTAATCGTCATATCGAGTACATATAACATTAGCGACGCTGGGTAAAGACACGCGATATCGTAACCCGCATCGTTACATCGTCGATTACTGACCTCGGAAATAAATAATACTTACGATTATTAGTGGTGTATGTATCGAGAAAAAACTTTGGGCTCGGAAGAAAAATGAAACGTTAATTCGATATTTTTCAATTACTGGTGAGACTAGTGAGGAGTTAATTTATTGCTGGATGTATTATGGAGAAGGAGATTAAGTTAATGAGCGGTGGAAATTCAAACTCGTGGAGATTACTCCAATGAAATTACAAATCCCACGTTTCTTTTTTCGTTTTTTTTCTGTTGAGGAGTTCCTTTGATTTTCATGATGCTACAGTTTTTACATTTCATCGAGTAGTTCTAGGGAATTTTATGTGAAACTATACAGTTTTTGGAAATTGTCTAGTTGAAATTTTTATGTTTATTACCGCCTCGCATAAAAAAACGGAAAAGCAAAATCTTGGAAACTTCATGCCAAGGAATTTTTATTTGAAAAATCCTAGCAGAACAAGTTCCATGGAAAGATGGAAATCTACAAAAAAATTTAAATTGATTTTTTCCACGAGAAAAGCTGCAGAATTTTCTGCGTTACGATTTTCCACTTATTTTCAGCAGACGTACAAAATTATGTGCGCGATTAAAAATTTTCGTCTAATTTTTCTGTGCCAAGTTCGGGAAATTTTTATCGCCAAGTTCCACTGAAATTTAAAAAAAATCTTGTCATTAAAAAATCAAATGTTCCATTGATTTTCTGTTCAAATGATTTGGAAATCAATAAAATACTTGATTTTTCAGTTCAATTATTCTGTGGAAATTCCGAAAAATCAGGAAACTTCAGAGAAAAATTGAAAATTCAGTAGCGAAGCGGTAAACGGGGTCAAGTCGATTTTGACTATTGACCAGTTTTTGGCGAATATCTCAGAATCTAAAAGGGATAGAAAAATTTTTGTCAAGACCTTTTTTGTAGAGCCAATTGAGGGTTATAAAAAAGCTCATGACAAAAATTTTGCTATGTCTCTCAGATTCCGAGATATTGATCAAAAATTGGCCAAAAGTCAAAATCGACTATACCCGGTTTTCCGCTTCGCTACTGAATTCATGTCATTTTTCTGAATATCCATGTTCCACTAAACATTCAATCAAGTTGTGAAATTTCCATCTCACGCCCACTGAAAACTCATGAATTTCCGCAAATTCCACTCAAAACTTGCAATTTAATATCCATTTCTTCTCTAAATCCGGTTCAATATAACTCTCATGAGATTTACTACAATATCTTCCATGAAATTTCAAACAGTGTGTTCACGATTATATCAATCCCCCCAGCGATCTCGTCTACAATACCTTATTACAGACTAAATGAAATAAAACGAAGAATCGTGGAACATTAGTAGCTGATTAAGAAGTCTGGCCAACGCATTCTGAACTGTATCGCTTAGTATTACTTGGAAGAACATAGTCAGCAAACTACATACGATAAGAAACTCTGTAATATGTCACCCATGGAAACGTCTCCCTCCACTCGCGCTTACTCATCCATACATTCAAAACTCTCCTAAATCGAACAAATGTGCATTGCCATCAATCCATTAAATTCCAAAATATCGCAATTCGTAAAAAAAATCAAGTTTTGTGTGACTGCATAGTGCACGCCGCAGTGGGAAAGCGCGCGTCGTTCTGAAACACTGGTCGTTCTTGATCTTTGCACTAGAACCACCGGATTGTACCTACCCAGAAAAATTGTAATAGGATAAAAAAAAGGCCACGATCGAGTCCAGCAAAAACGAATTAATAACGACTGCCATAAACCTCGATATTTTTTACTTCACCCTCCACCTTATTTTTCCCCTCATCACGTGTTTAAATTTATTTACCTAATCATGTGTCCCACTAAACTGTCGTCCTCGATGCACGCGCGCACCAGTGAGAATTATGTACTTGCCTGGCATACGTTAATTGTCCATGCATTTTGCACGATTGCACAACACGCGTTATTGATAATAACTCGACGAGCAAAAATTCGGTAACAGACATTTTCTTCTCGTCTCTCCCCCAAACCTGAGTCTCTCTCATGCTCATCATTTCGGAATTAAATAGAAAATCATAACAAATACGATCTAACCCGTAGTCCTCGGCAGTTGGTCAGTGATTCTCGGCCGAGGAATGACGCGCTTACGTAACCGGAAAAAATTGTATAACAATAACGGAACTGACAATGAAAAAAAAAGGATGAAGATAAAAAATGACAGAAAAAAATGGGGGCAAAATAACGATTGTGCAATGGCACAGTATTTGAGTGAGACCTGTTGACTCCCGCCCAAACAGTATTTTTTAGGACATTTGTGTTTGATCTGAGGAACGAGAAAACCGAAACTTTCTATCATACTCCTCAAACATTACGGACGTTTGACTCATGTGAAAGCCCACGAAGACGATTTATGTCGTGTCAATGACGAGTGGTTTGTATGACAAGTTCGAAGTACAAGGATCAGCTTAATTACATTCTCAAAGCACATTACGATATAGGTAATGCATAAGTATTAGATGTTACTGAGGCCGGGTAGATGCGAATTGCCGGTGTTATTTTTCTCCCATCTTTTTCTTCAAATCATTTTTTTTCCCGTTTTCATATTTTTCCTCTTCTCAGGAGAGAGGGGCTCCCCCTCAAACTCGCGGTGTCCTCGATGCTTAGATATGTAGTCGACTTGTCGTTAGTCGCTCGAGTCAAGATAACGCGACACTCCAGCGATGCACTTTTTTCCGCTGTTATCATTTTAAAAACGTTATAAATGACTTTTACCATGGAAATAGCGATATGGATGGCTCGAGTGTTAATCCAAGCCAGGTAATTTTATTCTCTTTTTCTTATGAATTTCACTTTATGGAAATTGTGAGAAGCGGATGAATAAAAAAAATTGATAAATAAAGACAATTGAGATTTGCGATAGACCACGTCACGTTTATTCAAATGAAAAATGTCAATAATTAATTCTTTAGCCTCAGCAGAGTGACACTACATTTTTCCATAAATAAAGTCCTCCGTTTCAAAATTACTCCGAAAAAGCGCAAATCATTGGCTCCTCGATAATTGTGTAATGCGAGAGTAATGAAATGTTTTTCTTCAACTCAATTAGGAGAACAAAAGAACAATGCAGTAATGCGATAATCTTACCTCGAATAGTTATGATCTAACTCGTCGACACGAACTATTGTTAAAAAAAAAACTTAATTGTTCAAATGATTAAAATGTGCGCATTGCACGCACGTGGAGCGACGTTAACTGCTCGACTGGTGAGACACGACTGCCACGAGTGTCTCAGGCGATACGGTTGGCCTCCGACTCCTCGACTGGACGCGTGCTCGTTCTCTTTACGAATAGAAAAAAATACTGAACTACCGAAACACCTACAAATGCCGCCGCCTTCCTAACATACATTGGGTAGTAGAGAGTAGAGGGGGTAGAAAACAACCCCGAGGGGTCTGATAAGTTTACACCAATTGGAAGGAGGCACGGGGGTCCCCTTGTCAACTTCAAAAGCGATGGAGAAAGGAATGTGTCGAACATTGTTGAAATTTTTATAATTGTTGAAGCGAACTTTTTCAACAGTTGAATGATATAAGGCTTTTTTGGTTTTACTCTACACTGATAGAATCATTCATTCATTCCAAACGAGATTCGTTAACTATTACCGAATGGTAGAGTTGAATATGACCAAATGAATATTCGTTAATAGTTATCGAATGGTTCACTTGAAAAGTGAAAATCGAGTCTAACAAGCCTTCTCAAATGTGCATTTGTTAACTAATAAGGAATGAACATTTGGTGAGACCCTCGTCTCCAATCAAATCCATTCGTTAACAATAACTAATCCTTTTTATCAGTGTATTAGGAATTTTTCGAGATTCCGTGGAAAATATGCTACTAATTTTCATGCGAGTGACATTGAATCCGATCTAGGGGAAAATGGGGATGAAATTTCAAGTTTTGGGTAGAATTCAAGGAAAATCGTGAGTTTTCAGCGGGAGTGAGACGGAAATTTCACAACTTGATTGAATTTTCAATGGAAGATTTCAAATGGAAATTGAGAAACAAAATGCCATGAACTTTGAATTTTTCCCCGGATTTTCAAGATTTTTCCGCATTTTTATGGAATAATTGAACTAAAAAATCAAGTATTTTAATGATTTTCAGATCATTCAAAAATCAATGGAATATTCGAGTTTTCGTTGATAAGATTTCCAGAAATTTCATTGCAAATGACACATGATACAAATTTCTGGAATTTGACACGCAAAATTCATACGAAACCATAAATTGCGTCTAATAATAATAATAATAATAATAATAATAATCAGTTAGAAAAATAATTGAATGTCAGGGACAATTTCGCAGTAATTTTCCATCGACTTTGATCTAGAGAGGAAAAAATCATGAACTTTCCAATTTCACCGAAAATTCAGTTTTTATTACAAATTTTTGTGAAGCAGCAAGACGAGCATTCGCGAGCTTATTTGAATTTTCAGTCACAATATGAACAGTCAGCACTAAATTATGCCAAATTTTTAGTTAATTGAAAAATCAAGAATATATTTACGCGAAATTTCCTGATTTTTAAGCATTTTCGAGTAATAATTGAACTAAAATTCACAGTTCTCCTTAATTTTTCTGCCAAGTGTGAATTTTCAATAACCAGCCGCTTTAAAATATCAGTGGAGCTTTCACTTGATGAAAATTTCCATGACGTATACCGGAAATTTCACTCAATTTTTTTTAACAGTGTAGACCACGGTACGAACTCTGAAATTTTCGTGTCAAATCCCGGAAATTGGTAATAAGTAACATTTCTGTTTGAAATTTCCGGATATTTCATCAGGGAAAAATCACACAATCCCAATTATGAGAATGAGTCGATTAATTTTCTCGTCAAATTAGGGGCCATTCAAGAATTGCGTAAGCAAAAATTTGGGATAATTCCCCTTCTGCCCTTCCACGATGTCAGCATAATCCCTATAATGTCTCCTGATATAATTTACATTACAGAACTAAAATTTTAGTTGAGTGGAATTTCAATTTAATTATTCCGTTAAAATGAGGAACAATTGGAAAAATTCAGGTGAATATACACGCACTCTCTGCATGTTTGGTACAAAAAAATCCGTTTTTGATAGGGAAGAGCCGGGCAAAATAGGACTTTACGTGATTTTCTCTAATTGTCAATATCTTCCCTCATAAATGATATTAACAATTGGAAAAAATCTCAATACGTCTCATTTTGTCCGACCGTCCCCTAATTTTCAAACGACTATTTTCTTAGCACAAGTAAGACTTGTTTGAGAACTCTGTCGGTTTTCTCTCAGTGTATGCATCCATTTTACGATCCACTGTACGGATCAGGAATAATTTTGAAAAAATGATAAATCATTTCGAATGCAATAAATGAAAAAAAATCTTCATTTTTTCTAGGATTTACCCAACGGATCGTAAAACGGATGTATACCTTTGTTCTTTGGAGTCTAACGAACAGTTTGCAAAATAAAATTGTCCAGCGAGACTACTAAAAAATTTTTCTCTCCACGTATTCTGATATAGTTTTCACAAAAACACAACGAGAAGCTGAGTCGATTCCAACAGATCGACAACATTACTCTTGAATAAATTTTCCTACACGGAGAGAAATGTTCAGTAAACATTCCGCAACTCACAATTCGCTCACCGATTACGAAATCGACTCAGAAAATTTAAGTGACGGTATCCTAATTTTTCACAAGAGATCCAGATAAAAATTACGGAACGCTCTGGAAAAATTCTGTGACAGGTCCGTAAAATATCCTAGAACCACATTTCACTCCGTAATTACGGAAAAGATACGAAATTTTTATTGAATATTTCTCTCCGTGTATGAAATATTCTAAATGTTTCCTTCATTCGAAGCATCTATAACAACAAAACGAGTGAATTTCTCCTGATGAAAGCATCAAATTTGTTTTATTGATAATTATTTTATTCGAATGAATGGTTCACACTTGACGGAAACCACGGGCAAACTCATGAATAATGGAATCGAGGTAGCAAACTCCTTTTTTCCACTCCGTTCGGAGCCCAAGTGCACGTACACGTACGTGTTACGCCCGAGAACATTATTTTTATCTGTCAGCCCCCATGGTTACTGCTCAGAAGCTGCGGGTGGACAGGTGGACAGGGCTACAGAACCAAATTTTTTTTCGACAGATAGAAAATATTCAGCTGTAATGCCCAGAGTCCTCCAAAATTGTGGAAAATTTTTCGATAGTGTCATTGCATAACAACGAGAGGGAGAAGCTTTGCACATTAAATCGAAAAAGATTTCATTGCAAAAATCAATTTCGTTGCATAGAAATGCAGTATTCGATGTTTTTCACGAGTTGAAGCCATATTCGTACCGGAACTTCATTTATTTTAACAGGAAATTGTAAGTGGAAATGAGCAAAAAATTATCAGTTATCATGAATGAAATTCAGTAGCGAAGTAATAACAGTACAAGTCAATTTTGACTATTGACCAGTTTTCAACAAATATCTCGGAATGTAAAGGAGATGGCAAAATTTTTGTTATAACCTTTTTTGTAGAGCCGATTGAGAGCTATAACAAATGTAATTACAAAATTTCGCTATCTCCCTTAGATTCGGAAATATTCCTCAAAAACTCAACTGGGAGATAAATCGACTTAAACCGGTTTACCACTTCGCTACTGAATTATTCCAGAAAAAAAAATTAAATGACCCATTACCAGACGCTATTCACCTCCAACTGTCAATTAAAATTCATTTCATCGTGAAAAAGGAAAAGAAAATAATAAAATAAAGTGTCACATTCAAACTACCCCTAAAGAATAAATGCATTGTCATAAATATCTTCCGTCAGCAGATCACCCACACGAGACCTTCAAAATGATCGGGTATTTCCCGATAGCTTCAGTGCGAACAAATGAGAGTGTCAAGTTTTGCAGGTCAAAAACATAAAACTTGACACGCTCGTTTGTATGCAGGGAAGCTTGAGGGAGATACCCGATTTATTTTGAGGGGCGAGTGGTATTCGGCGGACTATTTCCTTCTTCAGAATTTCGACCACAAGAATTGTTTGCGAATATTTTCTTAGTTGCCATGGGAAAGGGGGTATAACCGAAAATTATCGAAATAATACCATGTTACTTCCCCGAATGCAACGATTCTATTGGTCGAGATTCTGAAGGAGGAAATAGTCAGCTATAGGGGAGAGTGGGGTAAAATGGACACTTTAGACTTTTCTTTTAATTACTCATAACTCAGAAATAAATTTATCAATGGAGCTCAGTTTAAGCTCACCACAAAGGGAAAGAATTGTTCCTTGCAATGAAAAAAAATTATTAAATTTTATCAACATTTCAACCCGTCATTAACATTTTAAAAAAAGTCAAGAGTCCATTTTACCCCAACCTTGCCTAATACCCCAAGACCTTCAAAATTATCGGATATTTCCCGAATGTTTTGTTGCATAGCAACGAGAGGGATCAGTTTTGCAGATTAGAATCCTGAGCGCGCAGCGCGAGGGATTTTACTGCAAAACTGATCCCGATAATTTCCCCGGCTGCAGGGAAATTATCAGTGTGAAACGCGTCACGTGACTCCGAATACTGCACTCTGATTGGTCAAAATCAGAATTGAGAAAATAGTCAGTAGTAATACCCCGAGAGCTTCAAAATGATCGGGTATTCCCCGATAGCTTCGTGTCAAGTTTTGTAGGAAAATCCGTGGAAGTTTTGTAGGAACTTTTTAAACCTACAAAACTTAACACTCTCGTTTGTTTGCAGGGAAGGTTGAGGGAAATACCCGATGCATTTTGAAGCTCGAGGAGTATTTCCTCCATCGGAATTTCGGTCACTGGAGGGCAGGATTTGATGTCAATGTGGTACAACCTACACTTTCGCATTTCAATTATTTTGTTTATTCTCCCTTAGCAACATGCCATGGTTTTACCAAATTTTGCCGATATAAAACCGTGTAGGTTGTACCACGTGACATCAAATGCGGCCCTCCCATTGGCCGAGATTCCGATGAGGGAAATACAATAATTTTCTCCCCACTCCCCCGCAAAACGTGAACTATTGCATTTCTATTGGTTGTCATTCAGTTGGGTGAATAATCAAGAAAATGCTGAAGGAATCGTCGTATCGAAACGGTAACTGTCACACTGGGGTGACTCACCCGATCGGTTCTTTTATCTCTCTGAACGTCGAAGGAAAAACCAGAATGACTAGTAAACAGAGGACAACAATTAGCCTATTTTTTCGCATTGCGAGGAAAGCGACGTGGATAAGGAGGCGAAAAATATTGTAGAAAAGGAAGCAATTTGTTGTGATAGCAAGAGACTCGTGTACTCGTGTGATGCATTTGAGTGATAGGGGAAACATCGAAGAAAGGAATATACTGACCTAGAAACGCTAGCAAGCACGATGGACTTTGTAAAATTCACTGACGGGTTTTTAGAGCTGCTTGAGGGGTTTTATAGGGGATTTCGGGGTGGGAATAGAGAGATATCATTTATGGGGTGAATCGCCCTTTTCGTTATCATTGAGTTATGATATTGCTCCCCTCATCGAGTAATATCTAGTGGAGATTAGGCATATATGAAGAATATGGAATCCCGGAAAAAATAGACTATGGAAAAAGTAGACGAAGGGAAAGAAAAAATAGACCAAGGGAAATTTTTGAGTTGGGTGGGTTTTAGCACGTTTTGGGTGTGTGGGCTATTTTTTCCTCGTCTAATTTTTCCGCCTACCGAAGAGAAATCGTGAAATCGGGGCCAATACTCTATGATATCATTTGAAATCAATTATTCTTTGAAGTCACGTGAAATCAATTAGAATTCCTATAGAGTTTTAGTAGAATTTTCTAGCGAATTCGCTAGGTTTTTAACGGACATTGCGAAATGTTTGAAGTCGGAAAAATTAAAAATAAAATAAATCTAGGACGTTGTCGAACATTCATAATGGCTCAAAAACGTATTTTAATTGTGAAAATTGATTAAATGAAAGCTAAGAACAACGTGACAAAATTATGAAAGTTCAAGTTTGTCAATTTTTTTTTCAAATTCATTATTGCAGGTATCCATAGACTGGGAAAAGAATTCTGTCCTACAAGTTCTTAAATTCGCAAACAATGAATCGGTTTGGGACTTGATAAATTGAAATCGATTGATTAAAACGCGAATTATGTGAAAAAAACGCGAAGAAAATCATATCTCCTATACAGGCTGTAGAAAAATTCGAAAAAAAATCATGAAGGGTCTTTTAAGCTCCCCAATTCAGCGATAACTTCCGTTCACTTTCGAGGGGGTGAGGGGTAGAGGTTGACCGGTTCGACATGGAATACTTCACGTTTTTTTAATTTGATGCTGTGAGTTATTGACTTGTCAATTGAAGATATAAAAAAAATCATTGCAGAAATCATACGAATTATTTTTCCATTGCAAGAAATGATCTATCCCGGAACTTGTTTCAAGGGCAAGCTTCAACTGATGAGATTCCCGCCAAGTTAATCGAATTCAATGCACGGAGAAGAATGGAGGAAACATATATTCAGTGTGTGAATGATAATTCGAGGGCGAGGAAACGGAAGAGAGCGCAGTTGGCCATTTTTATTTCACAAGATCTATGCGCGCGCTGATCTATTAATTTGTTGAAATGAAGAAATGGAATTCATTAAATTTCATTTTCTCATGAATACCTTATAAATATTGATAATGAATCAAAGAGAATTCGACTAATGATTGAAGTGAATAGCGAAGTAGAGTAAAAGAATCTATAAAGAATTTTTCAATTTCAATTATCTTCAATTTTTCAAAATAATCGGTCTCCATAAAAGGACAGAATTTATTAATTTTACCGATAATATATATACATGTGAAATACATATATTATACATATATATGACGTGAAAAAAAAATTTACCTCTGAAGAATTTGAAATTGTCACTGAAGAATTTGAAAATGCCGCGTGTTTTTTTTTGGGAATAACTTCGTGTTACATATTGACCAATCAGAATTAAGGATTAGCGGTCAGGCAGTATCGAGATATTTCGATATAAAACAACTTCACGTTTCTTTCATCTTTAGTAAATTGGGACCGCTATTTACCGATGGTGGCGTAGTGATTGCCCTCATAACATGGACGACCGATGGAGATCCGATCAATTAGCCCCTCATGTATAGATATTCCAAATTTTTTTTTGTTTCCTCATTGAAGTAGTTTTGAAGAAAATTGCAAGCTAATAAAAAACATTTGCCGGTTAGTACTTTTTTTGAAATAAATTTTTGAAAAATCACCGCTGAAAAAAAAGGCGTTATCCCCTCTATTTCATTATTTCCAAAAAATTTTATCACCAATCGGTAGCAAATTGTTTGAAGATTTGTGCGAGTTAAGAAAAAATCGTCAATGCACTCCTATTATTGTGTAAATTAACAATTCCAATTTCAACTGAAAACCAGAGTTGATGACCAGAGTTTGTAGCAGAGATGTCAGACAAGATATGAATGTTTTTTT
>NW_021680342.1:6088915-6089584 GCF_001412515.2 Diachasma alloeum | reverse complement strand
CAAAAAAACATTCATATCTTGTCTGACATCTTTGCTACAAACTCGGGTTTTCAACTCAGGCTTTCAATTGAAGGCCCGACTTGAAGACCCGAGTTTGTAGCAACGATGTCAGACAAGATATGCATGTTTTTTTGGGCTCAAACGAAAGAGCGGGTCGAGAAATGGCCTGCAGAAGTCTTTAAAGCTGACAAATCTCTCTAAAGATGAAGTCGGTTTTCAATTGAAAAGCGCAATTGTGACAACATTGTCCAGTGGGGTCTAGGAGTCTCCCCTGGTTCAAAACCATCTTTAGAGGTCCTAGCACGCCATTTCTCGACCCGCTCTTTCGTTTGAGCCCAAAAAACATTCATATCTTGTGTGACATCTTTGCTACAAACTCGGGTTTTCAACTCAGGCTTTCAATTGAAGGCCCGACTTGAAGACCCGAGTTTGTAGCAAAGATGTCACACAAGATATGAATGTTTTTTGGGCTCAAACGAAAGAGCGGGTCGAGAAATGGCGTGCTAGGACCTCTAAAGATGGTTTTGAACCAGGGGAGACTCCTAGACCCCACTGGACAATGTTGTCACAATTGCGCTTTTTAATTGAAAACAGACATCATCTTTAGAGAGATTTGTCATCTGTAAAGACTTCTGCACGGCATTTCTCGACCCAGTCTTTCATTTGAGC
>NW_021680342.1:6063722-6088720 GCF_001412515.2 Diachasma alloeum | reverse complement strand
TTTTTTTCAGGGGTGATTTTTCAAAAATTTATTTTAAAAAAAGTACTAACTAGCAAATGTTTTTTATTAGCTCGCAATTTTCTTCAAAACTACTTCAATGAGGAAAAAAATAAAAATTTGGAATATCTATACATGAGGGGCTAATTGATCGGATCTACCGGTGGTTTACCCCTTCAAACTTGTTCAAACCCTCACATTGTAGTTTACAGTAGTAGTTCCCCTTCAACTCATTCATTTCAGTATTGTTTTTTATTGTTGTACTCGAAGTTCCGATGTCATATTTTAGAAAAACTTGAGGATTTGGAAATTAATTGATTGAAGTACCAATGATAAACCATCGGACGGCCATTTTTCTTAGTGCAGGCGATACCCACCAGATATCGCAGCGATTTATAGCGTCCCCAATAGGATCCAGTTTAGTTTGGAATTTTTCCATTTCAAAAAATGGCGGTTGATGCCTGGCTCGACCTGGCCGATCCTTTGTTGACCCAAGATACGACACAACTGGCACCCAGCCCCTTATCTCGGAATTTCTAGGCTCGCTTCACATGTAAACAATTTCATTTTTCAGGATATTACATGAACAAATTTGTTTCGACCAGAAATTTTCCTACACTGAAACCGATGCTCTTCGGGCAAAAGGAGGATGATCCTGAATAAAAAAATTATATTTTTTCTGGAAATTAGATAATATTCCCGAAGAGACAACGTAAGTTTGAGAGAAGGACAAGATGTCATTACTTTCCTTCGAACTCATTGCCATTGAGAGCAAGTGGCGGTTATATTTTAGACATATCTGAAGGTTCTGCCCTGTATAAACTCTGTATTCATTCAATATGAAAGTCTCTGATCCATGATTCACTGAATCGAAGCTTTTAGTATGTTTATTCATTTTCTCACCTTTTGACACGAAATAAACGATCTCTTGAGGCAAGAAATTGTCACTTTATCGCCAAGTATTCGTGTTTAAGTCATGAACATATCACTGGATTATTACACTGTCTGACTCATTATGCGGAATTCTTATACCAAGTGTTTTATCCTTAACAGATGAGATATTTGACGCAAGAAATTAGTTTTGTGATATTATGTCGATATTTCTCTCAGTGTATAATCACAAACACAATGGCTCAACATTGTGTGTTATGACCGTTTTAATTACGCATGTATTTCCGTACGAGTCCCCTCTTCTCGATAACAATTGACCGCAGTTCCACGTGATAATAGCAGGCATACAATTATAACAACCATTATCAATTTCATGGTGAATTGGAGTTATCGATGATGGATAACTGTTTATACGATAGGAGAGAATGGAACCGACCAGGTTGAAATGCTTGATTTTCCAAGAAAAACATACAATCGTTGTCATTAGGTTCATCGGTTCCTCACGAAAATTGTCCTTCATTTCAATAAGAGTCTACCGGATGAATGCCCCTCATTCTGCTTGCTCTTCCATTTTGAGTGAAAATACAGAATACATAATGAGTTTCCTCCCTTAGAAATTCTACCGGCTTCTAAATAACTGGATGTCTAGAAATATAACAGCTCAGATGATGATCACTGACACAATCGAAATAACTTACACAATTGAAATAGCTTACACAATCGTCGAATAACTTGTATAATTACATTGATGGGGGATTTTTAGAGAATTATTGAATTAATTTTCTTTTGAAATATTCACCAAAAAGCGAATATACACGAAAAAGCAAATATCTGGACCGAGAATAAACTGTTTTTTTGAATTAAGAATACAGGAAAAATCAATTTGAGAATGAATATTCACGAATCAATTATAGTATTTTTAGATTTAATATGCTTGAAGCGGTAAAACGTTTTAAAGTATATCCCAAGACAATACCACTCACTAGTTAGTCCCTATGGATTTCCGGAAAAAATCTAAACGACTTATTTTATTGTATTCTCATAAGTTATTGAGTTTTTCCATCCTCGTTAAACATCGCAGAACCTGGACTACAAATTTTACAAAAATTAATGCAAAAAAAAAGTTGGTAAATTTTTTTTTTTATTGAATTGTGTCAAACAGTCGCATTTTTGACTATTTCATTTTGCCCCGCTGTTTCAATTCGCCCGACTCTCCCCTACACAAAGAGAAAAATTCAATAAAAATTACCAGAAAAAAAACGTAAAAATTACGTTTCGAAACGTAATCCGCGAGCGAAGTAAATTTCAATAAAAAGTGTGAGTCGGAACTGAAATTGTACGAATCGTCACGTAAATTCTACGATTTTTTCCGTAAAAAATAACCAGCCGTCTGATGACTCACCGCTGTGGGGACAACAAGTCGTTCCGTAATTTTTCCCCAACGATTAAGAAATTTTACGGACCGGAACGTAGAAATAACTCACCAGCTTCATAAACATTGTTGAACGTTCAAGAATTTTTTATTTTGGAGGCATAATAAGTCGGCAACTTTCTGTAAGATTTTACTTCTTCGGGAAAAATTACGTGACAATTTCGTACTCTGTTCGGTGATGAACCTGAGAATTCACCGAACGTTTCAGATTTCTTCTCTTCCATTCCTATAAAAATTGGCGAAAAACGATTCTCCATTGCGGATTACGTGAATTGTTCCGTAATTTTTACTGAATATTTCACTCCGTGTAATAAATGAATTTAATTTTAATTAATAGCGATAGATAGAGTTCAACATTACCTACATGTGAGAAAAAAAAGATTCAATTCCATCGATTCATTAGCGAAGAATCAAAGAAACATTTGTTCACATACGTACGAACACGGTCTAAAGATTGCATTGTCGAACTTTTTGGGTCATAATGAGTCCACTAACCCGAAAAATCCAAACTTAAATTTGAACGATTACAATGCTTCCATTCGGAAGCAAAAATGAAAACTCTGAGAATTTAAGCGCCAACTATCGCAACCATCCGCGTATGCACAATTCAATCAAATACATCGATTAATGATCTCGCAGAATTCAAGTTTTATTAAAACTTTCGTCCCTTTGTAACAATGTTCGTCGAAAGATCAAAACCTTCATGAATAATTCGATCTCAATCCAATCAAAAACCCCAACGCAGAAAATCGGTATGCAAAAAATTGATCGTCAACGAACTTTCAATAACTTCGTAACCGTGCATAATACCACGAGCTCGTGAAATAATCAGGCGATATCACTTACCGATTCCCGTGCATGTGAGTTGGACTCAACAACCGTTTTCTTCAATTCACAATTCTGCCGCCGGAGGAGTGCAATCTGAAACAAGATAAAAATTGAAAATCAGTTATTCGATTCCTTCCATATATCAAGCCGGAAATAATTATGCATCGAACGAGGAAGATCATAGGTTAGATAAATTCACGTGGAGGTCGAGTGATAATGAAATCTATTCTTCACCTCCAAAAGTAAATCAAAGTTACCCTCAATTATCTCATTCAAGATATCAGATGGAATTCCATGAATAAAGAAATATTCAACCTTCAGATCAACTTCCAAATCTTTCGTAAGAGAAAGATAAGAGTTGGTACACCGAATTTTACTGTTTGGCTGGGGTGAGAATTGAGTGGGGGTAACTTCAGGTAATATTCAAACACAAAAAAAAGTACTAGACGATAGCAGGAGCATTAAACTGGTAACCACAATCGTGGAGGAAGTCCGGTGGTTCGCCGAGAGGGGCAGGGGAAGGTGCACACGATGCCTCGTCTCTGTTTGCCAACTTTATCTCACGTTTGTACTGCGATAAAACATTTTAGCCTCTTCAAAACTACCTCCTCTCCCCATACTTCACCGTCAAGAGGATTTTTTCACGATCCCAGGGAGTCGAAGTCATTCGAGGATAAAACTGAACCATTCCAAACGTTTATTTCGAGTAAGAATAAGAAGCGGATGGAGAGTGTATGCTGTCACTTTAAATATGATGATCAGGCACTCTGACGTACTCGGATTACGACCCAGTATGAGACAAAAAGAGACAGGAACTGTCTTGCAGACTTGTCTTATCAATTTTCAGAATTTTTTTCCGATCGAGCTGAAGACTAGAACGTATTGGAGGTGTGATATTTGTGTCGTTTTTTTTTATTTTAAGGACAATGGATTGGGATTGAATGAATCAGCAGATAAGGGTATTTGATTAACACTCGGCTGAGATTATTAGGGAAACCGTGCATCTGTTGGGGTTTTTAACGGATAGCGAGTGTTATCGGGGGAGGTTTTATCGGGGCATATGGTGGATTGAGCGCGATGCATGGATGTTTCAAATCCTTTGGAATAATTTTAACTTTTGGGAAAATGGAAGAGATAAAGGACAAAGTTCTGTCGGTTTTTGGGTTATAATTGAAGTTTAAAGTAGTATTTTTACGCAGTGCTAAAAATTTTTGGCGAAAATTTTCATAACTTGGCAATTTTTATTGAGAATTCACAATTTCAGTTAAATTATTGCATAAAACTTGATCGAAATTAGGAAAATTCGGGTAAGTATATTTTTGAATTTGATTGAAAATTCAGAGAACTCAAGGAATTCTCATCTTCCTGCTGCCTAAGAATTCGGAATTAGTATTAAGGGGTCTCCTCAGTAAGACAAAACGGGGACGGGCGCGCGGGTGAGTGGAGCGTAAAATGTTTAAGTTAATGATGTTATTTTCGGGAGAGACGAACCATCAAACATGGCGTGACAGACATCACGCCAATTATTTTTATCGTTAATTTATTCAACAAATTAACGGCAAAACTCGATGAGACTTCATTCCCTTATTTTTGAGAGTTTAATATAGATAAATACAGTCTCCTTGGTTGGTTAGCACATTATCAACAGGCTGAGGGGTAAGGGACAAAATAGCGTTCATAAGGGCCATGTACACGGAGAGAAATTTTCTAGAAAAATTCTAGTACGAGCACTGGAAAAAATCACGATCCACCAGCTGTGAAAAATTCTAGTGCTGTTAAGGTAAAATTTCTTGGTATTTCTGGTAAAATTTCTGGGGATTTCTGTGAAATTTTCACAGAAATACGGGGGAAAATTCGCGTTTTCCCCAATAAAATTTGTAGTGCTAGCACTGGAATTTTTTCCTAGCCGTCACTTTGCGCCTCTTTTCCCGTGCTAGCACTAGAATTTTTCTAAAAAATTTCTTTTCGTGTATAAGCAGAAATTTGAATGAACAATTAAAAATGAACGAAATAATAAAACTACTCAGAGTTTGTTTACAATTTTCCTTTTACTATTCTTGACTATTATATTACATATTCAGTTCGCTAGCACATTGGCGTTTTGTGGTGAAAATTACTGAGGAAACCCCTTAAATTTACCGTGAAATTTGAATTTAAAATTCTGTTTTCTGCCTTTCTAAATCGAATCCACTGTCACTCTCCTGATAATTACTACTGAAATGTCCATGAAATTTCATTTTTTTCCAACAGCATTAATAATTACACTCAAGGGAGTAATTTTCTATTTTCGTCATTGTATTTAAACACTGAGAACTCCTTTTATTATATCTTGTTTCGTCATTGTCAGCCTGAAAACCGTTGCAGGATGTGGGAAAATGTTCCACGTTTTTCATTATTAAAATATTAAATATTGAATTCAGTGAAGAAAACTACTGCAGAATGGAGTTATGAGACAACTGTAGGGGGAACACTTGGTAAATATCTTCTAATAGGAAGAAAATAGCGAAATTTTCATCTAGGCGTTTTATGTAGGTCTCGCTTTGTTCCAGTAGAAGGCTTTATGTTGTTCGCTTAAAATGCTGAATTCGATAATCACTACGGAGGAGTTCAGCAATGAGACGACTGGCGTGGGAGTATTTAATCAATATCTTTGGTTGGAAGAAGATAGTGAAATTTTTATCAAGTCAGTTTTTTGCAGTCCTCAAATTGTTCTACGATAATTGCGCTATCTCTCTCAAACTCTGAGATATTTTCCGAAAACAGAGCTCCAAGGGAAATGGATTTATCTTGTTCTATGACTCCACCAATCATTGATTCCCACGTCCCCATAGAGAGGTGATAAAATAGTCTGAGGTGACATCACACCTCAGACTATTCATCTTGATCGATTCTGTTTGACAGACTTCCTTCGTACGATATTTTATCGACTCAAAAATAAGTATTGTAAAATGTTTGATAAAATTCCTCATTCGGAGGTGATCGTAACTCTTAGGAAAAATTCAGATGTGCCTCACACATAACACTTCACTGATTGTGTTTATACAACTGAATGGAAAATATGAATACCTCGGCGTCCCTCGAGTTGAGTAATTCTTGCAGCTGAACACATCTTCGATTGGTCTCTTCAAGTTCCTTATCTCGATCATCTGAAAAGAATAAAACCGTGAACTCAACCATAATTTTCAAGCATAACATGAGAATGATATAACTACATGAAAATTATGCCGATTATTTTGCAAATGCACTAACAGAATGACACAGAGAAGAGAGGTTTCTAAAATGAAATTTCTACTTATTCTAAGAGAATTTTTCCTCAAAAAATGAGAAATAAAAGTACTTAAGGATATCCGAGTACTTTGAATATTTTTTCGCCACTGAAATGCTTTTCTACTTTTGTAGTCGAGCATCAGAGCACTCATTTGAGCCCCATTTGATCCCAACTTTCCAGACATTTTACCGTGATTTTATTAGTAAAACGTGGCAAGTCTGCATTCCCCATCGCAACAGGCCGGAAAAATACTATTGTCGGTGTTAAAGTAGCTCTACCCTTAGAAGGTTGTTTTTCTATTGAAAGAAAAAGATATGTTAAACTATAAACAACTAGGCGAGGTTGGGGTAAAACGGACACTTGACTTTTTTTTAAATGTTAATGAAGTGTTGAAATGTTGATGAAATTTAATAATTTTTTTTTCAATACAAAGAACAACTCTTTCCCTTTGTGACGAGCCTAAACTGAACTCAATTGATAAATTTGTTTCGGAGTTATGAACAATTAAAAAAAGTCTAGTGTCCATTTTACTCCACCCTCCCCTACCTGAAAATTCAGTGAGATTCGGAATCGTAATTTTTGCGCCATTTAATTGCCGTTGTTGTTTTTATACATAAGGATGTTTCAAAAGCATTATTTAATCCAGAGTCGAATGAGGAAATCGCCAAACGTGGTATATCTCCGTTAAAATAAAAGATTAAAACCTGAATATCTTTACTAAGAATGTGAAAAAAATAATAAATATTGGCATTTGTTTAAGCACAATCTATCGTTTAGTTTTTTTTATTATCAACAATATTCAACAATATATCAACAATATAGGGTTCGTTTATATCAACAATATAGTGGTATATCTCCGTTAAAATAAAAGATTAAAACCTGAATTTCTTTACTAAGAATGTGAAAAAAATAATAAATATTGGCATTTGTTTAAGCACAATCTATCGTTTAGTTTTTTTTATTATCAACAATATTCCTCCGGAATCGCCAAGGACTGGAAACACAAATAGACGTGACAACAACGGCCATGGTTATGGCGCTCACTCCGCTCGTCTTCCACCGCTCACATGATCGTACGGTGTTGTCACGAGTATTTTCAAACTAGTCAATTGAAAAACTGTTCATCCTTCATCCATACTTTGAGTTAGAAAAATTAAAGAATGCGATGATTCTCATATTTATGACCTCTGTAATTCATTTAACTTATTTAGCCATAACAGCACAATAATGTTTAGAATTTCTTTTTGTGAAAACACTCAATGTCTCGAGCCGTAAGGGTAGAGCTACTTTAAAGTATGTTCTCTGTTGATATTAATTCCCCTGAACGTTTCAGACCCTTTTAGCGAACTGACATTCAATCAATAGTCCTTGAAGACTGATAAACTGATTCACGTGATGAATGAAAATATTCATTTTCATCACGCTGTGACGAAAAGTGAACTTTTCGGCACGCTCCGCGTGCCTAAAAGTCCAATTTCCGTCACATTGTGATGAAAAATATTGTTCGTAACTCGTGAAAAAATGTTTTTTAGCTCGTGGGATTATATCACGAGCCGAAGGCGAGAATATAAACCTCCCACTCGCCAAAAAACACTTTTTTGCACTCGTTACGAAATATACTATAGGAATTCCCATTACATCTTTGGGCAATTCTCTGAATGAATGAAATCAATAATTCCCCTCGATTGTTCCGTCCAAAACAGCTATTGAATGAGACTTTCTCAGATTATTAAAATGCACAAAATTTAATATTCAACGTGTCAATCTGCGGGATTAAAATTTGAAAGACATTATCGCGCCTTGCTTACGCAGCACTCGGCCAATACAACAGATTCATGTTTTGACAGCAGCTCCCGTGACTGTTCTCTCATAACCCCTCGACCTAATTCCTGATTGATACATCAAAAAAATTCCCCAATCAAAAACTAACGTACCAATCTCCGCGACAATTCCCTCGGAGAGCACTTCCTTCGTGAAATTAGTAATCTGTCCCGTTAAATTTGATAGGCTAGTAAGACCATCGTCGAACCACGCCATTTTACACGTCGACAGTCAACTGTCCAACGTATTTCACCCACAAAATGTAATTTTTCAATGTCAAATGCACCAGAGACTACCTCATTACTCCTCAGAAACAATTGTCACGCTTAACAGTAATACGGAAATAATAATTTTTTACGGTTTTCAACAGTTCTTCGTGACACATACACACATTTCAACACCATCACAATTCCGTCAACGTGAAAGGAAGATAACAGAAAATTTCTGGCACTGATTTGTCGCGCCATCTAGACGCACTCGTCATTTCAAACGTCCATCAAATTTTCAAAGTTGTTTTTCGACATTTCCTCCCGAAACACACTTGAGGAATCAATTCTTTCACAACAGTCGTAATCCCCGAAGTAATTAACTGATTGAAAATGTCACCGAGTGCCTCAGTTCCTAGTTTACCATCAGCTGAGTAACTTACCAACAGCCTAAACCCTTTAACCTACTCCTCTTTATCGCCAGTCGTTTCTACTCCAACTCTTCAAAGATCTTTCAACCCGCCTCATGTTCCACAGGTGTAGAACAAGTGTCTCCCAATCCCAACAAAACACCCCTGAATATTCATGTCATCACCCCTAAAAATAATAAAAACACTCACCCGGCTCCCCACAACATTTCACTTGCAAATTCGACTGGAGTAGCGGATTAGCTGCACAAGTCCCCCAATCAAAAACCGTAAAAAAAAACCTCCGCGAAACCAGATCGTCGAGACCAGTTGACCCACTTAAAACAGTGTCAACGGCACGTCCAGAGGAGTAAAGAGAATCCACAAAGAGATGAAGAAAAAAACTGCATTGAAAAAACCAGTAAAAAGAAGCCATGACAAACGATTGAAAAAAATCAATGTAGCAGACTGAATGCCTAGGAGCGTTGCTCAAGAGTCATCAAGAAGATGAGTGGAATCGAAAGGGATAGCGGGCAGGCGGCAGTTGCGTATGGAAACAAAACAAAAAAAACAAAATAAAGGAATAAAAATGATGAAAACACAAAAAATTAAATAAGATAAGAATTCGGCTGGGTTGTTGGTCGCTCGCTCACATTGTGGGTGAGTTAAAGTGGGTGTGACCCATTTCTGGTCGAACCAATAACTTTCCGACCAATTCCCATTTTTCTATTTATTTGAAAAAACAAGTGGACAATGGCATTTTTTAGATAAATGAGTAGAGGAGGTTGGGTAAAACGGACACTTTTGACTTTTTTTAAAATGTTAATGAGGGGTTGAAATGTTGATAAAATTCAATAATTTTTTTTTCAATACAAAGAACAATTCTTTCCCTTTGTGACGAGCCTAAACTGAGCTCGATTGATCAATTTGTTTCTGAGTTGTGAATAATTCAAAAAAAGTCTGAAGTGTCCGTTTTACCCCACCCGCCCCTATAGTAATTGTTGCTAATGAATTAGCAAATTGTTAACGGATGGGTTTTTTTTGAAATTTTTGAAGTCATTGTAGTAGTACTGTAGTATTTTTGAAGTCATTATGTATAATCAATTGAAAAGTCATCAAAAGTTTGTTTATTATTTTGTTTTGTTAAATAATTCTGCATTCAGACCCTCTCAAGACTCGAATTCGTTTTCAGTGCGGGTTTGATCAAGGTTCCGTCAAGGTTTAATGAGTGTATTGCTGGGATTTACTCAGGGTTTATTCAGGATTTAACCAGAGTTTAACCCAGTTTACGTCAGAAGTTAGTCGGGACCATGAATCAATATCAGTAGCGAAGTGGTAAAATGGTTTAAGTCGACTTATCTCCCAGTTGAGTTTTTGAGGAATATTTCCGAACCTATGGGAGATAGCGAAATTTTCGTAACTACATTTGTTGTAGCACTTAGTCGGCTCTATAAAAAAGGTTATAACAACAATTTTGCTAACTCCCTTAGATTCCGAGATATTCACTGAAAACTGGTCAATAGTCGACATTGACTTGTACCGTTTTACCACTGCGCTACTGATATGAATAAGTATTCAGCATAATGGACTAGTACCTGAGTTTAATAGAGATAGAGAGAAAAAGTGGGAAAAAAGTGCTCAGATCCAAAAGTGGGAGGGGAACTTTTCACTTTCCACTGTTGAATTTTCAAAGAAAACTGATTTTTTAAATGTTTTCGCACGCTTTTTTGTGAATAACTAACGAACCGCTGAGACGATCGTCTTCATAAACGATTCAGTTATCGTTCAGTCACGTTAACACGCATCGATTGAAAAAAACAAATGTGCATTCCTTCATTTGTTCAGAAAATATCGTTGGACAAAATTTTGGTGACACACACTGGGAAAAAAAATATTTTTGCCAAATATTGATGTGCTTGGGAGAAGCATTTATTTTTTCAAAATCGTATTTCTCCAATCGAGTCATTCCTAGGCGAGCCTGATCAGTTTTCGAATATGACAATCATGTTGCTCTAGAGGATGACTATGCTGCACATGACCCTGGATGAACTCCTCCAATGATTATTCAGTTTTCCTCAATTTCTTATTTTCTAGAGGGAAGAATTTCGATTAATTTTTTAAAGTTCATAATTCAGTAGCGAAGCGGTAAACCGGGTCAAGTCTATTTTTCCTTTTGGCCATTTTTTGATGAATATCTCGGAATCTAAGAGAGATAGCAAAATTTTGCTCATGACCTTTTTTGTAACCCTCAGTTGGCTCTACAAAAAAGGTCATGACAACGATTTTTGTATCTCTTTTAGATTCCGAGATATTCGTCAAAAACTGGCCAACAGTTAAAATCGACTTAACCCGTTTTACCGCTTCGCTCCTGAATTATCGAGGGAGTTCACTCAAAGTCACAACTAACATGATCACCCTCTAGAGCAATACAATTGTCATAATTGAAACCTAATGAGAATTGCCTGGGAATGACTAGACTGGAGAAATACTGTATTGAAAAAATAAATACTTCTCTCAAGTAACTGGATATTTGTCAACAATAATTTTTTTCTCAGCGTACGTACATGTCTTCAAAAACGTATCAGAATGATTGTAGAGGCTGAGAAATGTGAAGAAATCACGGAAATGCCACCTTAGATTTTCGGGGTCATTACAATAACTTCCACCCCCAGGTCGGGAAGTTGAAAAAATCTGCTCGGCAAAAAAATAATTCTAAACTCGGAGAATCTTCATTTCCGGAAAATGAAATGATTTGTCGCTGAAAGACAGGAACTAATGACCACAAGTGATTAAAGATAAAATCCAGGATCGTGTCAGTCGTACGCCCGTCCCTGTCGTTGGGATCACGACGAACGCTTCTTGGTTCATCTCTCCCGCATGTACACCTCTAGGTGTATGTACATATGAGTTTTGGTATTATACAGAAATACGAGGGGCAAGTGTGTGCGCAACGACCGTGGATACACCACACTCCATACGAAAGGAAAGGCAAGAGGCGAAACGAACGGAATGGGAGAAGAAGAAGAGAAGGAGGAGCGGGAGGAGGAGGGTAGCAAACGGCTGAGGCCGGTGGCAGGAGAGAAGGCAAAGAGGCATATTCGAATCGTCCGGTTGACTCGGCTCAGTCCGATGCAAACCACTGCCACGGTCGCCACCTAAACGTTTCGTTCTGTCCTCTTGGTCTCGCCAGTTTTTTTTGAATAACACTGCATTGCCGCCATTTCTCGAACGATTCATTGGTCCAGTGGTATAAATTCAAACGACACCAATGGTTCAAATCACCTGTGATATGTTTTGAAAGCCCGTGTGCATTTTGTATTTATCTGTTTGTGGAGCTGTTGAGGATTGGATTCGCTGGAGAATTTGCTAATTCATGCGAATGGCAGTGACAGCTATGTCTCACCATAGGTTGGTATTTAAATCGATTTTTTATTGATCGTTTGTGCCAGAGTTTACGTTGATTCATGGTACACGAAGGAATGCCACTGGTGGTACCTGGGCTCAATGTCGAGGACATTGACTCCGTATTATTTTTATTTCCTCATTGTTAGTTTCATGTTGAGTTTCAGTGAAATATGTTTGGGATACTTCTGCAATCAATTGCAATGAGTTTTTATGCATTCTTCAGGGGGGGTTCATGTGGGAAATAGTTACATGGTAATTGCGACGAGTAGAACTATGTGGATATTTCCCATTTCATTTGGAGTGAAGACAATAGACAAGGGGGGATCGTGTGTACTTTTTTGTGGGATTTTTTTTCAGTTTCTCCTCGATGCTCGTGCATACAACATCCCGGATACTCCCGGGAATACATTGCGATGCGTGTGCATGTGAATTTCCACTTTGTGCATGCTGGGTTATTAAATTCAATGTTCTGACACGGTTGTGGGGGGAATGAAAGGACAAAACAGGTTTTAATTAATTAGGAGTGATGAAATTCGGTATTTCATGGAGTATTGAATTCTGGATGAAGGGTGCATGCTTGGTCCACGCGGCGGGAGGTTTTTTCTTTATTCTCATAGACGTTCGGGTTAATGAAAAATTCTCATTCATCACGTGGAGATTTTTCTACTCCGTGCACAGGAGGTTGAATTAAAATTTCACAGCGAAAATGGATATTAATTGGATATGAGATCCTTCTCAAGTTTTAATTCACATCTGTGGGATCTTTTTTCATGGCTTTTTGTTCATTTTTTTGGTTAATAAAAGAGGGAAATCGTCGAGTGACTGTTGAAATGTCGAAATTACGGGGTACTCTGTGTGGCATAGTGCGCTCGTTATACCGGTGAACGAGAAAAAACCGACGGTGATTCTAAAGTCCTCCCACTCGTGCACGTGCGTGGTGTCTGTCGCTCAAACAGCAAACTGTGAAGAATCGTGTGTATGACGTGTTTTTTTTTTTACAATGTGCAGAATTGTGGTGCATGCGAGAGAGTTTTTGTAACGGTATTAATAGGATATAACGGGAGGGAAAATTCAACGCATTAATATGGGACAATTGGATGTTGAGAGAGGACTTTTTTTTCCATGCACTTCGGGTAAATTGAGTGCAGTTGCGCATGAGAGTAGGATAATTGGAATTTGTGAGTGAAGAAAAAGAGTATCATTTCCCGCCGGGAGAAACCAGATCGAGTTGCATTATCCTATTGGAGATATTCCTGGTATACTCTCAAGGCCATTGACACTCGCCTACGAGTGATATAGTCCTTCAGTTTGCCTAATCTGAATTGGGTGGGAATTATGGCGGGATTGGGGGGAGGTGTGTGGGGAACTGCTGAATGATGGTTCGTTTGAGAATTCATCTTGAGACGGATGATTAGCATATTTTTCTCATGAATTAGGTGGGTGATGCATTGATCCTGCATCTAGGCTTGGGGAAATTCAATATAAAGTCCTGGGGAACTCTATTGGGAGATCCAGAAGTTTTCTGTTGGAGATTCCCATCGATAATTTTTCCCATCCAAATTTCAACCAATAGAATTGCACTATTCGACTGTTATTTTATATAGTCAACACGGTATTCAATTGATAATTTTTGATAACAAGATATATACGCGCGCTCTCGCGCGCGCTGATCTGTTCATTTGTTGAAATGAAGAAATGAAATTCATTGAATTTCATTTTCTCATGAATACCTTATAAATATTGATAATGAATCAAAGAGACTAATGAAGTCAATAGCGAAGTAGAGTAGAAGAATCTATAAAGAATTTTTCATTTTCAATTAATTATCTTCAATTTTTTTAAATAATCGGTCTCCATAAAAGGACAGAATTTATTAATTTCACCGATAATATATATACATGTGAAATATATGACGTGAAAAAAAAATTTACCGGTGAAGAATTAAGAAAAAATTATGTCACTGAAGAATTTGAAAATGCCGCATGTTTTTTTTGTGAATAACTTTGTATCACATATTGACCAATCAGAATTAAGGATTAGCGGTCAGGCAGTTTCAAGATATTTCGATATAAAACAACTTCACGTTTCTTTCATCTTTAGTAAATAGGATTCCACTGGTAATTTTTCATGTTGATATGTATATGAAAAACAAAAGATTTCCGGGTCGAATGAGCCCCTCGTTGGAATTGACAGATGGATTTAGTCTCATAGGGCAATTCTCTTGGTCGAAATTTGGATGGAAAATATTCTCTTCCGAATACCGCTCGGGCAGAGGGGCTACTACTTCCGATATCACGGCGTTACTCTGGCATGAAATCATTCCGAAATCACGTGAAATCACCGAAATCACTGAAATTACTAAAATCAAGTGATTTCAGTTCTCCGAAATCATCTCCGAAATCACGTGAAGCCCGGTGGCTTGGCGCAGTGGGTAAGTTCGTTGCCTCACATGCGAAAGGTTCCGAATTCAAATCCCGGCCGGGTAGAATGGTGCGATTTAACCATTTAAAGTCTTGATCATCATCGCAGTATACCCTAATCGGGTCGAAACGATGTTAAATAAAGATTAAAAAAAAAATCATGTGAAATCGCCTGAAATCAATGAAATCACCGAAATCAGTAGTGCACTGGCGTTGTACGAACCGTGCAAGTAATTCGTGATTGACACATCTGCCAACGATGATAATAAAATGCCGTACTTACTGCCATAGTAAAATGGTAAAATGAACTGCGTTTCATTGTCATTAGCTCAAGATTGGCGGAGTAGAATCAAACGAATTCGTTATTATTTGCCAGGTAATATTGCTAGTTTTGATTTTCATAATTTAACACAACCCGTTTTGCCCCACCTCTATTATTTATTAACTTTATTTTCCTGAAATCACTGATTTCGAATTAATGAAATCATTCGAACTCATGAAATCATCTTCCGTGACCTTCGAAATCACCGAAATCAGTTTTTCCGAAATCACCGCTGAAATCACCCGAAATCGACTTCATTTCAAAATCATGGTGTCACTCAATTATCGAGTGAGTAGCCCCTCGGCTCGAGCTTCAAAATTAATCAGGTATTTTCCTCAAGGTTCCCTACATACAAACAAACTTGTCAAGTTTTTCGGGACCTTCCGATTATGCATCGGGTGCTCTCCCAACTGAGCTATCCGGCTCTAAACCGGAAAAAAATCGCGAGTGCGAAGCGCGAGTGATTTTTCCTGAAAAACTGGACCCCTTCGTTTGTTTACAACAAACCTATCGGGGAATACCTGAGAATTTTTGTCATTCCGGCCGTTATGACAAAAAATATTGTTCGTCACACGGTCGAAAAAAAATTTTCTGGCGAATATGTGTTTGCAGGCCGAGCAGAAGGCGAGGCGAAATATACTATTTGAGGCTCTTGTAGTACTACATACGACAATTCGGCAATTTTTTCTGCGCTTTTTTTCGCCATGATTTCTTTCCATAGATTTTCAGTCATGTATCGAGATTATTTCACCAGAGATCGTTTGTATTTATGTTCCAAAGAAAGGTAAAAAAATTCAAATAATTTTTTATCATTGAATTTTTATTAAATTTGTCTATACGCGTTAAAAAGAGAAAAAACCTCATAAATTTGATGCAAAGAGTCGTATTCCATTGCTGGGGAAATGTTACACTAAAAACGGGAGTTTGTATTGCGTTCCACATCTTGTGACGTAACATTGTTACACACCATTGTTGGATAGAATTTTGGAGTAAGTAGAGTGAACAGGCCAATTGCTTGACGGTCAAGGGGAATTCGAGTTTCGTGGTAGGATCTAAAATAAATGAATCACCTAAGTGGGTATATGATGGCTTCCATATCTTCAAGAATGTTTCAAATAGCAGAAAAAAATTATTTGAAGTGAGAATAACAAAAAAAAGAATAATGAGATTCAGAAATAGTTGAATGCGAAACCCCTAATTTCTGAACGACCGGACCATATTTTTTTCAATAGAAAAAATAACTGATCACATGATTATACACGAGTAATATTATTGCAAGGTGAAATAATCAGTACAATTTTCATTCCATTTATGGAATATTCAATGCAAGTTGAAATCGTCCAGAAACTAACCCCCGCCCAGAAATGAATCTGTTTACCCTAGGAGAGAAACCCCGATCGTTCTCGATATTACTTTAGACCAAAAATCTACAGAAAAAATGGATAGTCCGGAGCGAGAATAAAAAAGTACCTCATTCCAATCGGAACAAAAAGTTTTTATTTAGCTGATCTTCATCACATCAACGTTCATCTTCTATGATAATAAATCAAAAAACGAAATACCCAACTGAATATTCAAGCGAAAAATTACCACAAAAAAAGTTGACTCGAATTAACCATAACCACTTGTCCCGAATTTGCATTCAACCCCAATAGAATATTCCCCCATCCTCTCTACCCCAATTTGAACCTATTAATTGCCACGACTAATGAAATACCAGATGAAAAAAATTAAAACAATGATAAAAATTCAAATTTACCTTCTTCTCCATCAGGATGAAAGAAAATGGAATAAATTGAAGCTGAGAAAACGGGCTGAGAGGGAATTAGATAGTCAGCACTGAGGATCAAACAGAAGTGGTGAGAAGAGGATAGGGAGGGTCACGTTGGGTTCAGCCGAGAGGCGTTAAATAAAGAAAAAACAGTGAAGGAGGAGGGGGGAAACGAGTGGAAAAAGGATGGTGGTCGAATGGCTGTGTCCTGGACTGAGGCCCACTGGTAGTCGTAGGCCTCGGATTCTCCACTGCAAGGTCATTCTTCTGGATGAACACGAATTACTGCAGGATGTACTCGTGAGTACTTGATTAATTACGATCTTTAACCCCTTCAAAACTCAAAAAATCAATGAATCTGAGGGATTTACCCCGACTCAACTAGAGTTGTTTAAAAATTTTGTGATGCATCATGTGGTCATCTCATGGCAGATGCAAATATGACAACGATTATGGCACTTACGACAACATTACCGAATGGTCGTCAAATTCAAACTGAATAGATGGTCTGCTACGAAATTTGTGTGACATGACTAGAGATGTGGAGTGATCGACATTTTCCCTTTCGGTTAGGTCAGACGTAAATGACCGGTTGCTGACCGTTTACTGAACCTGACCGAATTTTGCATGCAAAATGACTCTCACAGGTGAGCTGTATCAGACACGAGCCAAAATGACCAAAAATCGTCTGTATAGTTGCAAATTGACCGTCATTTTTACACGGGGACAAATTTTTTAGATTATTTTTCTCACTCGGATTTCAGCCAATCAGAGCGCAGTATTTGAGGGTGTCAAACAGTTTTATTTCGGAAATTTCTAAAAAATTTCCGACGAAAATTCACTAGTAGCTTTTCAAATGTTTCTCATCTTTCAACGCATTTCACATTTAATATTCTGTGTGACAGATAAACAAAAAAGTGGGTTGTAAATGTATGGCTGTGTAAATGTTTCCGGATGCTGTTCACTGCACTCTGCTTGGCCGAAATTCGAGTGGAAAAATAATCTGTCAAATACCACTCGTGCTTCAAAATTAATCGGATATTTTCCTCAAGCTTCCCTGCCTAGGAACGAGTGTGTCAAATTTTGCAGAAAAATTTGACGCAATCGTTCCTAGAACGAAGCTACCGGAAAATATCCGATAATTTTGAACCACTAGTGCTAGCACAGGAAAACCGTCACATCTAATCCAAATGAGTTCGTCGGCATGAAAAGGGCCCACTTTTTCGATATGGAGTTATCAATACTCCGATACCCCAGGAGATGAATTTTGGCTCATTCCTCATCTCCTACCAAGATAATATTGCTAAAATTTCACACATTTTAAGCTCAAAATGATCCTGATAGCGTGAAAAACGCCGTCGCTAGAGAAGATGAAATAGCTATTCATGTCATTGGGCCCGTAAACCGCGATCTAATCGAGCGAAGCGAATATTGTCACACGGCGATAAAAGTATCATCTGACACATGTGATTATAATCCTCGCCTTCGGCTCGGATTATAAAGTCACATTCTTCAGATAATATTTTTATCGCCTGATGACATAAAAAATTATTTAACTCTCTTATCTAAGTTTTTTCCCACGATTCAGTCAAAGCGTGGAGTTTGGGCCTCCCCAGTCCGGCGCAGAAAAAGCAAGTACACCGAGAAAAATAGTATATTTCGTAACGAGGGCAAAAAAGTGTTTTTTGGCGAGTGGGAGGTTTATATCACGAGCCGAAGGCGAGTGATATAATCCCACGAGCTAAAAAACATTTTTTCACGAGTTACGAACAATATTTTTCATACAATATTTTTACTTTTCGTCACAGCGTGATGAAAAATATAATTCTGCCAATTACATTTGGTTCAGACAAGAATTCAGTAGCGAAGCGGTGAAGTCCTTTTTACTATTGCCCAGTTTTTGACGAATATCTCGGAATCTAAAAGAGATAGAAAAATTTTGGTTAGGACCTTTTTTGTAGAGCCAAGTGAGGGTTATAAAAAAGGTCATGAGAAATATTTTGCTATCTCTCTTAGATTTCGAGATATTAGTCGAAAATGGGGCAAAATTCAAAATCGAATTGGTCCGGTTTGCCGCTTCGCTACTGAATTTATCGCGGGATTTTGTGTGGAAATATTAGACATTTATTTGCTTGAAACAAATTTGATTGGCAGAATTATATTTTTTTGTCAGTGTAAAAGCAATAGTCACGTTAGAGGGTCAATATAGGTTTAAATAGGTTTTGCGAAAACAAAAACGTGAATATCTCGGAAAATGGAAATTCGCAAAAGTGGGCCGTTTTCATGCGGACGTCCACAAATTGTTGGCCACTTTTCCAGTTTTCGTCCTCAGGACAATTTTTGTCCCTCCCGTTTGACCCTTCTAAATATTTCGCACGTCTCTTTCGCTTCTCAATTTTATGGCATCTTTTGTGGGATTAATCGTATGGAACCGTCATATTCCATCTAAATTACAGTAATCATAACAAATGACTCAAAATTTCAGGATTACTATTCAATTTTATGGTATTTTTTTCATTAAAAATTTATGTGACTTACATATTCCACCTGGATCGCACTAACCTTATCACCCGAGTCGAATAATTGGACCTGACAAGTTCTACTTGGGTCTTTCCGTTCAGAACTGGATAGGTCTTGGGAAGCCTCTTCCCAAGTGCTTCCGAGACCTTTCTACCTCTGGTTATGTCCCATTTCAGCACTTGTTAGGTGTAAGCAGGACTTGTATTCAGACTTTCCAAATCCTTGCCGGTCCCCGTAATTCTATGGGCCTATATTAAATCTGCGTTCATATCCCTGTTTAGTCATACATTATCCAAATAAAAAATGAAAGTGTTAACAAATCTGACCATTGTTCCAAGTCAAAACCGAAAATCTGATCCTGTGGCCCCCGGTGAATAATTTTTTTTTTCAGTTTTCACTTTTTTCACATACTTTTGACAGTTCTGAATAGCCCGTAGCTTAAATAGTTGGAATCAACGTTCACCCGGCTAAAAAATTCGATTTTGGCAAAATCCACTGGCTCCGGAAAACCCGAAAATCTGACCCTTTTGCTGGGGCCAAAAAAAACGGTTTCGCAGTTTTCACTTTTTCCACATACTTTTGATAGTTCTGAATAGCCCGTCGCTTAAATAGTTGAAATCAACGTTCACCCGGCTAAAAAATTCGATTTTGGCGAAAATCCACTTGCCCCGGAAAACCCGAAAATCTGACCCTTTGGCTGGGGCCAAAAAAAACGGTTTCTCAGTTTTCACTTTTTCCACATACTTTTGACAGTTCTGACTAGCCCGGCGCTTAAATAGTTGGAATCAACGTTCACCCGGCTAAAAAATTCGATTTTGGCGAAAAATCCAAGATCTGACACTTTGACCCTTGTGACCCTTGGACCGACTTTCCCCCCGGAAAAATCCAAGATCCGACACTTTGGCCTCCGGTGAAAAAATTTTTTTTTCATTTTTCACTTTTTCCACATACTTTTGATAGTTCTGAATAGCCCGTCGCTTAAATAGTTGGAATCAACGTTCACCCGGCTAAAAAATTCGATTTTGGCGAAAATCCACTTGCCCCGGAAAACCCGAAAATCTGACCCTTTGGCTGGGGCCAAAAAAAACGGTTTCTCAGTTTTCACTTTTTCCACATACTTTTGACAGTTCTGACTAGCCCGGCGCTTAAATAGTTGGAATCAACGTTCACCCGGCTAAAAAATTCGATTTTGGCGAAAATCCACTTGCCCCGGAAAACCCGAAAATCTGACCCTTTGGCTGGGGCCAAAAAAAACGGTTTCTCAGTTTTCACTTTTTCCACATACTTTTGACAGTTCTGACTAGCCCGGTGCTTAAATAGTTGGAATCAACGTTCACCCGGCCAAAAAATTCGATTTTGGCGAAAGTCGACTTTTTCTCTGGAAAAACAGAAAATCTGACTCTTTGGCTCGGGGTGAAAAAAAAATTTTATTTCGACTTTTGTCGCGCCTTCGGCGGTTTTATTGGCATCAGAATTGGTAGAAAATACAGAATCAACTTTCACTTGGCGAAAAAATTCAATTTTGGCGAAAATCGACTTTCACCCTTGACCCACGTGAAAATGACAAATTTTTTTTACCCTTTTCTGTCACCTCCGAGGGTTTCATTGGCATCAGGGGGTCAATAAATACAGAATCAACGTTCATTGTTTTTTATTTAAACACCGCCTGCAAACGGGGAGATGAGGGTGGCTAAAATATATTCTGCAACCCTGTCTCCTCGTTGGCTACAAATTTCAACCCTTCGCATACATGCCTTCCCCTTCACCCGCTCGTAAAATCACGCGTTCTCGGTAGCATCGAGGAGGACTTCTCGGGACCGAAAAGAACTGAGGATTCGAAAGGTCTCTGGAAAAGTACGTCGCAGAACTGATTAGGACTTACCAGGTCCATCTAGGTCTTGAAAAACCTGTGTACGTCCAATCAGAACCAAATCCTCGACTCGGGCAAACTATTCACATTGTAACAAAAACGTATGACGTCACACTACCGTCTGAAATTTCTCAGGTGATGAAAAAAATTACGAAATGCCGAAATGGAAGAAAATACCTGCATTTGAGGAACGAAAAAATTCAATTCCATCGATTCTTTAGCGAACAATCGAAGAAAAATTTATTTACACAGGTACGGACACAGTCTAAAAATTGCATTTTCAGACTTTTTGGATCATAATGGGTCGGTATCACTCGAAAAATTCAAAACTTAAATTTGAACGATTACAATGCTTCCATTCGGAAGAAAAAACAAACAATTTATCTTGAAGACAAATAATTCGTAGAAAAAATGACAAGGCACATTTTTTACACCTAAAGAAATTTGAAAGAAAGAATATCTCTTGACATTTTCGTCTGAATCACCCGTGATGGAAGTAATTCCATACATGCCTATTTAACGAAATGCGAGAAATCTACTTGTTACCGTCTACCCCTTCGCTGCTCATATTCAAAGGGATGAAGACGAGTGTAATGCATGATAATGCAGAAATATCAAAATTAAAACCCTGGAAAAATCCAACGCATCGGAAGTCTAATGGGATGAAACGTATCACATCCCATTCATCAAGACAAACATGCATGCCACGTTTCCCTCCACACTCCCGGGTATTCTCCGAGTCCCATTCCAACCGAAAAAAAAATCCCGAACGAGTTGCCGAGTGCTTTCTGAGAGCTCCACCCCTCCTCTAGTCTCAACATTGTTCCCTGTGCTTATATTAGCCGCCAAACGAAAACCCCACGGGTTGAAAGGCGATGGAGGAGAGGAAATCGAAATTACTTAATGGAGTAGCTCGCAGGCATACACGATTTTATATTCCAGCTCTCCGCGTTGTGCTCCTTCCGTTCGGCATTATGTTAACGAAAATTTTCACGTTTTTCCTCTTACGATAGGATTGTGGAGTATTGCTGGCGAGTCTGAGAGCATTGAAAAGCTCTTCTAATATTTTCAAATTCTCCGCTGGAGTATCTGTGGAGTTGTTTAAGTAGGCAGGGTAGGAGAGACGTCGTCCCTGTGTAGCTTTAATTAATAAGTGGAGATCGGTCGAGTGACATTTAACAAACTCGATATTGTCTCCGGTATCTTTTTCGAGCTTAACAGTAAATTGACATTCTCAGAAAATTAGTATTAAATTTTCAAGGAAAAATGTAGAATTTTTTAGCAATGACCAATTTATATGGAATTTCTCGAAAGTATGCACCGAGACGATTTTTCTAGAAAAATTCACGTGCTAACAGTCACAATTTACACACTTGGAAAAACAAATCGACTAATTGACCAACAAGTCGACCAACTGCACTGTTGAAACTTTTTATCTGAAATTTCCAGTACACTTTTTACAAAATTTTCATCGAATTTAATTACCACTGAAATTTGAATGAATTTCGTCATTGAAATTAGAATACAAACTTATTTTCCTGATTAAAATCACGAAATGAAAATTACCATGCGTGATCTTCCGTTTATGGTGTCCATCTCGTACTCATAAACATTTGTGTTATGCTCGTAAAACGGTGCATCCCAAAAAAATACATAGATATAAAGTCATGGAGCAATGGAGCGAGCACAACGGCGGAATTGGCTCCGTGCTCTGTTATTAGCTGATACCCCAAAATTGGCGCTACAACCCTTCGAAGTCCCTCCTGCCCTCCTTCTTCCATTCTCAACGCCCTACTAATTCACGCGCTTTTAGGTGGCTAGTGCCCGAGGGCATCTTCCGCGGTATTCTTGTTTCCGTTCCCTCATTTTTTCCTCCTCACTCTCCCCCTCAAACGTAACTTGCTGTAAGAAATTCGGACGGAGGGCGTGAACAAGAGAGGGCAAATTCCTGGAGGATCAGTTATGCACGTGCCTTCTTCTCTACCTTTCCCCTGAAATTTCAGATCCATTACAGAGTTATTTGGAAACAATTTATCTCAATTGTCACAAACGCTTCAACCCATTCAATTATCCTTCTCTTCTCCTGTGAGAAGTAAGCGAGAAGTGACGTGACAAAAAAAGTAAAACGAGCTTTTATAAATAATTGAGAGGGAAAAAATTGACTCTCACGAATTGAAGACATAAGTTGGTATTCCGTTTTTGTTTAACAATTCAATTCGGGAGTTCTGCAGAAAAATTGAGCCATTAAAAGTTTGCTGGGTGCGATTACTTGAATTTCATGAAAAAATTTTCGCTGCTTATAGAAGGGTTATTGGGATGGAAAGTGATGCGTCAAGGTACATAATTTATTCCAATTAAGTAACTTTCTTTGGGATAACGGAATAAATTCATAAATTATGCATTTCGTATCGATTAATTTATTCTGTAATCGACCGGCGATTCGATTCATCACCCAAGCGTTTCTTTATTTATGTTGAGGGTTATTTTAACGTGTCGAAGACATCCTACTTGTTTAGATCTCTAAAAAATCTATAGTATCGAAAACCTTAAAAATTAAAAATAGTAGATTATGTATAGCAACGGCAATGGCTGTGTCGTTAGAGTGTGGGGTTGGCATATGGGGGATTCGCCTTCCGGCTTGGGCGCCAAATTTGTGACATTCTTCACCTCGCAGTTTCATTGTCGAGCGGGAGTCTTGCAGGAGACGACTGTAGGGGAGCTGGTGCATGTACCGCCCACCTAAGGGAAACTAGTCGTTTTTTTCAGCCCCGCTCTCTGCGAGCAGTCATACACGGAGAGGAAAATTCAATAAAAATTACCAGAAAAAAAAACGTAAAAATTACGTTTCGAAATGTAATCCGCGAGCGAAGTAAAATTTGATAAAAAGTGTCAGTCGGAACTGAAATTGTACGAATCGCCACGTAAATTATATTTCTTCCGTAAAAATTAACCATCCGTCTGATGACTCACCGCTGTGAGGACAACAAGTTCCGTAATTTTTCCCCAACGATTGAGAAATTTTACGAAACGGAGCGTAGAAATAACTCACCAGCTTCATAAAAATTGTTGAACGTTCAAAAATTTTTGATTTTGGAGGCACAATAAGTCGGCAAGTTTCTGTAAGATTTTACTTTTTCGGGAAAAATTACCTGAAAATTCACTGAACGTTTCAGATTTCTTCTCTTCCATTCCTACAAAAATTGGCGGGAAACCATTCTCCATTGCGGATTACGTGAATTGTTCCGTAATTTTGACTGAATATTTCTCTCCGTGTCGGGAAGCAAAGAAATTATGACGAAGATGAAGTAATATTACTGAACGGTGAACCGAAAGAAATCGCTGAAAATACAACAATTTATTCGTCATTTTTTCCACTTGTCATTAAAAACTCAGTAATTTCAATTTTAATTTTTGCTTTTTTTGACGAAAAAATTACGTTGAAAGGGGACAAATTTATTCTGCCTCTCAAATTGTTTCTTAATTTCAAATAAAAATTCCTCATGTACAATTCCGCTCTCCACTTACCTAGATTGTAAACTAACTTCGTGAGATTTTTCTTCGCATAATTATATTGATAAAGACCCAAGCGAAAAATCATGAAAAAATATTTTCAAAAATGTTGAATACATTCTAATTGGTCATCGATCAATCCAATGACTGGTAGGCGGAAACACAGCCGTTGGATAGCTAACGAAGCGCGTAACGTGCGAGCATTAATTATCGCTGGGGTGAGAGAGGACGAGACAACTAGTAGTAGATAGTAGCTTGTTGGATACCCGCGGTCTGTGGGAATACGTTAGCACCGACTATGAGGGCGGCGGGGGAGGGGGAGGGGGGAGG
>NW_021680342.1:6061761-6063712 GCF_001412515.2 Diachasma alloeum | reverse complement strand
GGGGGGGGGGGGAAGGGGGGGGGGGGGGGGGGGGATATACTGACAAACTGTTCAGCACCGTAGTGTAGCGTCTTCCGGGACGACTACAGAAGAGATACTGCATATAAACGGATGAGATGGACCGGTCCCTTTGCGAATATAACGTGTATTATATAGAAGTCTGGAATTACGAAGAGGAAAGCTTTATACATGGCGAGACATGGGAGATAATACGACCGGATAGAGGTAAACCCTTCCGGCATGCTACACCAACGAGTATTAGCATATGATTTACGATATCATGACGAATAAAGTTGAATTTTTTTCGGATAAATTGAAAAAATTCGGCAAATCCTCTCTGACATCAAGCCCCCCTCTCCTCTCCCCTTTCTTCACATTTTATTAAAGTTTTTATTAAAAATCTGACAAGTGAATTTGCATTTGACTTATGTATTTGTCGTCTGGAGTTACGCTGCGGGGGAAATGAAAAGATTCTGGCAAGAAAGTCTCTTGGACGTCAGAATTTCGAAGGGAAATAGAAGGGGATGAGACGTTAAAACGGATTCATAGATTGTTTAGTAGATTTTTTTGGAGGAGGAGGTTTAGAGAAATTCATGGGAAGACCGTTTTTGTAGGGAATTTTCTGGCGCATGGAAAAGATCAGTGGATAATATTGACTGCACGGAGAGTAATATTCAATAAAAATTACGTATCTCATCCGTAATTCCGGAGCAAAATGTGGTTGTAGGAAATTTTACGGAACTGTTACGGAATTTGTTCCAGAGCGTTCCGGAATTTTTATCTGAATCGTCTGTGAAAAATTGCGATACCGCCACTTAAATTTTCCGAATGGATTTCGTAATCGGTAAGCGAACTGTGAGTTCCGTAATTTTTACTGAACATTTCTCTCCCCGTGCGTGGAAATTGTGTTTGTTATTAAGTGAACATCGATCATAAGGACACGCACGGAAAAATTTTGTAGAAAAACCTACCGACTTTGCTAGAAAATTTTATTCAATTTATATTAAACTTCTGTTCTGTGAAGAAAAAATATCCAACAGAAACTCTTTTATACGAAAAATCGATAGAATTTGATCTTTCTATTCAACTTTTTTCATTGCGACATTTTTGATAGGAATGCCTCGAAATCAAATTATAATTAATTTTCACCTCTCATTGAAGAAACTAAACAAAAAACTTTGTGATTAATACACACATAGGAAGTTATTCTTTCTCCCGACGTCAGAAAAATTGGAGATTGTAATGGTGGTTGATAGAACCTCATTTGTATATCTAGTAGTTTCAGTCGTATTTGCATGTTAACTTCTGTCTGTTCGTTAATTTCATTTTAACAAAAGGGAAGATAAAAAAAAATACCTCGGTATCCTAAGAGGGTGGATAATTCGCTCATTATCAGAGCCATCCAGACAGACTGAAATCTATCGAACAAATGGCAAAGAGATATTACGTTTAAACGGAGTCGATCTCCGAATCGGATAAGTTTAGATGAATTTATCAAGTGACTCTCGCTATTTTTTCCAATACTTGACTGATCAGCAAATTCGACTCATGATCAGGAGCACCGAGACAGAATGAAATCGATGAAAAGAATGTAAAAAAGAAAATTGGAGTGGATCATGGAGGGTAGCGATTCCCACGAAACGTAGATGTGCCTCAAACTCGCTGGGGGGCTGATACACCCATCGAGAAATGGTTAAATAAACGGTTGCACAGCACACCGAAGCTTTAGTATACACCGGCGTCCAAACGAAAGCGAATAACGCCGTGGGGCTAGGCCGTGGCCCCGCGCGCAACATCGAACGCACGCGAGCCCCAAAGATGATTACTCGGATCCCTGTATGCCACCTATAACTACCCGGGCATCCAGAGTCGCCTGGGGCACCAGTCGCTTCTCTCACTCTTTCTTTTCTTTCATTTCGTTCACCACGTTTCCTTTTTTACCCCCCCCCCC
>NW_021680342.1:5974006-6061751 GCF_001412515.2 Diachasma alloeum | reverse complement strand
CCCCCCCCCCCCCATGTCTCCCCAAAGATGTTTTATTTTTATTTATCGTGTTGTGTTGCCTTTTACCCGTTCAACTGCTAGCCGCAGCGAGCACACTTTCATTATGTGGCTCAGGTTCTCGTTTATTTGTTCATACGACCTTGCGTGCCGGTGGTGTCTGTAAGGCACCTCGTTCCTCAACTTCGCACCACGTGGCTCAAAATGCACGGGATGATTTTTTTGTCTGCCTAGTGAGCCAATGAAAATCATCGAAGTGTTGAAGTCAATTACACGGATTTGAGAAGGAAATACGTATCAGGGTTTTTGTAATGTCACGAGTAGATGAAGAATATCTCGCGTGAGGTTTAATGAGGATATTATTATACTTGAGTGAAACAGGCCGACGGCCGTGGCTGTGGGTTAGAGTGTAGGATTGGTACGCGGGAAACTCGGGTTCGCTCCCCAGCTGCGTCGCCAAATTTTCTGACAATCGTACAGTTTGATTGTCGAGCGGGAGTCTCGTAAAAGAGACGACTGTACCTGAGCAGGTTTTTCCGTCAGGTCAGGTTTTTCCTTGTCCTTCGGCGAATGCGGTAGGGGGTTGGGGGTGGGATAGAGGGAAAATCGTAAAGACCCGAGAGGATAAACGAAAGAAAAAACTAGTAAAATTTCGCACCTCTTTGCATGGAAAAATTGTGAACCAAAACGTAATCTTTATCCGTCTCGCGCGCATCTCCCTTATGTTTGCCCGGGGCTAAGTGATGGAAAATTTACCGAACGGATAACTGGAAAAATTTATCCTTTTCAACGTACTCTCTCGGTCAAAATTCACAAATATCACTTTTTCGGTTAGAATTATGTTTCAATGTAATAAAATTTACGGAATTTAAGGAAAAATAAGAAAAAAAAATTAATCATGATTAATAATCATTATTAATCATTAAATTATTAATTATTATTTAAATTGAATAATAATTAAATTATTTATCTTTTGACTCGTAGTTTTTTTCTGAATTTCCGTAAAAAATCCTGAAATACACATTCTTCCCCACAATTACGTGAGTTGTTGCGTAATTTTGCCGGGAGTTTTCTTCCCATGTATGTTCATATAATTTTTTGTGGGTTGAATCATAAAATATATTAGCACTTACCGGTTGTATCAACAATGTTTTCCGGGTGCTGCCATCGGGGACCTTTTTACTAGCTGAGAAAATTCCCAAAAAGAGTGGCCTCTTAACATTCATCTTGAAACATTCATTAACGGCATAATCCCAAAGTCAACAAGATGAGATTATCCGGTTTGTTACGATTTACGCACCGGTAATCCCAGAGGGTGCAGGTTTTATTCCCGTTGAAAGCATCTTCGAATTCTTCTCCTAATTTATCCCCACTGGAAATTTATTCACTGTCTCATAAAGAAGAGCAGACTCAAATTAATTGTTGAGGAGTTGAATTTCATTGGGAAGTATGAAGACTCCTGATAGCTTGATTGGGAGAGTAACGGACCGGTGATCGGTAGATGCGGGTTCGATTCTCGCGTTGGCATCTTCAAATTTCTGGCCGAATTTATAACCACACTCCCCCCCCCCAAATTTCCCACTGGCTGGAACACAGAGAAAAAAATGTTTTGATTTTCAGGAACTTGTCACCGATTTTCAAGCATTGATACCCAATCATTTGTGATGCTGGACGCAGACTAGAGTGATCCTGATTATGACACGGAGAGAAATATTAAATAAAAATTACGTATTTTTTCCGTAATTCCGGAGCGAAATGCGAAATTTTTCCAGAGCGTTCCGCAATTTTTATCTGAATCTCCTGTGAAAAATTACGATACCGCCACTTAAATTTTCTGAGTCGATTCCGTAATCGGTGAGGGAATTGTGAGTTCCGTAATTTTTACTGAACATTTCTCTCCGTGCAGTAACTTTTATCATTGAATTTTGGTGAGAGATTGCCAAAAATTAGAGGTGGATCTTTGAAAATCAGTGACATCAGTCTGAAAATTAACCCTAGTCTGGTTTTTATTATTATTTTTTTATTATCTACATTATATTATATAATACATATAGTACTCTATTATATATTGTATATTACACATAGTTTATATAATATAGTATAGTATATAATATAACATAGCATTATCGTAATATCTTTAATGTATGCTATCATCCTTTATAGAAAATCTAATGACACAATACGCCGAATAGATTGGTTTTAAAAAACGTAACACTAGATTTATTCTATATAAAAAAAATACAATACATACCTGAAATTTTTCCTTCGGAAAACTTGACATTGACTTCAGAAATCTAATATAACACTATTCACTACAATTGGCATACATTGAGCCCCATGCGCGCGGACTAATCTAGTATCCTTAAATTGTTTTCCCGCTTCACTACTGAATTAGTGCCATATCCCTGAAAATCAAAACTTCCTCTCTGTGAGCCTTGTCTCCATCAAATTTCCCCAATTCCCCGAAAACTTGAAAAGCATCATGAAGAATCAAGCTCTCCACTCAACCTCTCAAAAATAACTTTCCTCCTATTCAAATGTTAATTCCCTTATTCCACTCCACGAAATTATCATTCAAGACGGATCCACCGTATACATCGGTATGTGCCACGCTTGCCCCGTAGTCCGGGTACACCAAGCGTGACTCGCCAGTCCATTCTCAAAAAAAGCTACCGAAACCCCAACAAGAGAGAATTATCCCAAAAAAAGCAAATCACCGCAGAAACGTTATACGGAAAATGTCCAGCATAAACGAGCAGTGACTCCACCGAGGTGAGCCCCCGTCACAATGTTGCACTCGTCCCTCTCGTTTTTCCCAACCATTCGCCAAATGCTGCGTGCACTCACGTATACATCCCCCGACACTCCAAAGTACGTGGTGGCTATACGGTATCTGTGCAGAATGAAACAGAAGGAAGGATGATGGTGGTAAAAAATCAAAACAATACCTTCCTCAGAAAGTAAAATACACCAGTGTTGAAAAAAAATTCTTGCGCTGTTGTCTTAAAATAATAAATGTCACTCTCTATTTTCCCACCCCGGGGGTTATTCATGGTGCAGTGTCTTTATTATTTCCCATAAAAGTCCGAATAAAAAGAATATTCATCTCTCTATATGGGCCATGAAATACGCAATAAACTTTTGTAACTCGCCTTTGTGTCTATATGCCCTCTCTTACGTTGCTCCTCTCTTGTACAGTATTTCCAAGACGTTGCCATTGACCCCGAATGGAAGGAACGAGAGGAGTAACAGACGAAAGGTAGGGAAAAAATACCGAAACAAGAGATGGAAAAAAAGAACCAAGAACGAATGAAGGGGGGCATACACGTCAGAGGCATTTGAAAGTAGAAATGTTTCTTGAGGAGGGGCACCTCTTCTGTGCTCGACTTTAAGCCCAACCGTCTTTTTTTCATCTCACTATCTAACAGTTATCGATCGTTGCCTGTATAATACAACGTGGATATCGAGGCACAGCGAACGATTGAAAGCGAGTTTTGTTATGTGTGCGTGATGCCAGTGAGTTTCACCTCTCTTTTAAAAAATTATTTTAAAAAATCCAGGAAAATTCCCTCAGCCAATTCAAGATGTGAATCATCTCGAGAGGCGGAATTGCCCTCCCTTACTTGTAAACGAGGTGAATCCAACGAGAACGCAAAATGATCGCTAATTACACGGCGTGAGCGTTTGATGTTGAAAAAAATTTTTATAAAAAATTGTGGCAGATCTCTTTCAGCTATTTTTCAGTGATTCCAGAGGGTCCGCAGGGCAGAGCCAAAGATTGACCCCTAACACGCACGGCATTCCTACATTTTTTCTCCCTCAGCTCTCTCTTTGTTTCACTCCCTGTTTCGTCGGGAGGCTTTTTTTACTTCACTTACTCCTCGCTCTTTTTTTTCCTGCTGGCTACAACGCCTTGCATTACATACATGTTTTGGAAAGAGGCATCATGAGGTGAGGGTGAGGTCTATCGCGTTCTAGCCACGTACAGAGAGGGCGTCGCCCGTGTGCTCTGTCAGTCGTGCATGTCCTCGTGTTACTCGCGGGGGGGGGGGGGCTCAAGCCAGAGGGGAAAACAAATGGACGTCACGGACGCCTGGCTCCAGTGGGAACAGGAAACCACCGATTTCAATCTCGGGTACCAGACCGACTTTCGTGCACACACGTTCAGCCTCGGTGCATCAATGCGTACGGGGATGAATGCTGGGTTTCATCTTGATGTCGAAAATTTTCCATGATCCATTGAATTTTTCTCTGGGATGTATGGGGGCTCTTGGAAACTAATGATTCATTCCAGATCGTTTATTGCTTTTTTCATTATCGAATTCAAAATTGAGTTGTTGCTTGAAATTGTTTTTCTATGTGTAAAATATTAGACACGTATTCTTTTCTTTATGACGTCTCACTCGACCGAAAGAGAAAATGACGGTCATTGAATCCCGTAGAAAAATCTAATTCTATCATTTTTTTTTCTGTGAAATTTTTCAGTAGATTCGGCGAAAAACTCACAGAATTTTCAATAGAAGTTCAACAGAAATTTGATAAAATTTTCTAGCGAATTTGATAGGGGACGATGGGGCAAAATGAAACACGGGGCAAAATGAAACAGCAAGAAAATCTTGTGATCTAAGGGAGATAGGACGATTTTCATGAAAATCTTTTTTGTAGAGAATTTTACAAGCTACAAAAAAGGTCCTTTTCAAAAATGTCCTATCTCCTTTAGATGACGAGATTTTCCCACTGTTTCATTTTGCCCCGTGTTTCATTTTGCCCCATGCTCCCCTAGATTTCTCTCTATAATTTTTTTGTGCGTATATAAGCAATGATGAATTTGTCATTCTTTGATATCTCATTGTAAAACTTGGATGGCTACCAATATAAATTGATGATAAAAATGTTCCGATTCCATCTACTAATCAATCGCAAAATTGCTAATTTTGTTCCAGAGTTCAAATCTAGGTCAAGAACTACTCGACCGTGTTTTCCGACATCTAAACCTCCTGGAGACAGCGTATTTCGGTCTTCGTTACCTGGATCACGAGAACCAGACGGTAAGAGAAACAATAATAATATGTCTGAGTCTAAAATCGGATTACAAATGAAATGGGATGGGAATTGGATGGAGAAAGTAATGGGAGAGGAGGGACAAACAAAATTATCGAAAATTTCTCGTTAAATTGACGATAGTCTACTCCCGATTGCCACCCCCTGCATCTCTGTCCCTCGTCGTTATGCTTGGGCCCAACTAAACTCAAATTGAATTCACCCTTTTCAAATTAATTCCCCAGAAACGTAAATCCTTACCGGGCTTATGGGAATGCCGTCGTTGATAACTTCAACGTTTCCCTCACTTGAGTTGGAATTTGACTCTATCCAATTGCTGGAGAAGCATTCCAGATCATCGTCAAAGTTTGGACGTAATTTCCGGTCTGGTCCAACCCACCGAATAGATTGTATTGCGTTTCTCTTATTGATTATAGTTCTTTTTGGTTTGTTGATTGCCTGACAGCAATGGCTAGACCCCAGCAAAAAAATTAGCAAGCAGTTGAAGGTGAGGAAGGGTGACTCAATGCCAGATACTCATACTCTCTACTTTGGGGTGAAATTCTACGCAGCTGATCCATGCAAACTCATTGAGGAGATCACAAGGTAGGGATTGATGATCCTATGTTGAGAAGAGATACGTTAATTTGAGGGGATTGGAGAGGAAATTATGACCTATAACAACAAACAAATGGGGTCGTTCATCACCCCACTGTATTTTTTTTTTAATGACCGTTTATATATGAATGCACCCCACGGGATTTTCCAATATTCCAATACTTTCTTCAGTGGTTTTTCAGTACTGTTGACTCAGCAGAATCCTCAGTTCTGCATTAGGCGTAAATCTGGGTAATAAATTTTCAAGTTGACCCTTGAGTAGTCGCAGCTCTTCACGGAACGTTGTTGGCCGCACGGTGGGCGATTCGCAGTCCCGTGTATTTTACAATTTTTGTAAAAAAAAAAAGTTGGAAAAAATTATTTCTCTGTAGTTTGCGGGTAATTTTGAACCTTCAAGGAAAAAGAAGTGAGGATATCAAATAATAAGTCGTTAATAAATATTGATAATTAAGGGAGTTATGATTTTTTTCTTTCGATAAACGAGTTTAGGTGAATTTTTTTTCAGTGCCTCCTACATCTAATTTGAGTTTAGAGCTAATGATAAGCTCGAATTCCCTTTCGGCAGACAGAATGAGCATAAAAAATCTCCAAAATGAGATGTTACTTGTGGCGTTCCCAAATCTCTTATGGACTTTACGCGGCAAGACCTGTTTTTTTCGAATGATAATTATCTTGAAAATCGTTTTCTTTTTATTTTCGATATAAACGATCAGTAAGATGACGAGGAGTTTGGTGCAAATGAAAGTTATTTCTTTGTATCAGTTTTACTGCATTTTAATGGTTCAAGCAGGTCCTGAGAACAATTGGATTTAATAGACCTTTTCATTCTGGAAATCTAGGGGAAATATTTATTTCGTTCATTCAACGAAAAAATCTCCGAAAAAACCATGGAAAATTCTGATAAATATTGAACTTTACAATGATATACACTTGAGCGCTCAAAAACCATGATTTATATGTAAATTCGATAAAGTGTCCGCAAATCCTAGGGGAATTAACATGGGAAAAAAGTGTCCGCAAATCTAGTGACTCTCAGAATGAAAAGGTCTATTATGGGATTATCTGGAGAATGAATTGATTTCCAATAGAATATTACTGGCAAAGAGAAGAGCCAGCATAGAATAACTAGTGGATAAATAAACTGAGTTTGTTTGTGGCTGAAAATAATCAGTAGTGATACCCCGAGAGCTTACAAATAATCGGTCATTTTCGGATAGCTTCATTACAAACAAACTATCAAATTTCGCAGGTTGGAAGATCAAATGCAAAAATTGATAGTAAAAATGAAATGAAAAAATTTAGAGATCCCTTGATTGGGAATGGCGAATGTGTTGGATTCAGATCTCTTCAGAGTTATACAAAACGTGTTAGAATAGTGCAGTTAGTCCTTTAAGTAGTAATACCCCAAGAGCTTCAAAATTATTGGGTGTTTCCCGACAGCTTCATTGCAAACAAATAAGGGTGTCAAGTTTTGCAGGTTAAAAATTTTTTTTGCAAAACGTGGCACGATTGTTTGTTTGCAGGGGACCTTGAGGGGAATACCCGATTAATTTTGAAGTTCGAGGGGTATTTGTCGGATTATTTTTCCCAATCGGATTCTGGCCAATCAGAGTGCAGTGGACAACATCAGGAGGTGAATTAGGGAAGATTTGAACCAATTATGTTGATAGAATAAACGGATTTCCGTAGACTGTCAAATACGAGATTCGATCTAAAATGAGCCGAAAAAAATGAAGAGCTACTGTGAAATATTCAAAAGCTAGCAGGAAATATGCGAAATAGAACTCTCTGGTAGCCTCGAATACTGCGCTCTGATTAGTCGAAATCTACCAGGGAAAAATAATCAATAAAAATTGTTTTCCTTTCAGCCCTACTTGAACCTTTCGTCATTTAGCAATGATCGCAAATTCGTTAATTTACGGAATAATCTCACAATTAATTTCAATTTTCAGTAGATTACTTGTTTGAACCATTTATATGCAAATTTTCAGACTTTATACTTGAAATTTCGAGGGTACTCTTATCCTATCCCCTTGAGCATGAAATTCATTTCGTTTCATCACTTTATGTTTCAAACGATTAATTGTGTCCCTCCACAATAGCTCTACCAGTCACTATCCCAATTACGGTTCTATTTCTGAGAAAAACAAATCTATTCATGAACATTCCCATTGAAATACCAGTCCATTCGACATGATAAAACCGTTTAAATTGAGTCGCTATTCAGTATAGGAATTAAACGACAAAGTTGATCAAACGAAATGAAGCCATTGAAATGAACGAAACTCGTTAATTCCCCCTTGAACCCAGAGGGGTTAAATGAGCTACTTTGTTGAAGACAGATAAAGACATGGGGAAATGGGAGAAAAAGGAGATTCTAAACTTGTTTAGAGTTTAGCAAAAGGGTGAGACGATTGAAATCGGGGGGGTCCAAAGTTGCCTTGAAGAAATCGACCCAACAATTAACGGAACGCACCAATTACCCCAGCGAACGAGAAGGGGTAAATTATAGAGTAGCCATCATTTCATGTTGGATGTTCGAATTCACGTCGCTTCCAGGTTCTCCTTCCGATCGGTGAATTATCCCTGGGACTCTTGGCGTATGCCCAGGGGGCCCTATCCCCTGACAACACTCAAATTGCAGAGCCCCATCTAATTTCTTTGCTTCATTATTTTTGTTTTTGTTTGGCTGTTGTTGCAGGTATCAATTCTTCCTACAAGTCAAACAGGACATTGTTCAAGGAAGACTGCCGGTGTCTTTCGATCTAGCGGCAGAACTTGGTGCTTATGTCGTACAGTGTGAGTAGATCAAATTAAGCTATATTGAATATGCTTATGCAGTTCACTGAGAATTGATAACTGAAAATGATCAGGAGTTTCGTGTAATGATTACATTTTTTAACATTTGTAAACACTATCGTTTCTACCGCGAATACTCGGAGAATGTCAGGCGAAAAATATCTTCCAAGCAGATAAAGTTTCTGGAGCAGAGGGAAACAATTTTGAATAAAACTTTTCACTTTCTTCGCTTTACATCTGCATCCAGTCCTTTCTTCTTTCAATAGCATAAATGTTGGTTTATCCGCCCTGTGGTTTAATCTTCGATATTTTAGTGTTGTAAAATATGCTCCTCGAGATGAGACGTAAAGAGCGACCTATATCAAATAATTAAGAAATGCCCATTGACATTTTATCTGATTATACACGGAGAGAAAAATTCAATAAAAATTACCAGAAAAAAAACGTAAAAATTACGTTTCGCAACGTAATCCGCATCCCTCGCGGATGACGTTTCGTCATCGTTGCCGTTAAAATTCAATAAAAAGGGTGAGTCGGAACTGACATTGTACGAATCGCCACGTAAATTCTACCATTATTTCCGTGAAAATTAACCACCCGTCTGATGACTCACCGCTATGAGGACAAGTCGTTCCGTAATTTTTGCCCAAGGATTGAGAAATTTTACGGAACGGAACGTAGAACCTCACGAGCCTCATAAAAATTGTTGAACATTCAAGAATTTTTGATTTTGGAGGCATAATAAGTCGGCAAGTTTCTGTAAGATTCTACTTCTTCGGAAAAAATTACGTGACAATTTCACTGAACGTTTCAGATTTATTCTCTTCTATTTCTATAAAAATTTCCGAAAAACGATTACCCATTGCGGATTACGTGAATTGTTCCGTAATTTTTACTGAATATTTCTCTCCGTGTATTTGAACTTCCTGTATTTGAATTTCCGTGTATATGTATAAAATTACATTATTACATTATTTTATGGTGCCAATACCTTGATGAGTTTCATCCTGAGGACTAAAAACAGGAGTCGAAACGTTGACGAATTCTTGTTGCAACAATAAAATATTGAAAAACTAGACCACAATGTTCGCGTTACATTTTTTCTTTGATTTCAATCACAAAAATGGGGAAAGATGTTTCAACCCATGTTGCTGGTTGAGTCAAAATGTTGTTAAAATTTTCAATTTATAATTTTTAAAGTTGTCCAAGAGAAGAGGAAACATTCAAATTTTAATAAATAATCTATGCTCTATAATAAAAATTCCTCAAGATATTTTCCTACCTCCTTTGGATTTGAAGGTATTTATCAAATACTCCCGTATAGATTATTCCGGAAATATCTTCGGAATGGAAAGGTTCGGAAAAAACATCGAGTTTTCACTAAATTTTTTTCAATTTTTAATATTCAAGCTGTCCTCAAAATAATCTCACCGAAGTAAAATTAAATCCCAATAATTTTCCATCAGGAGCCCAGAAAACATCATTAATCCCACCCCTCCAAAAACAATTATCAAAGTCTGTGAGCAATACTTGAAACCTATACAAATGCACAAAAGACGTGGCGAATGCATTAACACGGGGGAAAAATCTTGACGCCCGACAGAATTGTCTCTGATCCCCCACAAAGACTTTCCCGCGCTTTCTCATGCCCATCCTTACGCTCTCTGCGACATGGAATGATAAAAGTGACGCAAAAAATGTCTGAAAAAATTAAAGAAATATGAAAAAAAAAATCCTGAAAGATGTAGAAGATGAAAAGAGGAGAGGAGGCAAAAGACATTTGGGTTTTCCGCAGTTATCAACCGCGAGATTCAAAGTTGCGGGCAAATAGAGATATACGTGGCAAATGTTTGCCGTCTCATCGTGCATCAAAAGATACAAGGAATGAATGTTGGTCGTTTATATGTTCCACCTGAGGGGCAGGCGGAGGGAGAGAATAAAATAGAGCCACGGGGTCTTCTTCCCGAGGATCTTTTTGACCAAATGAAAGTGAAAGAGAAATAAGAATAACATAAACTACCAACCGAGGTACTCCCAGTACTTCACTGAGATTCTGTGTTTGACCGGAGTAATATGTGGAATAACTCATGAGACTGAAGGCCCCCGAGAGCACACGATATGCACTCTTATGAATTAACCAGCGCGGTCTATTCAACGTTATCGTGAACCAGTAATTCCTCCTACATATTTTATTTATTAATCTTATCTGACCCTACTTAAATGATGATTACTCCTCATTCAGTCCCTCCCACGTTTTCGATTCGACCTTCCATTATCCCCAGTCTTACGGAGATTAATAGAACTACTTTGATTCTATTTGAGATAATAGTTTGCAGAGATAGTGAAACCGATGGTTCCCTCATTTTTATCCCATCGACCATTTTCTCCCCCCATTCAATCCTCTGTGAATACACTTGCCCCCTCGCGATAATTTGTATTTTTAAGTAAATAGAAATGAGAGAAGTGCAGTGACAAGTGCACTCGGTGCATGATGACAATTTTAATGATGTACTTAAAAAAATTCCATTTCACCTTCAACTTCATTTAGACATTTTATATGATGATACGTAGTTAAATTTCCACGATGTTAAATTTCATGTTATAAAAGATTCTAGCTGTTGCGGAACAGACCATTAGTGGCGAGATTTCGAGCATAAACCGAGTGCCTTTAGGGGGCTGTAAATATAAAACCATTGGCCAACACACCAGACATCCATCAAAGTCAGGTCATTTAATTACAAACAAAGTATAGCATTATTGTTTGAATGATGCATCCGTCAGGTCTTCAATGTAGCTAGTGGTTGAGGGCCTTCAGACGCATTGGAAATATAATACGGCATCGGTTTGCTGGTGGTTTTTGAAGTCGTTAAAGAGCGGCTCGAGTTACACTCGAAGCTAATCGATCTGTGGTCTTCCTTGTTACTCGAGATGTGTAATTCCTCGCTCGTTCTGTACTCCAACTTTTTACATTCCCTTTTCATATTCTTTAATGAACGCGTGCCATGACGATTGCGCCGTTAATCGTTGCAAGTCTTCGAGCGTAACGAGAAAGGCGGAAAATGGATTGGTGGTTTTGCTATTCCTGGAATTAGAGGGAATTGAGGGGATACGAAGGGCTCAGGGCTTTTCATTTATTTCTGCAAATTAGTTTGATTTTTAGTGAATTTTATCGTTTAGTTTTTGTCTCTATTCTCTAGCGGAACTCGGTGATTACGATCCCAGGAGGCATTCCCTCGGCTACGTCACGGAGTTCAGATTTCTCGTCAATCAAACGGCGGAACTTGAGGCTAGAATCGTTGAGCTCCATAAAACACTTGTGTAAGTGATTACATTATTCCGTGAAGGAGTGGCCTATCGGTTTTCCTCTATTGGTGTGTGATTTTTTTTTTTCAGGGGCCAACTTCCCTCCGCCGCCGAGCTCAATTACTTAGATAAAGTTAAATGGCTGGAAATGTATGGGGTTGATTTGCATCCAGTATTGGTAAATATTTATCTTCAGTGTCTGAAAAGTTTGGCTTTTCAATATTTGAGGGGATTTTTTTTCACCATTCGGTATGACTTTTCAGGGGGAAGATAACGTTGAATATTTTCTCGGTCTCACTCCCAGTGGAATTATTCTTTTGCGGAATAAAACCAAAGTGGGAAATTATTACTGGCCACGGATCAATAAAATGTACTACAAGGTGAGTTTGAAAATAATGGGGGAGTTTAGTAAATTATGTTTCAATTTTTCAAAACTCTTCAATGGAGAAGTTGCTTAGTACCTAGTCAATTATAACTTTGGAATTTTGTGAAAACTTCACGTATCGCAATTCATTAGAAACTTCAAACTTCATAACTCAGAGGTAAAGTGGTCAAGGATGAGTCTGAAAATTATATACAACTTATTTTGGAAATGTCTGTTACACATATTAAAGTTATGACCGCCTGTGAAATTCTATCTTTGAACCGCTAGAAAACATTCTAAAAATTTGAAAAAAAAATAGAAAGTTTAGTTTTGTAGAAAGATTGATAAAACAATTTAAAAATTGCAATTTTTGAAAATGACGAGCATTTTCTATTTCAACCATAAACATCATTTGTTCGGAATCGTAACAAATGTATTCATATTCAGAATTTTACCAGAAATCAATTTAATGTCTAAAAAAATTAGGTTTCCGAAAGTTGAAACAAATCCAATCAATATTCATTTATCAACCATGAATGTTTTAAAAATAATAATGTTCTCACCCAATTTAATTAACAATTTATTTTATTTTATTAGAATTGACAAATTTGTTGATTGAAAATTGTTGAATCTATACTGTGGTCGGTGCCAAACTGTAAAAAATACTTGGATATCCTTAAAAACCGAAGATTTTTCGGATTTTTTGAAAGGTACTCTAAAAACGAAATGCCTGTAATTGCCATAATTATCTCCACTTCACCATCCCCCCTCCCGCCAAACGACAAAAAAATAATTCTAAAAAAATGTACAGGGTCGTTATTTCATGCTCCGAGTGAGTGAAAAGAACTCGGAGGAACGAACTCACGGCTTCGAGACACCGTCGAGAGGTGCCTGTCGTCACTTATGGAAATGTTGCCAGGAGCATCAAGCCTTCTTCAGATTGATGGCCACAGGTCCACCCCCATTGAGTCCCTATTCCCGTTTTCGTTCTTACAGTCCACCGACCTCCGAGAAACATCATCAGGGCTCAATTCGTCGTAATCCACCGCCAACATTTCAGCGTGCACCGAGTCGTAGGGCCCAGAGGCGTGTAGTTGAGGGCCAAGAGATGGTTGGCCCGTTCGTCGAAACCCCAGCAATCGATCGTAACATTACGATCAACTCGAGTAACTGCAGTGCCTCAAGGCACATAAATAATTCCAGTCCAAGAAGTACCAGAAGTGCTCCATGGACGCAGAGTCAACCGCGTGGACTTTATACATCGTCAAGCCCACGTTCTGTTAGATCAGCAGGAACTGCACCTGCTGTAAGCTCAATATTTGTCTTCTTTACTGCCTGATCAAGACTATATTATGACCCTCGCCTTTTTATACGGGTATTCCAGTTTACTATCGTTTTTCTGGCCATTTCGAAAGCATTTTATTCCGTGTTTTATTGTAATTTGATGGGTCGAAAGAATCATTTCTTCTCACTCTTATCATTACTTGAGTACGGGAGAAGATTGTGGAGCAGAAATGAACGAAACAAGCAGCTCACCCCTCTCTTGTTATACACACAATCATTCCGATTGGGAGTGATTTCACGGAGAAAAAAGTTTCTAGTTTTCAGAGCCAATTTACTGATTTCCAGTTTTTGGTCATATTCAACTTTACCAATTGTTAATAGTTAACGAATCTCGTTTGGAATGAATGAATCAGTCTATCAGTGCATGATTGGCCTGGAGAAATGTGCTCCTAAAAAAATAAATTCTCCCAAGAAAATAACTCCTTTGCAAAAGTAATTTTTTCTCAGTGCGCAGAACTCGCTTTCGGCTCCCCCTGCAACCACACATTCGCCAGAAAAAATTTCTTCGTCACGATGACGAAAAATACTATTTCCTAGAAACAAAACAAGCAGCTCACCCCTCTCTTGTTATACACACAATCATTCCGATTGGGAGTGATTTCACGGAGAAAAAAGTTTCTAGTTTTCAGAGCCAATTTACTGATTTCCAGTTTTTGGTCATATTCAACTTTACCAATTGTTAATAGTTAACGAATCTCGTTTGGAATGAATGAATCAGTCTATCAGTGCATGATTGGCCTGGAGAAATGTGCTCCTAAAAAAATAAATTCTCCCAAGAAAATAACTCCTTTGCAAAAGTAATTTTTTCTCAGTGCGCAGAACTCGCTTTCGGCTCCCCCTGCAACCACACATTCGCCAGAAAAAATTTCTTCGTCACGATGACGAAAAATACTATTTCCTAGAAACAAAACAAGCAGCTCACCCCTCTCTTGTTATACACACAATCATTCCGATTGGGAGTGATTTCACGGAGAAAAAAGTTTCTAGTTTCCAGAGCCAATTTACTGATTTCGAGTTTTTGGTCATATTCAACTTTACCAATTGTTAATAGTTAACGAATCTCGTTTGGAATGAATGAATCAGTCTATCAGTGCATGATTGGCCTGGAGAAATGTGCTCCTAAAAAAATAAATTCTCCCAAGAAAATAACTCCTTTGCAAAAGTAATTTTTTCTTAGTGCGCAGAACTCGCTTTCGGCTCCCCCTGCAACCACACATTCGCCAGAAAAAATTTCTTCGTCACGATGATGAAAAATACTATTTCCTAGAAACAAAACAAGCAGCTCACCCCTCTCTTGTTATACACACAATCATTCCGTTTGGGAGTGATTTCACGGAGAAAAAAGTTTCTAGTTTTCAGAGCCAATTTACTGATTTCGAGTTTTTGGTCATATTCAACTTTACCAATTGTTAATGGTTAACGAATCTCCTGGAGAAATATGCTCCTAAAAACATAAATTCTCCCAAGCAAATAACTCCTTTGCAAAAGTAATTTTTTTCTCAGTGTGTGAAGTCGCTTTCGGCTCGTCCTGCAACCACACATTCGCCAGAAAAATTTTCTTCGCCGCAGTGACGAAAAATACTATTTACTAGAAACTAGAAACTTTCCTTCTCTGTGTAACATGAATGCTACTGTGAAAAGCACTTCGAGCTATTGAAAATGGTCCCTATCAAGTTCAATTCCGCTACATTGCCATCCAGTCGTATCACTTCCATTCATGTTTCCCTCGGAGATATGAACACGGCGAATTTATAAATTAATTCCATGCGACCGTCAGCGTTTTTCTTGGTAAGAGGAAATATCAAGAGATTCCTTTGAAAATTTCATCAGCTACCAACCAGATCTCCGGATGCTTCCTCCCAAATTCCTTGTTTCCGCGATAAAGACAAATTAATAGAAATCGATTTCATTTATTACTGATGTTTTCCTCAGCTGCTGAGTAGACTCCAACGAAGGAGCAGCTCCGTTGAGAGCCAGAGCTCTGGTGACAGTCACAGTCGCAGTGGACACAGAAGAAGAAGTCACAGCCACAGTCACAGGAGACACAGTCGCCACTCCGACTGCGAATCCGAAATGTCTCGGGGGTCCGATAGCAGATCTGGGCATAGAAAACATCGCAGAAAACACAGAAGTTCGCGAAATTCACGGTAAATATGTGCTTACATGTATGAAGAAATGAAGCTATGAATAATAAATTTATCGACGTACCTTCGAATATTTTCATTTCCGATTGAAGTGGAAATAAGAGGCTCAACTTGCTGGAGAATTCAATGCATAGAATATCTTTGGGTAAACTCTTTTTCCCTTTTCTTATTATCATTTTCTATTTCTTGCAGACACGAATTGGTGGACTCTGAGCCACAATGGAGGGAGGCTCAGAGGAGGAAAGGAGAAGGAGTTCAAAGAGCCGTGGCAAGCATCTTTATACTTTGAATTATTAACAATAATTCCTGTACTGAAGTGGTGAAACGTATTAAGCCGAGTTGTTGAACTGTCGAGAGACATTTCTTCGTAAACTTTTTGCCCAAATTCAAGTAGTACTATTCACCGACCGTCGTATGGTATTTAAGGATATTATGGAGGGCTCCGTAAAAGCAACGAACTGAACGCAAAATCTTTAACACATTATTCAATCTATCTGGAAGCCGTCTAAAGACGGTAGACGGCGGTAGAACATCTATAATTATCGCGGAACATCTTTACGACGATCTTAAGAATCGTGAGGTTCAACATTGGACCTCGAGCTCCCTCTTCGCTGCAATAAATCTTTGTTTTTTCCCCGGTCTGGACTATCCAATTTTTTTAGTAAATTTTTCTTGTAAACTAATATCGAGAATCATCCTGGTTTCCTTCTACCCGCTCCAAAATCCTATTCAGCCCCCTTTCAATTCATTCCTAAAACCACTCTTGAGATAATTTCATGATAGTTTTTTTCATCGGTTCATCACGTTTCATCCCTTAGATACAGATCGAAAAACTTAGATCCCACTTCTCGCTCATTTTCAGGTCAGTCATACAGAGCCCAGGAGACGACATAGAAGCAGACATCGATCCCCATCCCAAAAACTGCCAGATGAACTTAGAAAGTGAGTCCCCTTCGCTACCCAAAATCCCAGAAATACGATCGCAGAACTCAAACGAATTGCAAAAAAATAATCCTTCAATCATTTGCAGACACTTAGAGTTTAGTTTAATCGACACATCAGGCATGAGTGAACAACAGCGTCGTGAAATATCCTACAAAGTCGTACAAACGCAGGGACTTGCCCAGATGCATCAACAGTCTGTCAATCCACGTCTTAATGGCGTGGACGCCTCGTTACCTCCTAGGTACGATGATCTCAAGAAGACATCAGCCCACTACAGTCCCCCTCCCTTGGAGGATGAAACGGGATCTGTAGTCATTGTTTGAAAGAAAAGAAAAAGTGAAACAAAAAGAAAAAAANAAAAAAAAAAAAAAAGTAAAAAAAAAAAAAAAAAAAAAAAAAAATTTCCCCCCCCCCCCCACTATGCATGCCTCGTTTATTCGTTTTACTATTTTTTACTTAATTTATTTGAAGCATGTACATTTGAACTGGAGTTTAAGCATGCCCTTTATTTATTCGTTCGAAGCATGATTTACATTAATAAATCACTTATTAACAGCCTGTTGCACATTGTTTATTTATTTCCCGTGCATTAGCACCAATTATTTGCTTTTTTTCGATACATTGGGAGAAAAAACAACCGAATATCACAAAAATAATTTCTTGAGCTAAAAAAGAGCATCAATATTCGATCAATCCACAATAGGTTATCGACAAGAAATCGATGTTTTTCGGCATGAAGTGCTATTATACTGAACGAAAAAAAAAATCGAAAGGAGAAAATAATCTCGAAACGACAGGAAAAGTTTGAAATAAGGAGACAGGGTAATATCTTTTCGTCAAACTCATTGCGTTGCGAGCGAGCGACGGTAATCTTTCAGGAATGTCTGGCGATTTTCCTTTGTATGGCTTTTCCATTCATTCAATACGAAAGCCCATTATTTGTGATTCACTGAGTCAAAGCTTTTCGTATTTTGAGTCATTCGCTCATCTCCTGACCCGAAAAAAACGATTTCATCACACTGTCCCTAAATAGTATATTTCGATACGAGTGAGACGGAATTTTCACGAGTGTTAAGTTCGCGGGCCGAGGCGAAGCCGAGGGCTGCCAATCACACGAGCTGAAAATTCCCGTCTCACATATGTCGAACAATATTTTTCATCACGCTGTGACGAAAAGTGGACTAAGACGAAAAAGTCCAATTTCCGCCACATTGTGATGAAAAATATTGTTCGTAACTCGTGAAAAAATGTTTTTTAGCTCGTGGGATTATATCACTCGCCTTCGGCTCGTGATATAAACCTCCCACTCGCCAAAAAACNAATATTTTTCATCACGCTGTGACGAAAAGTGAACTTTTCGGCACGCTCCGCGTGCCTAAAAGTCCAATTTCCGCCACATTGTGATGAAAAATATTGTTCGTAACTCGTGAAAAAATGTTTTTTAGCTCGTGGGATTATATCACTCGCCTTCGGCTCGTGATATAAACCTCCCACTCGCCAAAAAACACTTTTTTGCACTCGTTACGAAATATATTATTTTGCCAGTGATGTTACGTTCCGCGAGTGGCTGAACTGTGCTCTTTTTCGTTTACGAAAAGTAGACGAAATAGTATATTTCGTAACGAGTGCAAAAAACATTTTTTCACGAGTTACGAACAATATTTTTCATCACAATGTGGCGGAAATTGGACTTTAGGCACGCGGAGCATGCCGAAAACTTTACTTTTCGTCACAGCGTGATGAAAAATATTTTTCATCACAATGTGGCGGAAATTGGACTTTAGGCACGCGGAGCATGCCGAAAACTTTACTTTTCGTCACAGCGTGATGAAAATATACATTTCTTGAGCCAACAAATTCTCACTCCATCGTGAAGTATTCATGTTCAAGTCATGAACACTCCACGACATTCGTACATGGCCTACCCAATTCTACGGGATTCTGGTCCCATATCATTTATCCTCAAAAGATAATACATTTGACTGAAGAAATTAGTTTTGTGATATTAGGTCGTTTTTTCTCTCAGTATACGAAAAAGGAAGCAATTGAATTGAGTGAGAGGGGCAGTTTGAAGGCAACAAGAGATTAACGCTTTCAGACCGATTGGCACGATCGACAGAAGGGAGAGACGAGTGCGTCACAGTCGAGAGGGAATTTACGAGGCAACTTCGATAAGATCCAGTCGATATGAACCGAAGTATCCGGATGTTAGGTACGATTATGAGAGGAGAGATTACGACGCGAGTGCACGAAATAGCCGAGTACTCGTAGGGAGTAATGCGGACAGTGGACTTGGTGAGAGCACACCCCAGGATTTCTCCAGCTGCTGTTCAAGTTCTGCTGACAGTACGAGAGCACCACGAATGGTAGGTTCAGCATAAGATTGGTTTTAATAACACTGTGTGATCGCCTCTGCTTCATTCATTGCTTCATAATCATTTGATTATTTCCTCGTTGGCTTAGGATTGAATTTAATACTAATAATTGTTTTTCGGAGAGTGAAGTTTTGGAGGTTTTGTGGAGTTGTTTTTCTTCTAAAATTTCATTTGGAGGGAAATACTGCATCGAAGTGGTAAAATAGAATGAGTTGGTTTATTCCATTGATTCAATCATGCAATTATATTCAGGGGGAGTGATTTCAGGGGACAATGAAAAAAAATTGAAAATTTCTCTTGGTGTTTACGGTTAAAATCATTCGTTCCAAAGATGATGATTGATTCATTGGCATACTTCAATACCGACATGGAATTTTCTCGACGAAATTACCTACTACATATAATGAAGTGCCTTTTTTTGACATAACGATAGGATGTAATGTTTGCATTAAGGTCTTGTCTACGAAGATTGTCAGTCGTACATTGTTGTCCCCGATGGCAACCTGAGCGCATATACTCCACGAAAACTGAATAAAAATAACTGTGTCTGTACTTGAAAGAATACACTGGTGTGAGGGTTAATTGCTGTAATTGCTCAAAAAAATGATGATTCGAGATGATTTTTTTTTAAATCACGAGGCCAAAGAAAAAATGCCTAGGACACAAAAAAATGCCTTAAAATTATGAATTTAATCTCTGAAAAAGAGATATACAAAGAAAAACCAAGACTAGAAAATTAAAAATTGAAAATCACCGACGAAAAAGTTATTCTTAAATAGTTGACAAAGAGGAAAAATGTGGCGGTTAAGTGCGGGTAGCGAAATAAAGACTCGTGGTTGAAATAATAAAGTCGTTTGTATTTATCACGTAAGATATGTTTACAATTGAGACTCAAATCGGACTGACACTTCCGGTTGGGAGCGCGAGGGTTTAAATACCTTTTGTTATGGTAAATTCGAGAATTGTCCAGAAATTTCGTGAGGGACAAGGACAGCTTGATGTTTGTCTCGAACGTAACGATACAGAATATTCGAGCCGCGTTAAAATAAAATGATAATTCATTATGGCTCGCGCCAAAAACAAAACTGAAAATTCAATTCCTTTCCCTTTGCTAGTAGAAAAAAGTATATCAATTCATCGGACTGAAATTTTGGAATTGTCGCCAATATTCTCCATGTGTCTGATACTATTAATAATAAAAAAAACTAACTTTTTTACTGAACATCGAAAAATGCCATTTTTCAAGGACATACATGACATCCTTAGGATATTTTGTTCGAAAAAACTAAGTGATAACGTTAATCTGGAATTCACATAGGATGTTTTTAATGATAGTGAGATTATGTGTGGATTTTCATAGATTTCGTTTTAAAGTTATTAGCAATCAAAGTCGGTGTTTACACATGGGATCTTGTGGAGATTTTTCCCTTTGCGAAACTGCGTTACCATGTGCTGATAGAGTGAACCGATCGACTTTCGAACCCGTCCAGAAATCGAACTAATTTGCATATTTATCGTAGGACAAGTGTTAATGCAGGGGAATGGAATTTTGTCCTCTGTGAAAACCATTATAATATTCATGAATTCAATGAGAGTTTATGAAACCTCCTTGTTCGTTCGATTGCTGGACGGTTCCTCTTATGTAGTTTGAAAAATAAGCCGCCTTAAGGTCGCACGTATAAGAAATACCTTATACTGTATAAGGCAAAATGACAGTGCTTGTGACAGTTATATGACACACAAATTTTTTAACTGAAAATGATGGTCACAAATAATTCGGAAGTAATTTGTTATCAAAACATACAGATGCATAATGACGGTCATAACTAATCTCTAATTTGTGACGGTCATAAATGAAAAAAATAGTTTCATATATAGAGATGAAAAATTAACGTGATTTTCGTTCCTGAATGAACATTAGGCCAATACGAAATGAATTCAAATAAACATTGATACAGAAGAAAATGAGTTGCATCTATACAGATGGAGAATGACTGTCATATTTTTTGGCAAATTGCAACGGTCATAGAGGAAGGGAAGACAAATGGGTCACATGATCGTTATATGACAGATCATGTGACGCATTTGCATCTCTACTTATACATAAAAATGAAATCTACCAAATTCGTTAAACAATTCATCCATAATCTAACAACTATGTCCTGTACAAACATCAAATGAATCTTATTTTTTTTACACAGACGAAACCCCTTAATGCAAAACATCAAATGTGTCAAAAAATGAAAGGACTCCATTATGTATAATAGGTGATTTTTTAGAGAAAATGGTGTGTCCACATATGAAAAAATCGTATAGAAATTTCCTATACGGATTGCGTATAGAAATTTTATAGGATTTCCGTCTATGATATTCGGATATTACAATACGAATTATTTCTATACATAAATTTTTACATAAATTTTTGTTTTCATACGAAAAATGTCTAAACGCTCCAGAGAAAAACGTAGAGAAATGTCGCAACTCCATACGAAATGTTTCTATACATGTGGCAGTGGGTTGTGTAGTATCAAACCTATAGAAATCGTATAAAAATAATTTGTATAAAAAATATCCGAATATCACATACGAAAATCCTATAGAAATTCTACACGCAATCCGTATAGAAAATTTCTATACGACTTTTTCATACGTGTCGGTGTCGAAGTAGTCCGATTCATTACATTTTACTAGTTCGGTGCAGGCTGCTAATTATTGAGTACTGTAGTTGATTATTTAAATTTGGTGTAGACGCAAATGCCACTTTTGGGGGATGGGCGCTATGATCTGCCTTCCAATCAAGAAAATTCGCCTGTTGATGCTACTCTGGATGCAGTACTTCAGCCAATTATATCGTAAGTCGATAATGTCTGGCATGATTTTCGCCCCCCAAATCATTTCGGAACAATTTTCATCGATAAGTAAACCCAGAAACTCTAACTCTGGTCTAAAGTCAGATAAAATGCTCGTTGGTTTCAGAACTTTAACGCGAAGGTCTAGGAGTCATCCAAAGTGAATTCCATCCCTGGATATCAGCACCATGAATGAACCAATGTTTTGTACACTTAATAAATGTTCAACTCTGTATTTCAATAAAAGATGATAATCGTACTAGTCATAGGATCTCTTGATAAATAAGGACAGAGAGAAGCAGGTCTTATAGTATGATTAGATTGATTAACAAATTGTTTCAACTTTTTTTATTAAAAAATATATTGTACCTAAGTTTTACTGGATATTTAATTATCCTTAGACGCCATGTGCCTCATTAGGTTCCCTATGAATTTCTCCATTTTCTTGAGATCTTGAGCTATTTCTGTTTTGTATTGCAAGCACTGAAACAATCAAAAATAATGATTATTACAATCATCTGCATTATTTGCTCATTTTTACCAAACAAGTAGGGGAGGGTGGGGCAAGGTGGACGCTTTTGTCTTCTTTTTTGAACATCACAACTCGGAAATAAATTCATCAATTGAGCTCAGACTGGACTCATCACAAAAAATCACAAAAAAGAAAAATTCGATTTTATACGTAAAAATAATCTCCCGTTTCATCAACCGTTTAATGAATTATTGGCTTAAGAGGATACTACTGTGAGTTTTAACAAATGTCTAAAAACGAATAATTAGTGCCAAAAATTGATTGTTTATTGTTCGTTTGCTCCGCACACGCACAATAAAATGTTGAAAACAGCCCAGGGCCTCCGATTTTTGAACTAGAGAGGTTTTTTTTTCAAAATTATTGCAAAAATGTGTACAATAGCAGTTACGAATTAGTTTTTTGAAATTCGACTCCTACACAGCTAATTTCATTTTGTTTAATATAAAAATGTACGCCATTCATGTAAAATAGGCAAACAAAATTATCCTGAAAATATTTTAATTATATTCTCGATTCTTTCAGAACCATTTTTTGGACTATTTTATATGAACGGTGCAATTTTTTATTAAAACAAAAATTAACTGTGTAGAATTCGAATTTCAAAAAAATTATTTGCAATTGTTATTGCGTACATTTTTGCAAAAATTTTGAAAAAATAACCTCTGCAGTTCAGAACTTAGAGGCCCTGGACGATTTTAACCATTTTAAGCATCTGCGGGCCAAACGAACAATAAACAATTAATTTTTTTGCACTAATCATTAATGTATAAGTAATCTGGTTCCAATAGCCCGCGACTTGGGAAACTCATAGTAGTCTCCCCTTAAAAAAAATCAAAAGTGTTCATATTGCCCCACTCTCCCATAAATTCAACCATTTATCACATACCGTTCGATTGTCAGTCAATTTGAGACTCAAAACTCCCTTGTTGTGACAGTACTTCATGGAATATCGAGCCTGCAATTCCACGAAATAAACAATGAAACGAGTTATCAAAATGTATGACGAGAAATTGATCACTTCCAACGTTTCATTAATGAATTCTTGATTATTCGATAAAGCGAATAGCAATTATATACCTTGAATGGGTCCTGAAGATATAACCTCTCTGCTCCCTTCTCAAACTCCTCCCAAGAGTTCATGTACGTCATTTTCCAAAAAAACAAATCAACTTTTCACGATATCAAAATCAGTACTTCACCCCTTTCTCTTAATCAAAGTCTAAAAAACTTTCTGCACGAGTTATTAACGATATTCACTCCATATGACTTCAAATGACAGATTATTGTTACTGAAACATTTCGCCATTTGTGCTCACGTGGAGGGGTTTTGGACTCTACCTCCACCATTCGGACAGAAACAACACTAGAATAACAGTTCTGTCGATAAAACAGGTGTGACGCAGTGTTTTTGTTATTTCAGGAAGTCCAACAGACGAGTGAAAATTGAAAACATTGAAATTACAATGAACCCACAATTTCCGGAACATTTTGATCATTATTATTGATTGAATTCCCCTTCAGAACTGGACAACACGATAAAACGTTTTGGGTTTAATTAATCATCAGCATCACGAAAATGAGGGATTCTTCGAGAGATTTGTCTTCGACTATTGGCAGCATTGTTGCTCATATTTTCATGTTTTTCCATTGGATAATCCGCGTTTATCCGCAGTGCCCGGCTCCTCGGCCTATCAGTTTTCTCCCTCGATAGTCGTAGTGTGTGACGGCATTCTCGTACGATACATTTTGCTCACGACCCAATGAATTAGAATGTATAGGGCTTCTAGCAGAAGTTTTCCCTTCCCAGGATACCCCCACTCCTCGTGATTCCCACCTGTATCCGTGACTCCTGAAAACGGAGGGAAAGATTCTACTGGAAGGCCTATATCTGGGCAAAGGTTGGTATCATTGCGAAGCTATCTACCCAAATTCGCTTCTCACGTCCGCATCATTCTCACATTTGCATTTTGCGCAGAAATAAATTAATGAAGTGCTCAAGAATCGAATGAAAAATAGATAAGTCATCGATACGTTTCTTCGATATGCGACGCAATCGGAACAGGACGAATAATACCCATCACCCCGGATGATCGCAGGCTCATTCGATTCCACAACTGCCTTGAACGAGAAAACTCGGCAAATACAGCAGCATGATGTCGTCCTTGTGTTACATCCTCCTGCCCATTGTTGTGATAATTGGATTGTTGAGAAAGTGCCGTGAACACTCGTGGGGACGATGCAAGGACACGAGCAATCTACAGGATCGTGTTTTCCTGGTGACTGGCGCCAATTCGGGGATTGGCAAGGAAACAGTTAGAGAACTTGTGAGGAGGAGAGCAAGAGTCATCATGGCTTGCCGGGACATGGAAAGTGCGCGTAACTGCATTACTGATATTCGGAGGAAGATTTCCACCGGAGAAATGGTGAATTTTTAACAATTTTTTATTTAAACGGGAATTGATGCAATAATGAAGTAATAAAATTATTTGAGGCTAAAGGCCCTCGGGCAATGGCCATTTGGAAGATTGCACGGTTCTTGCAATAAATTACGTTAAAAGTTAAGTCAAGTTAAAATTAATTGATTTAATTTCATAAGCCCGTTGCCCTCAAAAATATTTACAAAACACGTGAACACGTTTTACAGTAAACTAGCTTTATCCTTTGACAATTAAATAGCGTTTATGGAATTAATTTAATTACACTGTTTGGATAATTCGCAGATCCCAATGGAGCTGGATTTAGCGTCTCTTCTGTCAATCCACAAATTTGCGGAACGTGTACTACGAGATTTCCCTGAGATTCATGGATTAATAAATAACGCCGGTGTTTACGTACCTTTGAAGAATCGAATGTCAACGAGAGATGGATTTGAGATTCACTTTGGAGTCAATCATCTCGGGCACTTCCTCCTCACCAATCTATTGTTGGATAAGATGAAGGCATCTGCTCCAAGCAGGTACACTCTTTATCTCCTCATTACCCCAAGGACTTTTATCAATTGAAATCAATAATTGTCAATGGATTTTCTCTGTTCAGGATTGTGATAGTAACATCAAAATTGATGGAGTCCGGAGTGATCGATTTCTCAAACCTCAATGGAGAAAAAGGACTCCCCTCGAAAGGCCGAATGAATCCCGCCTATTGCAACTCCAAACTCGCGAATGCATATTTCGCCACAGAATTAGCCAAACGCCTGGCAAATACTGGGGTCAATGTTTACATGGTTTGCCCAGGATTCACTTATACCGGACTTTTTAGAGATGTTAAGAGGAGTTGGTTCCATTACATCATCTTTTCACCAGTCGCTCTTCTTTTTTTACGCACAGCTCATCAGGTAATAAATGTGATAGTTCTTCTCCCCAACTCCAATGAAATCATTCGATCAATTCAATTCAGTACAAAACAGAATATTTTATCTAATAAACAGTAAAATTAGACATGAAATAAATGTGGGATATTTTTCGTAGCTGAGAACAATTATTCGAGGGTTTGTGTAATATTAGTATTTTTTATTTCAAATAGATAATGAAAACGCAATGAGTTACAGGTGATTGGCAGTGTCTGCATTATGAAATCACGCCAACACCCATATCTTTTTGATTTTCTGTCATTTTTCAAAATTAAAAATTAAGAATCTCATATTCTTTGTCCCCGTTCTACTGAAAAATGTGAGCATGTAAAAGAAGAAAAGAATCGTGTAACAAACCATTTTCCGTTTAACTTATTACATTTTATCTTTGTAACACTGGGTTTCATTAACAATTTAAGTAACTTATAATCCTTTTAGGGCGCACAAACAGTTCTACACTGTGCAACAGATGCTTCCCTGTCAAACGAGAGTGGATTACTCTATCGTGACTGCAAAGTTTACGCATCAAAGAAGACCCTGAAGCCAGAAGTGGCCGAAAAACTCTGGGAAATTAGTGCCAGTCTCACAGGAGTCGATCCTTCCAAATAAAACAAATACAATTTTTCACTGATTTTAGTAAAAAAAACAACCGTTAAGATCTCTTTACCCATCTCACATTTTTCGAAACTATGTACATACAATGAGAGAATTATTTAAGCTCGAAAATGCCATTTTTCTAGATTTTAAGGTTCAAATCATCGTATCGATAGTTACAATGAATCGTGATTGTCATCATTATCAATAATACGGTAGGATAAAATGCTAAATTATTTTTGGACCGATGAGCAGTGGAAAAAAAACAACATTGAGAAGGAAAATGAATCCTTTGATATTGAAGGACAACTCTAATAGCATTAAATGAGCCAGATACAATAATTGTAAATAATCAATATATATTATTATCATGATTAATTCGCAAGTGTCATCTCAACAGAAGCAAATTCGATACAGCTTTTAACATCGTACTATAAATTATATATACATCAAATAAAAGAGTGAGACCAGTGAACAATGGATAATAAAATTACTATTTTATTATGTGTTCTATATAATGAAATAATTTAATCATTCAATCATTGTTCTCTGTTCCAATTAATCTCACTCGCGCTTATACTGAGAAGAAAATGATTACAAATCGAGCGACATTTATTTGAACAATAAAATGTAAACAGAAATTTCCTCATAAAATCTCCAAACATTTATTTCCAACATAATTTGTACGTCAACTGAACTGAATCAATTGATATAAATCCTCTAATTTAACAATTCCTCATCAACAAAATTCACCTCTTCAAGCTTTCAATCATTCTTTTCTCCAATAAAAATTACATTAATCCACCAATAAAGAAAAATCAATTTGTGAGCTATAATAAATTACAATAATTAATTTATGGAATCATTGAAAAATAATTTCTCTCGAATCACAAATAACCCTAGAACCTTGGCTTCATGACTTTGAAGCTCGTTTTTTTGTTCGCGAGTGCTTCAGTCCTTGCAAAAACATTTTCCGAGCTTTTACGTATGGAATCAATGAACTCTGTGGAGGCTTGATAATCATTGACGGCCTCCTGAACCCTGTTAGGCTGTGATCGAGAGATGGGAACGGGAAATGTCCTCCTCTCCACTCCGCCCAACATCTGGAGACTGGGATTGGACTCGGTCCTCCAATTGCTCCTCAGAGTTTCATCCGCATCATCATAGAACGATTTAGCACTCTCAGGGCAGCTGGAGGCGACACTCAGTCTCTCCTCGATCCGTTCGCAGGAGTTGCTGGTGTCATCCAGCGACACCAATGAACTGGAGAGTGTCTCAGTGCTCTCGATCACTCTTTTGTCACCCACCAGACTAGTCAAAGTCTCTTGACTCCTCTCCTTTTCTGATTTTTCCATGCCAAAAGTCGTGGGACTCTCATTCGATTGAACGTGAATATTATTCAACTTATTAGCAAGTTTATTCAATGGAATCTCAATTTTCCCAGCATCCAATTCTCCATTCGGCCTGTCCACATCAGTCTGAGACCCCCCTAGAGCCATCTCACAGCTGCTTATCGAGTTGGAACTCCTCTGTCTGATACCATCGTCATCGCACTTTGGTTTTGACACAGACACAGGTATCGTGATCTCGATCTCAGGCTCAATGAGTTCACTGGACTCCAATGGCTTCAATCTCTCAGCATTAGCATCTTGAAACACTCCGTCGTCAATAGTCTCCTCACTACTGTTGCTCAACCCATCTCTAGGTAATGAAAACGTTTTTTCGTCGATTGCCGACTCCTCAGACTTGCAAATCCGTTTGCTCTGCTTTCCAAGTACGAGACTCTGATTCGGTTTATCGAGACCTTGATCGAGGGAAGATCCTAATGAAGATCTCAACATTCTCAACTGACTCATCGTCTTAGTTCTGTTGATTTTATCGATCATGACTTTTTGTAGGGGTGGAGTCAGGGGGACATTGTGCTTTCCATTGGCACTGTTATCAGTGTCCAAAGAAGATCCTGAGAAGGTTCGTTTCGAGTTGTCCAATGACTGATTGGGTTTTAAATTCAGCAGAGATCCTAAATTGACTAATGTTGGGCGTAAATCAATCGTGGTGAGGCCACAGTACCACCTGAGCTGCGCAATGTTTTTATTCAATAAATAAACTCCATAATGAAACCGTAATTTGTCCTTGCTCCGTGAGAAGAGTGGAAACTGACGGTCTTTCTCAGGAAAATTGTCATTGATATGGTCGACTGTTTTGCTCCTAGAGCCATTGAGGAGGATGGGGTACCTGGTGGGAACATTAAGGAAGTTGGCTACCATCTGTGTGCACTGGGCCACGTAACCCAGGGCCACTGAGGTCTGAATGTCGTTGCAGGAGTCCAGCTCTTCACTCTCCGGTAGGTGTACGTTATTGATGGTGTATTTTCGTTCAGACTCCTGACGAATGGGGAAGATCAGGCAGAGGTCAGACATCAGCTGGCGTCTTCTGAAGGCCAACTGTGCCGAGGTCTGCACGTAAACTTCTCGAGTCTCTATGTGACTCTGACGCCATTCCCTCAGTCTCTCCATGTCTTTGTTCAGTTCTCTGTATCTCTCCATCAGCAACGAACCGTGGTCCTGGTTCTCTTCCATCACAGTCAGGTGTAATTGATTCAATCCACGTAATTCGCCCATTTTTCTTAATCTCTCTTGTTCTAGTAATTTTGTTCTAAATTTTGCTACTTCTAATTCCTTTCTCATCTTCAGGATTTCTGCCCTCTTCTCTTTACTTATTCTCTTCGGTTGCAGTAATCGATTGAGAGTTGTCTGCTTGAATTTTGGAGATTGGACACCGTCTCCGGAGGCTATTCTCTCGCGTAACGCTTCTGTTGCCTCAGTCTGCTGTTTCAGGAGCAGCATCTTGCGTCTGAGGCTGGTCAGTTTGGAGACTGTGTAGCTCTCGCGAATCTCAGAGTTGCTGACGCTCATGTAGAGGTAACGACGGAATTCAGGGGGATGGAGAAGGCAGTAGGATGGCACGAAGAAGCCACCGTAGAGGTGAAATATGAGGGAGTTGGGGCGGAGCATTGGTTCGAGATTGTTCGAGAGCTTTGGGCCCATGTAGACGAGACCGGTAAAGGAGATACCCCAGGTGAATACTGTTACGTCTGTCGTTGGGTCGGCCACTACTGTACGTCTCCACAGGCGTAAAACTATTTCTGGGGATTTGAAAATAGGTCAATTCGTTAGATATTTCATTGTTTGATTTTTACCGGCGTCGTAATAAGTTGAAACAAATAAAATACTGTTTGCCAGTAATTTGGACACTTCTCTTTTCCATTCTCCATTCATCGAGAAGGAAAGTAACTTCACAAGAAAACTCTGATTTCTTTTGTAGCTGAATAAAATTCCTCTGTAGGGAAAAGTTTTATTTCTTTCCACCAGTGCACTACTAAATTTGTCTCATTGTTTTAACGTCAATATGCAATTTTTTTAATAAAACGATCATTTGTTGACACAGGTGGTGTTTTACAGGAAAAGCTTGTCTGCAAAAGTTGTAATCCCCACATATATATTCAATTTTTCTCAATTGTGTAATAGTTATGTATCATCCCAATTGCATATGCTGCAATCCAAATTCAGTTGAATTTATTCTGTACAACTCGACATGTATAATTCCAATATGTGAAATTCAAGAAAAAGGCAGAACCCATAAAACTTGGCACCAGAATGATGCATTTTATTTCTGTAACTTCCATATGCTCAAACTATATTTTTAAAAAAATTTGAAGTGAAGAGGCATAGAGAAAAACATTAGATCGTTTCTTCATATCCTTCTCTAAAGTCAGTAGATTCCAAGATATTCATGAAGTACTCCTGAAATCACTTCATCCTCTCTTGTCACAACAAATGATTTCGTGAAAACGGAGAAATTAATATGAAAAACTCCGTGGTTCGATTACTCGCAGTGTTTTCTGCATTTCTAATACAATCATTAATTTTTGGCTTCCGAATGGAAGCTATGTAATCGTGACTTTTTTCCATTTCCTAATTTTGGGGGTAAATGGCTTAGAAATGACATGAAACATGAAGAAATGTTTTTTAAAAATGTCTGCATGTTTGTATGTATGTGTGCACATATGTGTTCGTATGTCCAGAACTGTCACCACAACTCGAGAATGATTAATGCAAAGACGCTAAAATTCTGGCTGCTAATTGATACTACTGCAACTTCAATTTGTACTAAATTTCAGCTCAATCGATTGAGCGCTCCTGAGATATAGCAATTCCTCAAGAATAGTTTCTTTGCAGATATCTTCTGAATCATTCGACCGATTGGATTTTTTTTTAAATACTCGTCATGGTGATACCTATTCAATTAAATCGAAAAAAGACCATGACACCCCGAGCAATGTAGTTTTATATTGAACTTGAAACTTGGTAGGGTTTTACGTGTTATGATAACAAAGTTTGTTTCGGAAATATTTAACTTTGTATCTGAAACTCTTCTGCTCAATATCTCAAAAATTACTGGTCCGATTTGAATTTTCTTTCAAAATGCCCGTCTTGATGTCATCTATCTATTTCTAAAAAAATAGACACTGTCCCAATGAAAAAGATCGAGATATAACCGTTTGCATATTTGTTGGGGCAGAATGCACTTTGTGCACTATAACATGGGTAAATGTCAGGAAAACCTTTTGAACCTTTGCCTACTAGTTAGGATTATCAAATACTACTTCCATATCCAATCTTAGGTCGATATATTTGATAGTTCCTGAGAGGGAACAATTCACCGAAGATTCTTACGAAAAAAAAATAACGCATCCATATTTCACGGTTCATTATCACATCAAGATAACTTAAAATAATAATAAAAAAAAAAAGATAACTTGAAATAGCTCTACCCGTCGGCCAGGCTACGCTATACTTTGGGATATTTTTAGTTTTTAAATTTTTCAACTAAATTGCATAGAAAAAATTTGAAAAAATTCATATCCAGTCAGTATTATCTAAATTAAATTTCGCAAAATATTGATATTTTTTCAAACATTTCCTTCTTCTAAATAAATAATACAACTTGCTTGCAAAACGGTGGATTATTTTTTATGGTGTCAAAAAAATTCTTGATTTTTTCACATCTGATGAAAAAAAAATCAGATTTTAATCTTTAATTACAATGGAAATGTTGATTTTCACATAAGACACTGGGTTAAATGATGATTGATTCATTATGATGATGAATTCATTACCCCTGACAGCAAGCCAGAGGGAGGGGTATATGTTTTTCACACTAGGCAACACAATACTTGAACGTCTTAGTCCAGACGAAACTACATGGAAAACCATTCGAAACAAGCAGCGTGACAGAAGCCATTTGACAGATTACATATGACTGTTACTCTTTACGTATTTTGATTGAAATGATGATTGAAATTACCATTGGCAGTGGAGAGGCCAGTTGCATGTAAAGTAGGCACTTCAAGGCTCGCCCATCGTGGACTAGCGTTGTCAATGGGTTCACTTGTATAAAATGGTGATGACATGCTCGATCTGTGGAGTGTGAAATAGAACCAGCATGTTTCAATGTTCTTATCCGTCTCCAAGTTGCAGCCTATCACTTGGCACAAGCTCCTCAGGCGCAGCTGAAATTCCACAGTCACGTGGAGTTATAAATGTGACTCCCAGTCATGAAGTTGCATTGTCGTGGGAAAAAATAGACGATTTAATGATTTACGACAACCTCTGTGATTTATCTCACCTGTTGGGTGGCTAAGGGCAGCCAAACTTTGTACCTCGGTGCGGCTCGCGGCTGAAGTGTTAGGTCTAAGTCCCTTACGAGACCCTCCGCGACTTTCACCTCCATTATTCACAGTCATGGCAAACCACCACCCACTTTAATATGTTGAGTTTGTTTTGTTCACCCGTTTTGTCAAATTGTGACTAACAAAGCACAATGACGAATAATCACTGAATAATCTATGTGACATTGATCATTGTTGAGCGTATAAGGTTATCTGTCACTTAAATTGCGATCATTTGATCGTAATCGTTAATGACGTTTATTGTCAATAAATAGGGTTTTAGTGGTTGGTACTGGAGACCTTGAAATTGATTATGAATATCAGAATTTATTGATATTTATTCGAGCACTATTGCATTGTTACATCTGGCGTGTGTTAATGTCAATCTAGCAGAGTCAAAAATTGACAGTTCAGTTTTTCCACAAATCAAATAATTTTCCGGAGATGCGGAGAGGAGTTCACTGAATTTCCCGGCAAATTATTGCGCGATTTTGGCGATAGATGGCAATGGTATTTTAAAATGGCCGCGAGAGCCGCGGAATTCAATTTTCATTCTTGAAAACAATATTTATGCTACAAAAATAATTAAGACTGTTGAACTCTGACTTTGCTCATGATTGAAATAACGATAAAAGGATAAATACAGAGTTTATTCGTGGAAATTAGAGGGAATAGTTGAGGAATAATAATTTTTTCAATGTCGGTGAGTTGGAGGGATTTTGAAACACGAATGAGTCCCACGTGTGTCACCTCTAACCTCACAGAATTCGCCAAACGCAATAACATTTTGAGGGAATTCAGGTGATGTTGCAGAGGTTCAAAACGACATGACAGTTTACCACGACGAGGTGGAGATCGAGGACTTCGAGTACGACGAGGACGAGGATATTTACTACTACCCTTGCCCCTGTGGTGATCAGTTCCAGATATCGAGAGCTGATTTAATTGCTGGGGAGGAGGACGCAACTTGTCCATCGTGCTCATTAGTTGTAAGGGTTATTTATGATAAAGCTGCTTTTGCAGCTAAACAAGAGGAAGTCGAGAAGAAGGAGAATAAAGAATTGATCAAGGAGAAAGCATAAGGGTATGTAGTCGTCTAAATTTCCATTACTAGCATTGAATCAGTCTTCATGTAAGTAAGATTGTTTTATTCATCAAATGTGTCATGAAAATAACTGTTTTTGCTTTCGAACGGAAGCTTTGTAATCATAATTTTTTTCGATTTATTAATTTTGGATGGAAACGCCTAGAAATGTCATGAAACGTGAAGAAATGATGTTTTTAAAAAATGTCTGTAGGGCAGGGTGGGGTAAAATGGACACTTTAGACTTTTTTAAAATTATTCATAACTCAGAAACAAATTTATCAATTGTGCTCAGTTTAGGCTCGTCACATAGGGAAATAATTGTTCTTTGTATTGAAAAAAAAATTATTAAATTTCGAGATGGAACAATTCACCCAAAATTCGTGAGGAAGAAAAAATTGACGCAGCTATATTTCACCATTCACTTTCCCATCAGGACAACTTACAAAGCCATTTAACATGAGTACATGATTTTATTTTTTGAAAACATACATTGGGACCCATTCGGAAGCCTACTATTAGTATTGTGTCTAATGGTAGACTGTATTATGTCTAATGGTTTATCATTAATTGGCATTTTCAGATTACGCAAAGTAGGTGACATCTCTCCAACTACAACACTGAAATATCATCCTCCAAATCATGGGAGGACGTGGTCGTGGTCGCGGCAAGCCCGCAATGACCCTGAACCCCGAGCAATTTGGTTTCGCGAAAGGAGAGCCCATCACCCTCCCTCCAGTGCTCCAGCCACCAATGAAATACCCACCTCTAGACTACAAGGCTCCACCGTTCCAATTAACAGTCGAGTTATCTTACCTCCTCCAGTTGAAACGAGATTTTGGTGAGGTCCTGAGGGAGTCCCCGAACAACGTTCAACCCATAGTAGTGAAGAAAGACATCGAGAGGTACTCGGACAGATACCAGGATATGATAACAGACAAATCCACATACGAGGTGAGGTACGATTGGTACAGACTCCCAAAGGAGTTGAGATCCGTTGGAAGGAAGCGAAAGGCGAAGGAGAAGGCTACGGTGGAGCCCAAAAAGAAAAAGAAGGAAGTCGATGTGGAGAAGAAGTTGCAGGAGTTGGAGAAGAAGGAGGGCACCGAGAAGAGTGATGATGAGGAGGGGAAGGCTGATGAGGACGAAGAGGAGAAGGATGGGGATGAGGCCGTTGAGGACGAGGAGGCTGAGGTCGACGAAGAGATGGACGATGGTACTGATTACGTTAACAACTACTTCGACAATGGCGAGGGATATGAGGATGAAGAAGACAATCTTGATGATGGTCCAATTTATTGAATTCTAGAAAAAAATGTGATTGCAATTGGTATTCAAGGTGTTCGGCGAAAATGACTCCTGACAAAATTTATCTGATTCATCGAATGATGACTTTTCCCTGGAGTTCGATACAACTTTTACCCAAGTGTAAATAATTCATGGAATAGAACACTAATGTTTGTTGATGGTTTTTGTAGAAAAATGAATTTGTGGTGATGAGGATATTACATGCTTTATATTACGATTTAATGAATGGTCTTATTATTTCACTCAACGATATCATAGTCATTTTCGTGAGGAATTCAGGGCCAATTCGAATTGAATATCTTGTTTGTCTTCATTTTTCGTCAAGTCACAGGAAGCTTCGGCGTGTCTTTATTACGAGTATTTCAATTTCTAATAATATATAATATATATAGCCATAATCATTTCATTTTTGTTTCATTTTCTTTTTTCCCTCTGCCTCATTCTTCAAGTTTTTTGAATATTAATGTTAATGAATGATTCAGTAGTTGAATTCCGTTATTCAACTGTAATCGAGAAGGAATATGGTTTTCAGAGGGAATCAACGTGAAAATAGGACACAGATAATTTCATGTCTCTGGTATTATTATTATTATTAGTATTATTATTATTTTTAGTTCACTTTACGTCTATACGTATCTTTGAAGCATTTGTTAACACTTTATCCACTGCACTCCGAATTAATTGCAAAATAATTACGACAACGATTTTATTTTTCTTCGCTTAAATGTGCTTATATAATATATCAATGTTTCTCGACCCCAACGACTCATTCATATTATCAACGATAACGTGAAATATCGTATCAAACGTAATTAACGTGAAATGATAGATTCAGTCATGTTGATTATATATTTTTTCATTTTGTTATTTTGTTTCTTCTTTTATTTATCCATGCCCATTCCGTTGACTGTTTTGCAAAATATGAGAAACGATTAGGTTCTTCTTTCTTTTTTTTTTCATAAAAATCCCATCACATGATTATTTAATTACCCTGCACCAAACAAAGTCGTGTACACACGAGAGAGGCCTCTATTTGTTAAAAAAGTTTCTCATTTCATCACATTTGATATAATAATTTTTTTATGAACAATATTATATACACTTGGTGAAAATATTCGGAAAAAATATTAAATGGCGTTCATTAAATTGAATACGCAAAATCGTGAAGCGTTTCATATTTTTCACTGAAGACGGAAGCGACTGAAATTTATAAAAATCAAATGGACTATCATAAATTATGATAGAACGTTGTAAGTAGAAAATTAACTGGAAATCCATACATTAAAAAATTGACGTAAATTTACTATTACTATCATTTCCTTATTCTCCATAATAATCAGAATAAAATGATACACTCAATCGTGACAAATTCGTTGTACCTCGTGCCCTTAAACTCTTAAATACTCGTATAAACATCAAAATCAACAATACATCATTTGATCATATAAGTGCGCATCAATTATTCTCGTATTTTCGCAAAACAGTTCGGCCGGTATCAATCACTCTCGTCTATTAATCCATTGCATAATCTATCTGCCATGTTCATTTGAATTATTTAATTGTATATAATTGTCGTATTATAATACGTTCTATCTATGTATAATAGGCGTTTACAGACTAAGGCGGGGAGGGACGCAGAAAGAAATCCCGGGTTTGCCTTATTTAATGGTTTTTTGTCGCTCTTGGGCTTGTCATTTTCACCATCATCATTAAGAAAAAAATTGTTTACAATTATTTTTGAATGTTAAACTTTGGGTATTTACTTCTCTCTGGCTTTGTTCTTGCACCTCGATCGATTGCGTAAAAACTACACGTAATACCAATTGACTAAAAATCAAAATGGGATTGTCACTCTCAGGGGAAATAATGGTTTTTAGATAAAACGACGGATCTGGCGGGTGATTCAATCTCATTCTCATGGAAAATATCTACGTGTCCAGCACGCAGAGTAATCAGCTCCATTTTCGTTTTCTTTCGATATCTATAAATCACTATAGATCAAATCACTCACAAACGATAATTAAATTTTAATGATAAATAAAACTAGCCCGATGTTGACAATGGTCTCAGAAATACTCAGGGCAGTTGATTGATAATAAACTCAGAGGAATTGTTTCAATGTTCCTTACAATTTTTTTTTGTCACAGGATCACAGGACAATCGGTGCCTAGAAAATTCGGACGGGCAGTGTGAGCTCGCGAGGTGCATTCGAACGGAGTCTTCAATTATTATTTTTTTTTATTTAGTGAGGGAATTGTGATGAGTGGTATGTTTTTTCGCATGAATTGTTTTGAATGGAGTGAACCGAGGAGTTTGCATTCTTTGGAGTTTTGTCATTCTGATGAATATGTCGGGAATACAGTGGAATTTCAGGGGTTTATCATTACACCTGGGAGAATTCCATCGCCCATTCATGCTTGAGGTATTCAAAATATTGACATAAACTCGAAAATGTAATTGTTAATTTCCCCTCATACATTATCAATGAAGAGTTAAATCAAATAACTAGTGATGATCATGTCGCACTCGATTAGTTTCTCGAAGCTACGCGCTATCTTGATACAGTAATTGATGCAGGACATCAACAACAGATCTAAATGATTTTACCTGTTCTTCCTTAAAAAATGAAGAAAGCTCAAGGGTGCAGAACGTCCTCAAGCAATCTCGTCAGGACAATGTTCCTTAAGATACTTCTCCTAATTCATTAAATCACTCCCTAATCTCCTTGCATCCTACGTTCACCGAATTCCATCAGTCAATTATATTTTTATGTTTTCAATTGTTCTCCTGTCTTATGTATTTTTAATTATTTTCACATCACTACTGTTGGTTGGATTTGAATTTGTTTAATCATTTTTATGGACTTTTGGACGTGGAATCTGGATGGAGTGTGGTGTACTGGTATATCTTAACGCGCGTGAGAAAAAAAAGCTCTTCATTCTTATCGAGTATGAAACTTTCCACTCTTCGATCCTCAATATTTATCAATTACCTCTGCCACTTTCGATTGAACTCAGTGTTTATTCTCCTTTGTTTCTTCATTCCCTTGAGAAAACAGTCTCGGCATTGACTAGTAAAAAAACTCCAGCATTGTCTTCAGCTCCTAAACTACAAGACGTAACTATAGGAATCACCCGAACGCTTTATTTTTTTCATTTCGTCGTTTGACCTCAAGGGATTTCTCCACATGGATTCACCATGCTCTCTGTCTCCATTCTGTTACTTTTCTCCTTCTTACTCCTCCCACATCCATCATTTACTCTTGTCTCCATCGAACTTTCTTTTCGAACGTTAATAGTTACTCATAAAATCAATAAATCGGAGATAAAATCATGCAGGTAAATCAGGTAGCGCCTTGTGTCTGTTGAGGGACAGTATATCCTCAAAAAGTGAGTACCATATTCAATAAAAAATCAAACCTAAATACAGCAAAAAACATTGTGAGACGGAATGTAAAACAGCGTTCGATAAATCTCTCTAATCCACCCCTCCCATTTGCTCTTCATACGACTGATAATTATTTCATAGCATTTTTCTCTCTTTATCGGAGTGCAACGCTATCTATTATTTATTGAATAAATCATGGTCAACCTGTCCACTCCGCATCTGGAGCCAATCAAACCGTGATCACTCGTCCGTACGACGCACTCAATGCATATAGTTATCAACAAAAACTCCCCCCGAATTAGTCCCATCGATCGACGCTCGTGACAAAGGTGAATTTCAATTAACAAAATATCCACCACGTGTTTGCGGAAATTAGAAAGCACCTTTTCCAATTATTTACTCTCTGGATCATTCGATTTCGTTATGTTCTCTTGTGTTTTGATTTACGTGGTTAATTCTATAACGTACAAAAATGCATGAAGCCTCCCAAAATCTATTTTGAGTTAACACGTATTAGCACGTAAAGCCATTCAGCAAATTGTTCATATTGGCCATTGATGATTAATAAATGATTATGAGATATTACTCATTGTATTTAAAATGAATTGTTCTAGAAGGCCCAAAGGAGCATTGGACGACGATCACGTGAACTCATCAGCTCCAATTATTCAAATTCATCGATTTAAATAATTCATTCACACCCTCAATCTTCCGTCAGCGGTCTAGTCTATGATGCGACTTTGTTTTACGATTTTTCTTATGCTCTCGTTTTTTTTAAGCCTGATTCTCGGATCCTCCCTTGCCCCAGAATTTGTCAAAGCGATTGCGAGCGATTTCCAGTACATCACTGGTGACTGATCGTTGTTGAGCGCCTGGACTAAGGGCTGGTGCCTCCAGTACGTGATAGCCAGCACTGGAAGTGCCGCCTGTACCACCTGGAGGCACTACTGGGTCTTCTGCTTCTAGAACACGATAGCCTGATTGCGTCACTGGGGCTGTTGTTGTTGAGGGTAGAGGATCTTCGGATTTTTGGCCTCGATCGAACTCGAAGACTGGATCCTCTAGGCAACGGAGGTTTGTCCCGGCCACGGGTTTTATCGAAGGCTCCTCAGGCAGCTTTTCCTTTGTTTCTGGTGCTACTGATCCCTGGAGACATAAACAAGAAGGTGTAGCTAGCACATCTGGGTTTCGTGGGGTGGTGGTTATTTATTTTTCATCGTGGGAACACTCTCTGGAAATGTTACAGAGAGATTGGCTTGTTTCGTACGGATAAATTTTCCATTGTCATGAATAATTGAGGGGATATGTTGTGGACTGAAACTGTGGGTGAGACTTGTTACTAGCCGCACGATAGGAATATCGGAATAAATTTCTCGAGAGGTACAGAGGTACTAGTGTAATTTTGATTAATAAATAAACCCAGAATGCAAATTCAGCAGCGTATTTTGCGGGGAAACACAGGAGAGACAAGTTCAACAGGAATTTGTAGGTTGTCCGGTGGATATTTTCCGAAGGGTGAGGTTTTAGGAAACGGTGCTCTTGTTATTTACTGTTTTACTCGCCATTTTCCTCTTTACAGCATATAAAAAGCCTTTATCGCCATTCCTGTCACATGAATCGTTTCAGACATATTTGCGAATAAAATCTTTGTGAAGTGCTCTTTATGGAGTTTGCGCTTCGCGCAGCCTGCTCAAAACTCGACTTCTGCACGACTTGACATAAAATATTATAGAGTACTCGGTAATAAATTTCGTTTTCAAAGAATGTGTATACAGACCTCGCCTTCGGCTCGGCCTGTAAACTACACATTCGTTGAAAACGAAATTTCTGCCCTTGTACTCTAATGTACTATAAAATGAGCAGATGTGTCGTAACGTTCGACATGAGCTTTTCGAAAGAAAAACGTAGTTTTTTATGCATTTATGTATTTTGGCATGGACAACTCAAAAAGAAAATGTCAAACAGTCATTTGCGGTCGTTCCCGCCGTTTTTCACTTTTTTGTTTATTTCGGATTGTTGCAAACATTCTGCCGTATTCAGCGAATGTTCCGAGTACGTAGAGAGTATAGTATATTTTAGGGCGAGTGCCATGGGGTTTTTTACTCGCGTGGAGTTGGCGTCCGAGCCGAAGGCGAGGACTGACCAACTACGTGAATGAAAAAACCCCATGGCACTAGGCGTGAACGATATTTTTCCCTAGTGATTTTCAGTTTTACGAGTTTGGGGAAGGGTCAATACCAATCCCCCGACAAGGAAAAGTGAAGATCAGTACGGAAAAATATATATAATTTATTGTTTTCATATGAATGCATTCTCTCTTGCTATGTGGAATTATGGGAGGTATATGAAACCAGTAATAATTTATTGAAAATAGAAATATTAAAAAACACTATATGTATGCTTGGCAGAGTACCGTGCATTTTGCATGCATAATGTCATTTTTTCAACTCAACTCTGACCGATAGAAGACTTTTATCACCACCAGAGTAAACTAGAAGTTACTCGAGGGATTTATAAAATTTCAACAAAAGATTTGCACCGTTAGGGTATATTTCCTGGAGTAAAAATTTTTGTGAGAAGAAATTTTATCCGAAGTCAGTAGTGATGTGATAAAGAATACAAAATCACTCCAACGCATATAAAATCTTTGCAAAGTGTTTTGATCAAATTAAATCCATTGGAAAAGAACAAATGTTGAACTAACTCCAATCATGCCTATTCAATTTCGATTAATAATGGAAACACCTTGACTTCAAAACTGAGTTAGTGAAGAGCACCACCAATTTATGAATATTATTGAATGGCTTGCACGAACGTTGTGATCTATAAAAAAGCTCACTTGACACGTTCCCCCTTAACCCACCAGTTTTGCCATATTTTGTGACTAAAATATTCGTAAAGAACTCTTACTCATCTCCTTTTCTGTACAACTTCGCAACAGAATTCTATCCATCCATTAAAAAACGAGGAAATGTTGAAATTACGTCATACATATCTATTCAAACAGTTTCCATTGCTTCTATTTCATTAATTAAACATTCCAGAATTTTATCAGTATCGAAATCACTCGGGACAATTCTTTCCATTTTCATTTAATTGAAAATCTCCGTGCAAACGAGGAAAATTGTAATTAACCGAATTCAATGGTATCGAGTTAGGTATGTATAATTAGTTTCACTCCATTAAATACTCTCTGTGGCCGGAATTCATATCACAGTGAGATAAAAAAGTTGTTGAGCACCGAGGGAGAGTTGAAATAATTAAAAATTACTCCAGCATTTCCCGGCGCTTCGAATTCTCTCAGTCTGAATAATGAAGTACCTTATCACTTTGGGATGCTGTGGATGTACCCTGTAGATTGTTCGGTAGTGGACTGTCCCTCTCCGAGTCGAGATCCTTGTGGCCGTTGAGTCCGGTATAACTCCCCAGGGAGACGCTCTCGCTCTCCGGTGACTTGTATCCTGAGTGCTGGGATTGATGATGAGATTTGTGCTGAGCTAGTTCCGGGGGCGCTGACTGGGGTGTTGATATCACTGTCGACCCTGCCGCCCAAGTCTTCGCTTCGCTGTGGGGTCGCGTCAGAAGTTCCCCTGTAAATGAATATTATTAGTGATTTCAACGGACGTAATAATACATCAGCAACAAAATTCAATGATATTTACCGGCAACAAACTAAGAAATATGATACCAGTCTCTTAATTGCACTTTAATTAATACAAAATCATTAGATTGTTTTATTAATACATTATGCATGATTTAATTTCATTGGATTATTGAAATAATTATGGGGCACTGAGAGGAGAAATTATTTTTCAAGATGCACTTCTTCAGGCGGGTTATTCCCGAGTGATTTAAGTAAATTAACATTGCTAATGATTCTCATAAAAAATCTTGTTTTTGACGAATCTTCATTCGTTACATATCATGTTGCGTCATGAACAAACTTAATTTTTTGTTCATAACAAAAGTTGACTTATAACGTCAACAGATTTTGTCCCTCACAAACGAAATTTGTTATTACCAAGTGGAGTTTAGGGGTGTATTCGTACTTGTTGGGAATCGTTTCTCCATTTTTAGAAATCTATTGGTAATTTTTAAAGATTCTTGACACTAACTGCAATTACCATGAATTTTCAAAATTTAGGATTTTGTCACTGGAAATTAACTACACAATATTTTATTTTAGAATGTACGTACTCATTAAATTTTAAAACATCACAGATCCCCAAAGACTAAAACTTTTTTTCCTCTGTATTCCAATGGTGGAAATCATCGTTCACAAGAAAAGACCCACCAAACTTCATTTTTATCAAAACAAGGTTGATTTTTTTTTAAATTTAACCGTTTCCCATATAACCGCTTAGGTTCTTTATGGTCCCATCCCAACCACCACCCATTTGCGGTTCCAAGGGCTGACTTTTTACCCTGAATCATGTCACAATCACCTTGGGACGAGGGGCTAGTCACTTAGGAAATCACTGGACAAGTCGACTGGAAATCAAGTGATTTCTATTTTCGGTAGTGATTTCTAAAGATTTCTGGAAATCATCGGAAATCATTAGAAATCATCGATAAGTGTAAAATCGAAATTGATTTTGCAGTTTTAACTCGACAATTTTTATTATGGTATTGGTGCGTTCGAAATCACCTAATCCCGAAATGTGACGCTGTGAAGTTTTTGACATCCTTGTAATTGTAACGTCAAGTAGAAAACTGCGCTTATCTCCTGCGATTATTGCTTGAAATCACGAAATCATTGGAATCTACTAGAAATCATGGAAATCACAAGAAATTATGATTCATCGAATTCATGGAATAGAAATCATGGAAATCACAAGAAATTATGATTTCTAGTAGATTTTTCAGTTTCACCCGAAATCACTACCGAAAATGGAAATCATGATTTCTAATGTTGATTGGGAAATCACAAAAATCATTTGCGAAATCACAGAAATCAAGAGGAAATCACAGGAAATCATCTGATTCTGGAAATCACTGAGTCACTCGATTGAGGAGTCACCACCCCCTCGCCCTGGGAGCTGCACTTTGTGTACAAGCTCTCCTGGTAACCAAAGGAAATGATGACAAACCCTAGCCGCCATGGACCTCCATTGACCGGGTATTATCGGAGAATGTTTCTCAAGCATTCAATCTCGACTGTTCCTGGTGTCTTGATAGTTTCCGAGGTTTTAAAAGTCATCGCTCAAGGCCGGACTCGAACACGCGCCTCACGGGGTCATCCATCCAGCACAGCGTTGATAACAAAAGTTGACTGATAAAGTCAAAAAATTTCGCCCCCACGAATGAAATTTTGTTATCAGTAAGTAGAAGTATACTGCAGTTGGTACTTGATTGTTTTGCGTGTTTTAACGGGAGCAACGATGAACAGAAATATGATACCACTCCCTTAATTCCACTTTAATTAATACAAATTAATTAGATTGGTTTATTAACACATTACGTATGATTAATTTGAATTGAATCATTGAAATGAATTAACGTGCACTTGAGACGGGGAATTATTTTTCTTCAAGATGCACTCCTCCAACCGCCAGGTTATTCCCAGATGATTCAAGTTGGGTTTCATGCGCTACAACCATGTTGTACCACAAAATGATCATGTTGAACATAAACTTCAATTAATTTCCTTAACATAGTACCTAACTCGATCTACCTGGAACAAACGTATCTGGAGATGTGTATTATTGAAACGATAATTTCTACTCCCAGGAAAATCCGAACTTGGCAAAAACAATTTTTTCTTTCAGTACACACATACGACATTTCACCTGTGTTTTAGTATAAATTTTTAAAAATATTCCATAACTTATTTGAAATTTTGATTAATTTGTGATCGAAAAAATTATGTAAATTCTATGGCTATTCAAATTTCAATTTGACGTGATGATGCGAGTCATGATATTAAATCAATGCGACCAATTAACCGATTTAAATTCGTGGAACATGAAAAAATCAATTTCCTTGAATTTTCAAAATAAGTAAATATTTCCAAAAATGAAAAAATTTATTGGAAAACGTAGCGCATTCAGTAGAAAATTATATTGGTTTTCTATTGGAATTCTACTAGTTGTTTATTGACTTGAATTGAAAATTATTCCATTTTACCTTTTGGTTTTATGTTTTCCAATAAATTTCTGGTTATAAACTGTTAATACAAATTCATTTTTCTATATAATTTATTCTGTCGCAAATTCTTTTGTAAGAATAAGAATTCTTATCCATGAACAGCTCAATTTTTTTTCTACTTCACGAAGAAAAAAACACGCACGAAAATTACTGTATAATCTAGGTAATCGCGGAGCGAAATTATATTTTTATTTTATATGAAGAAAAAAATGTGAGGCAAACAATAAATTTCCCCATTGGGAATGTAATTTTTATGCAAGTGCACCGTCAAATTTGTAAGTTGTTGGTGAAAAAGTACAAAAAAGACGGAGTAATTTTATGGCATTTTGAGCGAATTTTCACCGTCTACCGCAACTTTTGATTGATTTGTTTCTCCGTGTTGCATTTTCCAATGAGGAATAAATAAATATAGGGCGAGCAAATTGTCAAAAACATATCTCAAGATGTCTTTCTTACAAAAAAATTTAAAAGAATCAATCATATAGAATTCCATGAAATACCTATCAAAAATCGAATGGAAAGGCTACAAAAATAAAGATAGAAATAAAAAACACAGTAGTGGCTTCGCATAAGATACCTCGCTATAAGATACCTCGCACTCCGAGCGCTCGAGGCCTACCCCCACTCTCGGCACTTTTATCGCCTCCCGAATGTTTATTTTCCCTGGGCTTCTTATAAGATACCTATGGCCCCGGTCATTTTTCAATGGGAAGAGCGTAGTTATAAGGATCAAACGGTGTTAAGCGTCAAACTGGAGGGACGAACGAAGTGATCATGAGGGTCTAATGACCTTAAGGGGGGGTCACACCACTTTGTTCAAGTAATGGAAATATACATCGATTTGTTTTCACTTTTCCCACACTGAGAGAAAAATTTTCTGATATGTAGACCATATTTACTTGAGAGAAGTGAATTATTTTCAATGGTTTAAATCCCCGAATGCTTGCGGTTCACGGAACTCGAATGAATTCTCATTTATCACTATTCTTGCGCATTATATCATGAATGTATTACATATCGAAATATTGCCACTGCATAACAAAAAAATCATGAAAACAATAAATACTTGAAGATTGACGGTTCTTATACGCGATTACAGTGAGTTCATTAACGACAAAATCATACTTGAGAACAAGAATATGTTAAAGCATGAGACCTTTCTCGGGCCACGTGAGTTGAGATGCCTGGGAGAATTAAACAGTTGAAGAAAAATGACGTGTCTCAAGGAAATATGTTTCAGATATTAGAATTTTTTTTTCTCAGTGCATCGAAAAATCATAATTTTTAGTCGGTGATTATTCTCGAGTCCACCAACAATCCCCCAACATCAGCTGCCATTCTATCACGCGGGGGTTATTTTTAGAGCGAAAAGGGAACGCGGATGATACAAATTCAAAACATTAAACACATATAAATTGATTAGTTATCGATATTCATTCAGTAAAAATGAAAATTTCAATGAATTTGGGTGCAACGAGCGAGGTATCTTATTTGAAACCCGCTGATCCCTATTTTTCTCCTCTCTATGGGCGCACGTAGTAGGGGCATAGGGGTTCCCGGAATTCCACTCTCCTACTGTCCCTAAAGTATCTTATACGAAGCCTCTACTGTAATTAAATAATGATGATAAATTTCATTTCACTGCATGTGATTTGGAAATGTGCAAAAAATAGTGTTCACATTGCAATCAGAATTTCAATTCAGTAGCGAACTGGTAAAACGGTTTAAGTCGACGTATCTCCTTGTTGAGTTTTTGAGGAATATTTCGGAATCTAATGGAGATAGCGAAATTTTCGTAATCACATTGTTAGAGATGAAGCTACGATGTTGAAGAGGTGAAATGGAACGTGATGTGGAAGCGGTGAAATCAAAGACACGCGGATTACAAAAACACTGGGGATGTACTTTATTTGTGGCGCAAGCCACGCGTCTTGATTTTAGGAATACACGAATTGGTGAATGTCTCAATGTCAATTCGATAATAGTCTTTATGCCACTCATGCCTGAAACCGGCTGAATTAGACACGAGACGCGAAGCGTCGAGTGACATAAAATTTTGTTCAGTACTTGTTGGGAAATTTCGTCCTTAACGTGTGTGGTTACATCACTCGCCTTCGGCTCATGCTGTAAACCCCACACACGTTAAAGACGATATTGCCCCACACGTGCTGAAATATACTATTACACTGCACTAGAGATTCTCTCGATATTAAACTTGATGACTGACTCAAAATAATTGATAATTGAATCAAATAGAGGCGCTATACAGAGCGCTAGACTCGATGTAATACTCGGTGATGTGCTCGATACTCGGTTAGTTTGATACTGTACTCTATAGGCGAATCGCTGCCTAACTAATGTATACTCTTTGAGGAGTAGATTGATACTACTGAAATTTAATATTTGGCGATTTGCTTCGTGATTTGCCCGTGAACCCGAAGGGTCCCGAAGTCGGTCGAGATTTTCCGTTGAGCCCGGTAACTTTCGATACTGACTTGTTTGCTGGGTTTCAAACACACATTTTTTGTAGCTCTCAATCGGCTCTATAAAAAAGGTTGTAACAAAAATTTTGCTATCTCCCTTAGATTCCGAGATATTCATTAAAAACGGGTCAATAGTCAAAATTGACTTGTACCGTTTTACCAATTCGCTACTGAATTGTATTATTGTTGGCCTTACCTTCCCTCACGTTTTGGGTCACCGTGAAAGTCTTCCCGGTGTCCAGCGGCACTGTCCAATTTACAGGCTCCGGTGATCGCATTATCATTTGTTCTGGGGACTTTACTCGTGTTGGCTCTGGGGGACTCTTTACCACTGGCTCGTCGTCGAACCAAGGGCAGCTTGTCACTACTGCAGTCGCTACTGGTGCGGTGGCACTCTGTGACGGTGGAGTTGACGCGACGCTCGAATCGCCCCCGGTTGAGTTGCCGTTTACCTGCGGTTCTGCTGTCACTGGAAGCACCAACGTTCGAGGCTTATTCGGCAAGTGCCATCGGTCAGTCACTGGGGAACACTACGGGACATGCTCGCCCTCGACGTGAAAACGTCTCATTATTTATTTTTCCAATTTAATAAGTCTTTAAATTTTGAGTTCATTTGTATTTTTAGTCAATTTCTCTAGTATCAGTTGAGTGTTTTTTTCAGATTTCTTTTATTTTTAGTAAATTGGTTGCGAAATTAATTTCGTTCGTCAGGATGTCGTTGGTCGTTGATTTTTCAAAGCAGTCAGCCAGAAGCCGTGCAGCAATGCCAATTAAATCCAATGTATTTACATTTCACATCACATGACTTTAATTACGCTAGAAAAACGTCGAGTACGCGCGCATGACGAAGCCGATATTTTTGATGGATCATTTATTACGTCTATATTCATTTCAAAATGTCAATTTGACAGTTCTGCACAGTTAGGAAAGTACAAAGAGTGAGAAAAAAAAATTTTCAAATAAAAATATTCATGATAATTGGCAAACAATCCTTCTTATTTGAGAACTTGATGGGAATCAAACCTGCAAACGATGGGAAATGCAGAGAAAATAATTGACCCAAAATTTAAGAAATGAGATCTGTTTGTCCCAGTAATTTCCGGGAAAAAAGTAAACAACTGTAAAATGTATCTTTCTTCAATTTAGAATAGATTTTCCCTGTCTATTCAATCCAACCGTTGAACCTTCGATCCAATCAAGTCCAAACAATTCGAATTATTATCGTACGATTGATATTCTTAATTAAGGAAATGTTTTTCTTCTCTTGATAAACATATATTTTTGTGATAAAGTAATCGGAAATAAGTTGTCTAAAATTTCCACAATCGTATATTTCAGGGCGAGTGCCATGGAGTCTTTTACTCACGTGGAGTTGGCGTCCGAGCCGAAGGTGAGGACTGGCCAACCACGCGAATAAAAAACCCCATGGCACTAGCCGTGAACGATATTTTTCCGTAGTAATTTTCACTTTTACGAGTTTGGGGAAGGGCCAATACCAATCCCCGGACGAGAAAATGTGAAGATCAGTACGGACAAGGATTTAACACCCTGTGAAAGTGATTCAAGTCGTTACCCGGTGAAACATTAATGAGAAATTTACGACTTAAGAGCGAAATCGTGTTCTCCAACTTCTCAATCGCCCCTGTAGACTGAAATTAATAACAGTTGATAGAACAACGCCTTTCTCCATTCTCTTTAATCACAAATTTAATTGCATACAGATAGTTGGACACTAATTGTTCGAGTGTATTTGTAGGTGTAGACATATTTAATATTCAATCAACAACGTTCAACATCATATCAGCAGAGCAAACGTTTAAATACAGGAGATAGAGAGTATGAAGTAGCTGAAATCAGTGTTGGAATAGACAATGCAGAGACAACAGCCACATTGTCGCACAATTCAGTAAGTGTGTGAGAGTCTTCCGGTTAAGAGATTGATGGATCAGGAGAGTACGGGATAAGGGAACGGAGGAGGAAGACGTACAAGGAAGATGCATAAAGCACTCACGGACTACCAAGGTAAATGATCTCAGTATCTTGGTTAAAAGCAGAATATCGATGACACTGAGATTACACCAAAAATATACAAGTGGAGGAGATGGAGAGTGTAGACACTGTGGAAGTGGTGATGATGACTTGATGACACATATTTAGAGGGAATTAAGCTGTCTCTAGACATTCAGACATTTATCCATACAGTGAATAATAAAATCCATTGTTAGGGAGAACAAGCTTTTTTACTCAACTTGACGCGATTTAAAGCAGACATCGCTTTACATGGTGCCATAGAAATGACTTTAGATTCATTTTTAAATATTCATAATCGATAAAAAAATTAAGGGGTTGTAAAAGGTAACAGAACTAATAAACTTTCGTATATTGTTTAACTTCCTAATGATATCGTAAGTGAACGCGGAGAGAAAAATCTGTCAAGAATTGCAGCATAATTCTGGTAATCGTTTAGCGTATATTGACCTGAAATGGAAAAAAATGCAATACAAAACGCCAATATTTTCAAATAAAAATTCAACGAAAATATTGTGACCCTTACCAAAAATCATTTAAATTTTACTAGTTTTTTTTACAGAGATTGTTTACTAAATTTTTGAAAGATCAATTCTAATAAACGATTACTAACATTGAGAACTAATGTTCAAAATATTTTCCTCCCACCGAATGCATCTAACAGAAGGGTTAACCGGTATTGTTGTTGGCATTTCAAACACATCATGTGTCGGAAAATTTTGCAGCTAAAAAAATACCCATCGATATTTTTCGCCAAAAATCCCTTGCTTCTAAGATGAATACATAATACTAGTAACAAAAACATCAAAATCAATGTCTCACGTTTTAGATAGGACTTGTCACAACCATTGCAATGAAAAATTACCCCGGCAAAGAATGATTTTAAGCAAGAATATTCAGAGGATTCTTGTTGGGAATTGTTTCGTTCAGAGGCCTCATTTTGACTGACAATTTCCTCCAAAATGAATTACTTCCATAACAAATGTGCAATCAACTAGATTCCAATCTTCGAGTTTTACGTTTTGCTGAATTAGCCTGAATTCTAAAATCATTTCATGTTGGAAAAAAAAATGAATAATAAAAATCACGATGAAGGTCATTATCACTCGGCACAGTGGTAATGTCAAAAGCATGCTACTTACTAGCTTGCAGGGCTGCATTAGCTCGGTACGATTGGTATCGATTGTCGGAGGATGATTTGGATGGGTCGATAACAGTTGTTACCTGGGCCCTGGCACTACCTCGGGCTCGATTATTCTCATTGTTTAATTTTAGTATACGCTGTGATCTCGAGCCCGAGGGTGCTGCCTCATTGCCTGATGATACTGAGCTGGACACTGTTGTATGGACATCGACACTGTGTTGTGTCGTATTCTTACCGGGGACTTTCGTAACATTAGCAGAAGTAGGTTTCGCGTGATGATGAAGAGGACGATGGGGGGAAGCGGTGGTCGCGAGGAAGGCTAGAACATATATCGTAGATTGATGAAAATGATGTGAATGTTCGCACAGAGCTCCGAGCTTTCCACTACTTCTGCACTTTATTTTTATTCATTTTTCATTTTCTTAGCCAAGGAAGATCTCTGTTGTGATTGATAGAGTGCTGGTCTGACTTTTTGCGTGGGCTTTTACATGATCGCATCGATGTGGTGGGCTTCGTGAAGATGTCGTAATGAAGATGCTCGATGCAATTGTCAAGGGATTTGTGCAATACTTCAGAAATACTGGGAGATGATCTTCGATTGGGGGTGAGAGAAGAAGAGTTGAATGCGGAATTAAATATCTGTGTAGTATTCATTTGAAAAAATTGCTATGGCTTCAAATGGTGTTCTTCGACTGGATTGGATGATGCGATTGTCGGGCAATGCTCGAGAATGAATCTGTTAAAATTTTCATGAGAGAGAAATTGGGGAAACAAAAATTACTGGGCGATTCAAGGGTTGTGATGAATGACAACAATGAGAAATGTCATCTAGATGCATCTGACAACTACTTTGCAATAGCTTTCATGAGGAGTCATGGTAACTACATGATGACATCTATTTAAATGGATCCACTGACGATTTCGTTAGCGAAAGATCATTAGGGATACTTAATGGTTAATGTCGCAACAAAATAATGACACGATTGAGCGTTTTTATTTTTTTTTTTGCACGTGGCGGACAAAGGATTGACGTACATTTCCGGTGTGACCTTGGCGAGGGTTTCTTGTGGAGTTGCGTGGGCCCAGGGCCAGAAGGTGGTGGTGGTAAAGGCGGTATGGGCGGCTCGCTCGTCGACGACGATTTCACCGGGGATTGCGAGGATTCTCTTATGCTCCAACGAACTCGCCCGCCCACCGCTGAAACACCCGCTTTATTCCGCTAATCATTCCAATCGTTTTCACGTGTCACGCTCGATCGATACGGTTTTTTATTTCATCAAATTATTGTGTTGTTTTTTGTTTGTTTGTTGAGGATCTACAAGTGGGATAATCCCTGCAATTGAATAAATTCACGAACACTGCCGTTTTTGAGAATTCGATTATCAGAATTCGATTGGGAGTCCTCTAGGTTTTTTGGCGAATCTAATGGAAAGTTACATAATTTTGCAGTGCCATTTTTTGATAGATATATTTATCCGAAAATTGCCATGTATATTTGATAGAAATAACATTAATAGACAATACATGTTCATTTTTCCATATAACTTCTTGCAATGCAACAAATTCTTGGGCATTTTTTTTTTTCATTTTTCTCTATCCTGAAGTGATCAATCAAAGAAATACAACGCGGAAAAATTTGAAAAATTTATGCCTACACGGAGAGAAATGTTCAGTCAAAATTACGGAACTCACAATTCACTCACCGATGGAATCGACTCAGAAAATTGAAGTGACGGTATCGTAATTTTTCACAGGAGATTCAGACAAAAATTACGGAACGCTCCGGAAAAATTCCGTGCCAGTTCCGGGAAATTTCCTCCAACCACATTTCGCTCCGGAATTACGGAAAAGATGCATAATTTTGATTGAACATTTCTCTCCGTGTAACAATTTTCATAGATAAATTCTCAAGAGAATAAGTTGATATGGAAAAACGTAACAAACATTATTGATGTTGTTTCTATTAAATATCAATTTAAAAAATGCTCTTGAAGATTGTGAAATTTGCAGTAGATATTAGCCAAAAACAAATAGAATTCATCTAGAGTTTCAATATAGGAATTGAATACCATTTCCTAACGAAAGCGTTAGATTTTTCTGTTGTATTTTTTCACACAATCCTATAAAGTCCAATTCGACATTTTTCATTTTGAAGTAGCTCATAAATCCAACGTTCCGTGAATCAGCTTTATTGCTAGGACTTGGAAATCGTGAACTGAGAACACTGCCTGCGATTTTTCAGAGCACGATGCAGGCCATGTATAATGTTGTGCAGTTCTGTATTTGTGAGTGATGTCATGTTTGAAACTTTAGGATACTTGAAAGAGGACGACAATGGTGTATAGAGTCACTGTAGACGAGAGGTGAGACCTCTCGAAAGTTTACCTTTTGTAACGATAAAACTCTGCTAATGAACAATCGCAAAGAATGATAGGATAGATATCAATGCAGAGTACAGAGATATATAGAGACAATAAATAGATGACTATCATGCAAATTCTCTCTGGACAGTTCAACGAAGATTTTTGTTTTCACTAAAATAAAATGAGGGAACAATCTGGACTGACACTGANGGGGGGGGGGGGGGGGGGGTGAAACGAGCAGCAGTCAAAATTTCCAATAATAATACACGTTGCACGAGAATGCAAGTTATGTTCCTACTTCTATCGTGTGTATCTGCTGATGTTCCATTTTTCCTCCTCATGTCTAGGAATGAGTAGATTAGACTTTTTTTTTATCTAAAAGAGTTTGCGACGATCGATCGAGGCACGACATTTCTCGTAATATATGTTGCAATAAGTGGGTAAGATCGACGTTGGGGCCAAAAAACCAAATTGGCAATTGGCTACAATGTCGAGTCGTTTCTCTTTACTTACTCGGACGGGGATGCCTCTCTGGCTCTCCACTTTTGTCCTTCCCCTCTTTGTCTTTATGCTCCTTCTCTTTCTCCTGGAAGATTTCAAAATTGTGGGATTGTAATTATTGGAGGGATAAAAGGAGAGAAGATCCAGATATGCGTAATATTTTACAAAAATGTGAAATAGATATATCATTTTACCACGAAATTCTCATTAGAATTATCATCTTTCACTACTTTACTATTTAAATTCGTGATGTCATTTTATTTGAGGTATTCATTTCGAAGTCGAAAGTTGATTTGAAGATCATTGAGACTTCACTTTACATTCCATAGGTCGTAAAAAAAATTTATATTGGATATTAATCGACGATAAAATTGACAATATGAACGCAATAGGATATAAATAGATGAAAACCCAGCAATCGAACTACATGTATAGTAACAAAGATTCGAGGCTGCCTTGGTCGTGCGTCGAGTCATCTAAAACTCTTTCTTCTGCCGGAAATTTTAGACTCGAAAGTATTTGAATGTGACACTATCTTGAAATGTTGTAATTTCAATTTTTGCATGTGATTTCGGGTATAACTGCCGTCTATTTATTTTTCGGAACAGGTACAAAATGAGTTTGATTACGGGACCAGTTCGGGCTTTGGTCAGTTGACCCTGAGAGGTGAATAAATCTATAAACTGCCGAAAATTAATTCATTGTCGGTTCTGAAATGGAATTCAAAGAATTGTTCTCCCAACGCAAAATAACATCTTTATTTTCCACTGTTGAGAATTTTTGTCCGATATTCCCAATACCATCCTTGAAAATTTATTAGCAAGTGGCAGTTACACTGAAATTTCAAGGAACTTCGTCATTGCAAACACACAATTTGATGAAAAAATCAGTGGGAACTCTGAATGTCATTTTTTTTATTCCATGGCAATTGTTAAAAATCAGGGGAATTAAAGTGAATATATATCTGAATTTCCAATTAATTGAAAATTCCGCGTAATTTGGTACTGAATATTCACGCTTTTATGAAAAATTCAAGTGAGTTAGGAAATTCTTGTGTTTCTCCTGGTCGAAAATTGGAAATTTCATCATATTTTTTTATTCATATTTCTTTCCTACTACCATTACGGTTTTATATGCTCCCCATTCGTCTGCCTTGCCTCTCCCTCTTCTCTCTTCTGATTTTTATCTGCGTTACCATGGGCCGTCTTACTCTTAACTGTACCCCATTCGGGCTAGGACTGCATGGGAAACCATGGAAAACCCCAGTCGTACAGCCGGCCGATTGTGCAGAGCCCTACTGTACCCTCCAATAATTTCCTATGACGTCACAAAGATGTGGAACGCTATATAAATTCCCTTCTTTAATGTAAAAATCTAGTCAGTCACACTGACTAGAGGGGCACATTAGGTCACTATACCGTGCCTACCTTCCGATATTTTTGGGCGAGGGTGTTCCTAAGCGGTCACCCCTCCAAGTATCAACTGCGCTAAACGCAGCTGCCCTCGGATGTCCGCTGGAGCAACACTCCCCCAACCATTACGGTCGGCTTAAATTTCATGATATTTTTCCGTCAAATCGAATTCAATGGCACTCTCCCGACGATTATTCCTAAATTGTCCATGAAATTTCAATCGGTTTCAAATTAATGGAAATAAATGCTGTACCTATCAATGCTATCCATTTTAAATCGCATTTTTCGGAATCAAACTATTGAAATAATGTTCTATTTGCTACATTTGATGATTTTGAAAGGACAATTAGCCATGAACATTGTCATTAGCAATTCAAATGGTATTTTGTTCAACTCTGTGCAGAATGAATGGAATTTCCTACCTTGGCATCTTTGCTGACTGATGGTGCTCGGGGGGTTTGACGTTTTGGTGACCTACTGAGGGGACCAAGGCTCTGTGAGCGTCCAGTCCTCGGGCTATTCTTGGGGCTCGATTTTGTTCTCGGCTGAATCTCGTCCTTAGCCTCGTCACGACGACGGGGTAACACTGGCTCAAGCTTCTCTCTTGTTGGAGAAGGTAACAGTGCACCGTCACCTGGATTTTAATGATTATGTTGATGTTAATCTTCTGGGAGTTTCTTGATGGAATTTCTTTGGGATTTTCCATTCGTTGAGAGCACTTAATACTCTCCACTATTTTTTTAATGAACTCACCAACACCTGTAGTACGGTCCAGATGATGGCGGATCAAGAAATCCTTTCTTGCGCGAGCCATAGCTCTCTCATTATCCTGGAGAATATAATCAAGTTAATTAGATTTTTACGTTTTAATGAGAAAAAAATGTCTCCTTCAAGTTTAACACTTGTGTTAATTCTTGTAAATTAATTCAGTAATTACACACCGCTTCTTGAAGAATTCCGGAAATAGGTCTGGCCTGAACGGAGGAGGGTCTACCAGCTGGTGGCATCGCATTTGTAATTGGTGCAACTTTTCTGGTGTTTTCCTTCTCCTTCTCCTCCTTCGTCACTGATCTGTGGGAGAGAAATCAAAACAAACAGCTGAGATTTGCAGTGCAAAATCTCTGTAACGAGGAGGCAAACGACGAGAGACGGAACAGAACAACTACGACAGAACCCGAAGTGAAGGTGCTGAAATTTATTCATTATGATGGCTTCCGGTGCTGAAATTTATTTGACAATTCACAAAATCCATTGATGCATTCGTGGATTCGGGAGACGATTCGTGTGAATGTGTCTGATAATTCAATTACAATCTTGGTTGTATTTTTTTGAGAGTGGAGAGGAATGAGTGGAAAACACTGAGTATACGTTTGTGTTTACTGGCCTGGCAAGTGACAGAGCGCTGAGGGCGTGATTATTGGAGACGTGTTTCCAGATTGATGAGACTTCCTCTGACGCCAAACCGCCACCCCAGTCACGATGCTGATGAATCAGACAAATTATGTCAATGAGTTAAGTAAATTTATTGAATACCAATTCTCTTTTTTCATTTCTCCCTCTGTAAATCTGTCAGCTTACAACTTTTTCTTCGAGAGTTTTCAATTTTTAATTTTTCAGTTTTCTGATTTTCTTGTTTTTTCTTTCATTTTGAATTTTTTCAGTTATTTTATGTTATGTCACGCCATGCAATAAGTCAAGTTTATCTGCACGGTGTGACATAAAAGATTATAGATCACTCGGGCATAAACTTCGGTTTCAACGAATGTGAGTACAGACCTCGCCTTCGGCTCTTCCTGTAAATAGAATTCGGCTCGGCTTTCGTCGAAAACGCAATTTGTGCCCTTGTACTCTAATGTACTATTATTTTTCCATTTTTTAGTTTTTTTTTAATCAATCAGTTTACAACTTTTTCGTCGGGGGTTTTTAATTTTTCAATTTTTCATTTTTTTATTTTCTTTCAACTCTCCCTTTTTAAATCAGTTATTCACTGAATCTCTACACAATATTTAAACTAGCGTTTTCCGATGTGAGACCATAATCGGGGCATGGGGTATAGTTATAGGTATGCAAGCCATCATAGCCCCGTTTAGGTGATTCTTTTATTTTAGATGCTACCACGGAACTTGAATTTTCCTAAACCGTCCAGCAATTGGCCTTTTCACCCTAATATGCACGATTAATTGTGTTTGAATTGATACTAATATTCTCAGTCTTAGGAATTTTTTTTCTGCTTATGATTGATATTCAAGAATCATCGACGCAACACCCTCTAACCATTCAGTATTTGTCGATGAAGCCAGTGAATTTGACTGTCTCCTCTCTCGGTTCATGAGAATGCTCACATGTAAATTGGATCGTAAAACTCTCGGTGACGAATCTCCCTAAAGAAAATCTGTTACCTTATACTCATCAGCAAGACGTCTGAGCTCGACAATCTCGGACGTTGGAAACGTATTTTTCACAGTCGACGGAGCTTTATCGATTTTTTTCGTTACACGATCATCTACAATCTTCACTCCCTTACCCGCTGACATTCTTTCCCTGCAAATGACAATTTCGAATTTGCCTTTTTCAATACAAGTATTTTTGGTGGGATTTTATTCGGGTCCTGTCGGAGTTGATCTTTTCGGATTGGTTTGAAGGAAGAAAAATCATAAAGAATATAAATTTGAAAATTTGTCCGACCTGAAGGATATCTTGAAATCAGTCAAATCCTCGTCTTTCTCGTCGACATCAGGCATTACACCATCAATGTGATCAGCATTGTTACCGAATAGTGGCTCGAGTTCAGATGCCTGGATTCCTACGAATCAGAATGAGGGAAACATTACGGGAGCAGTTGAATGAGGAAGATGGGAACCAAGTATTGATCGAGCGCTCATGATGGAACAAATGGGTTTCTTCGAGCAAAAATCAGTAGCAAAGTGGTCAATCGGTTTGAAAATCTCCAAGTAAAAAGTGTTCAGTCATGAAATTCGGCAATTTAATTAAGATAAGTGGCAATAATTCGGAAAAAGCATGAATAATGATTGCAATTCAAATCAAACTCGGCAAAAAATCATTTATTTTTGAATGTTCTCTGCTTGTGGGGAAATAACGGAAATTTCTTGAATTACTGGAAATCTGATGTTTTTCCACGGAATCGACGTTTCGTAACATTCTGAATACGCACGAATGCATTACGACGTCGTAACAAGAAAAAAGGTCGAAACCTTGAAAAAATGAAATTTTTCCGTAATTTTTTTAATTTTTCCGAAAAAGTAGATTTTTCAATTTTTTTTGATTTATAAAATGTTCCCTGACAATTCAGAATGGAGACTTAAATTCAGACATGTTAAGTTCAATATGTTCGGTAAAAATGGATAAATGAATAAACGAGTAGATGATAACATTTTCAGATAGCCTGGCCTCCTAAATTTGAAAGTGTCTTGTATGTACTGAAATCAACTTGCAATTAGATGCCTGACCTCTTTGCTACTGGAATGATGGGCCTGAAGACTCGATTGAACGAAATTTCAGATAAACATTGAATATTGAGTAATTGGATGTGAGGTATTCGTTTCTGATAATAATTTCATAATTTTCCGTCACTAAAATTGTTTTACACGAAGAAAAAAATAAGTGTCTTGCGTTGAGACGAAAGTTAAATTAAATTTTACTGAAATATCATATAAGAGCCTATAATGGGATTTGAACCTGGTACTGAAGAATCTTTTAAAAAATGAACCCCAAATCAATCATAAGCATAAGAACTAAAGAAATACACCACGTCGATATGAATTTATCAGTGACCAACAAAATGCTAATCTAATAAGCCCATATATCGTTCAAGTGTAAGTATTAGGGCATTGACAAATTGAGAAGCCCCTGAAGATGCAGCAGTACATGAAAGAACAAAAAAAGAATAGTTAATACGAGTAAATATACCGTCACGCTTGTGATCCACATCGCCTGGTCTCTTTCTCATGTGAACAGGCGCTGGTTCAGTTGGTGCAATACCCTGTTTAAGAGTACCCATGCTCATGGATTTACGTGGCCCACCTGGTGGACCACCAGCACCGCCAGCAGCTGGTATTGGCGCCACAGTCTCACCATTTGTCAGCTGGGCTCGCCTTGGCCAGGCAAACTGCAATCGATACTCGGTGCTTATCCGTGAAATCGCTTTGCTCAGCTGACTCGGCGGTAGAGCTGAACTGCCCGTCACTTCCTGTTATCAGAGATGAAATCATTGAGAACAAATGATGGGTAGAATCCATGTCGATGGGCCTTTGATGTTACAATTTGATGGCCGAAAGGGGCTTTAGCTACTTAACACGTAAATTTCACACATTGAGGTGAAGTGATGAAGAAAAAGAACTATTGGATGAGTTTCTTCGGTTTTTGGATGGAATGGAAGACGAATCGAAAGATTGAAGAGCTTGCATTCAATTTAATTTGGGAGATTAAATTGAAGATGTTGAAGTGGAAATAACAGAGTTTCATTTTTGGAAAGTCTTCAAGGATTGAAACAATTCGTCTGAAGTTATTAGGAATGTCTATTCCCATTAATTGTGGTACTGTAGCGATTTGATTTTTTCATCACACTGTCCGTAAAACTTCGTTTTACGAATACTTCGTGGCTGTCAAACGCCATTTGCGGACACTGTGAAGGAAAATTGTTTGTCACTCGACCAAAACAAAGGTTTTTGACACTGCTGTTACGTTACGCTGTTACGTTTACCTCGTGCCGAAAAGTGCATTTTGGTTTACTCGTAAAAGAAAAGGAAACGAAAAGTCTTTTCGTGTCACGGGAGCTGAAAAACCCCATTTTTTGAAAAATCCCTGCAAATTGGCGTTTTGCAGGTTCCTCGACACGAAAATTAATATACACACCTCGCCATGGAAAACAGATCATCCTCCCCCACGTGCAAGATTGCCTTCCGAGCCGAAGGCTCAGGCATGTAATGTACTATTTCGTTTACTTGTAAATGAAAAAGGCACAGTTCGGCCACTCGCTGAACGTAAGATCACTATCAAAAAATATTGTTCGACACATGTGAGACGGGAATTTTCAGCTCGTCTGATTGACAAGTTCACGCTCGTGAAAATTCCGTTTTGTTCGTATCGAAATATACTATTCTGATTCGTGTGATTGCATTCCTCGGTTTCACCTCGGTCTGCAACCCTAGCACTCGTGAGAATAGTATATTTCGTCATTAGGCAGCAAAAAACTTTTCTGGCGAACATGAATTTGCAATCATATGAGCTAGAATAGTATATTGTGCACCATGGGAGGAAAACAGGACATTCTCACCCGCGGGTGAATTATCATATGAGTTTGCAGCCCGAGCCGAAGGCGAGGGTTGCAATCATAAGAGCTAGATAAGATATTCCGGCCGAAGGCTACACCTTCGTAAATCGCTGCCTTACGGCCGGAATGACGAAATAGTATAAAGTCCTCGCCAAAAAAGAATGATGTTCGGCTTTTGCCCGAAGTCTTCCCACTCCTATGTTGAGGGATACGAATGGGAAGGTGGTGGGGGTAAACCCGAACATCATTCTTTCTTGGCGAGCAGTATATTTCAGAGCGAGTGACATGGGGTGACGATTTAAACGTTGCGCCATGCGTTCTGCGGCCTAACGGCTGCGCAGTGGTACTCGAGCGAGGAGTGGGTACGAGTGTATAAAATTGACGTGAAATACATGGTATAATACACGTTGAAAATTTACGTCAAATACATGGTATAATACGTATAAAATGTTCAGTATTTTACGTGAAGTATTTTACTTGCCCAACCCTGGATACGACTGAATGTTTCATTTTGCAGCTCAAGGGTTAGTAAACTGTGCATTTATAATTTCATTCATTTCACGTAGAACAACACGTTGAATTTGAAATTCAAATGAGGGTGAATTCCTATCGTTGTGATTGAAAATAATTCCTTTATAATGGAAAATTTTGTATTAGTTGAGCGTGTTTCGAGTGGTTGCTTTTATCAAATTAATTCTGTTTGTTACATACGCACTCATAGAATTTTAACACTTTTGTGAAAACAAAATTAAAAGTAAGGTAAATGTACCTAAGCTCGTCCCTGTCCCTATCCTCCTTTAGACATCACGATCTATCACATTTTAATTATTTTGACACCCCCAAGAATCTATTAAGAGTGAAATACAATTGGAGTTGTTATTTTAGTTAATAAGGAAAGTTATCGACACCAATGAACAGTGATTTATTGAAGAATAAGCGAGAAAAATCCCATTCACATCTGGTGCCACGACAGAGTGAATTTTAAGCCGCAAGTTCAGAAACTTACAATTAAAAAATGTTGATATCTCCGTAATAATAGTGAAAGGGAATTAAAAATCCTTTGACTAAGGTTTCGGATAGTTTGAAATTTAATAACAATGCAGAAGTTATAGTAATATCTTAATATTTCACTGAAATATCGGCAATTAAAAGAATAGGTACAATGAAAATGGCACTGATCCTATGCTCGTTTTGCAACCAACTGTCAACTGCACTTATAGAACGGTTTAGTCGAGCCAAACGAGACTTTTTAACTATTACCACGATTCATTAACTATTAACGAATCGCGGTAACAGTTAAGAAGCCTCGTTGGGTGCAACTGAATCGTTCCACCTTTTCTATCAGTGTACCTGATCAGAATTAGATCTGAGCCCGCTCCAGATTTTGGGATCCGATCTACTGAATCAAAACTTGACCAGGTTCTCGTCACACGTTACCTGATCCTACCTGCCTGACCAGAACTTGATCTAAACTCGCCTGCAGTTTTTGGAATCCGATCCATTGGATCACAACTTGGTCAGGTTTTCATAAAAAATCACCTGATCAGTCGAATCTTACGAAAACTGGATCAAGTTCTGATCGTACTGCAGGTGGACCGGAAGCAATTTCTACTCGGGATATTCAAGAACGCAGTATCGTTATAAATCTCCAATTGAATTGGACTAGCCACATTTCAGCCTGTTTTCCAACAGGATAACGTAACAGTACTCTTAATCTCAGAAAAAGTGTAATGTAAATTTTCCAATTCGTTGAAAGAACTCACTCGAACTTTATCAGCGACAACATTGGTATCAACCGCATCAATGCCGCCTCCATCGGCGGCAGTGATGAACTCATGATGTCTGTAAGCCAACTCTGGATTCTTCTTCCTCCTCGGTAATGGTGGCTCCAGCGTTGGCCCTGCAATTAAAACCAATTCACAATGAATAACCCGACCTCCCGAACTACTCGAAGGAGCAAATTCCCTACTGGGAATGCGCAATTTTTTCTGGTGTAGGCCAGGATGGAGGGATCCCGATCCCCTTATTCTCAAGCGAAATAACCAACGATCTCGATCCCTCTCGTCAATTCTCTTTACTCCCCTCTCTCCCAATCAGCCGCCAACCTCGTCAAGTAACGGCCCCCAGGTAGACATATTACATGTATGTATACATCATGTCAATGATGGGCAAAACTAAATACTTTTCTATTTAAATACCAACTTAAATACTAAATAGTCTGTCATTTAATATTTAGCTCTCCTCTAAATACTAAATACTTATCCATTTAAATATTTAGTCCTTAGTATTTAGTATTTATGGTTTCTTTTTTAACTATGGAAATTTTGTTACAAAGGGGGGAGGTCATAAAATGAGGGATCTGTTGTGAGGCGGGAGGGGGGGAGGATAAGAGTAAAAAATGTACAAGGATCAAAACTGAGGGTCACGAGGGTCGAGTGTGAGAGTGCGAAATACGGTTTACAATGAAAGGCCAGGAGGGCGTGAGGGTCAGAATTAACAGCAGCAATAAGGTTCGAAACTAAGGGTCACGAGGTTCAAATGTAACAGCAAAAAATGATCGGCAGATGTGAGGAGAAAAATAAGGAACACAATAATAAGATTTAGAAATAAGAGTTTAAATTAATCGTCACAAACATGGAGGTCAAAAGCAAGGGTCACAAGGGTCAGGTGTAGGGGCCGTTATCATTGTCAAAAATTCAAGTCAGAAACATCGATCAAATCTAAAGATCATGAGTCAGAGGGCGTGAGGGTTCGACATAAGGGTCAGTCATGGGATTTAAAAATAAAAGTAAAGGGTCACAACGGTCATGAGGGCCAACATTTTTTTTGCAGATCTGGATGTTCTATGCTATTCTCATTTCAGACACACTTATTTTTTTCCATTAAAAAAAATTTTGATCCTGATCCTGAGTTTTTAATCTTGTGACCCTAAAATTTGACTGAAAATTTCGACGTTGCATGCAATTCCTTATCGTTTTTTACTTGAGCAATTTTGACCCTTATGACCGTAAAATTCTCAATCCTTGTGATCCTAGAATTTTATTGCAAATTTGAATGTTCCTCGCGATCTGCTGCTTTGAACCTTCATCTCGAACCTTATTACTGCTCTTAATTCTAACCCTCATGCCCAAAGCTCGTGACCTTTCGTTTTGAACCGTATTTCGCACTCTCACACCAGACCGTTGTGACCCTCAGTTGTGACCCATATTTTTTATCCACACAACTGACTAACATTCTTTACTCTCACACTCGATCCTCGTGACCGTCAATTTTGATCCTTGTATATTTTTGACTCTTATTAACCCCCCCCCCCTACAATAGAATCCCTATATTACACCCCTCCCCTATGTGAAACCCTCCCTCCACAAATGAAACCGCCCCGTTGAATAAATAAAAAAATGTTTTCTTTGTGAAGCCATCTTGCGTCTTCCCAGGCTTGTAGATTCGAAAGTTTGTGTTATCAATCATCAGAAATTTACGATTTCTAATCCATTTCTGGAATACTCAGTCATTTAATATATTGAATTTATTATATTGATAATTTATTGAATTCTGATTATTTTCGTTCGATATTTAGAAAAATAAATAAATACTAAATACTGTTATATTTAGGAGCAGTATTTAATTATTTAGTATTTAATAAATACTTTTTTGCTCATCATTGCATCATGTATTATCCCGCCCCACCGACATTTTCTCCTCGACCTCGTCCAATCGTTTCCAGAAAAATGAGGGGAAAAAAGGTAATAGTAGAATTATGGAAGACTCGAGGGATCGATGGCATCGTCTCGACCTCGGTCAACCCTCCCTCCCATCTATCGGAGCTAACTCAACATTGACGGATCGAAATTATTTACAACAGCACTTGCTATTGTGTTACGTTATACCTACTCTTACAAATAAAAAACTGAATGTCAGGTATAGGAGCGACGAGTTAAGGCTTACATTACCCTCTATTCAATGGAAAAATAACCGTGGAAATTTCATGAGTTATATGACTCTTGACGTTGGAATAAAGGGATGTCATTTTAAACTTTACTTCTTCTCGTCACTCCGTACTTTAAAATATGTAGATCTAAGCGCATGCACCGGGCTATACTAAAACTTTCAGCCGACATCTGAGACGCACGTCAAGTGTAGTCGCGTTAGGAGACGGGACGCAAGGAGTTTCAAAGATGTTTAGGCTGGCGGATGCGTCAGATTCTCCTACTTTTTTGAGAGCGAAACTTGTTTCTTAATTCTAAAGAACAATTTTTCTTGTTCGAGAACTTTATGAGATTGAAGTGTTCAATGAGTGACATTGGGGCGACAAGGAAATTTCATTCTGGATTCATGAAAGACTATTTTTTCCCAGTAATTGAGAAAAGTTATAAAGTAAAGAAAATAAAGAATTTCATGACGGCAATAGTCTGAGGTGGAATCACCATGTGGAATTTCAACCGCCACATTTGAGGTTTATTATTTGTCCATTTAATTTCTTATGAAATGAAGTTAAATAAATGGAAATAAGTCGATTATGGAGGAGAAATCAACTTGGCGGGAGGCTTATAAATCGATCCGAATGTTCAATTCATTATTAAATTCGCCAGTCGAGATTTCCGCAAGTCCGTATTTCAAGGCTGAAACGAGACAAAGAATTTCCGTGTTCAATGAGACCGAGACAACCCTACCGAGGTATTGTCTCGTGATATCTTGTGAAGTCTCTCGCCGGGATCACTACCCTTAACCCTCAAGTGGTCGCACTTTTCTAGCATCAGAGGGGAAAAATAGTACAGTTTGATTTATAATGAATAGAAAAAGAAACATATTAACGTAAAATGAGTACAGATTGTGGTGTTTGATGATTATTTGTTTCATCAAAGATCGATTATATAGATCTGAAAACGAATAATTAGTGCGAAAAAAATTTTTTTTTATTGTTCGTTTGCCCGAAAATCCTTAAAATGCTAAAAACAGTCTAGGGCCTCCAATTTTTGAGCTACAAAAGATTTTTTTTTTTCAAAATTTTCGGAACAATATGTGGAACAACAATTACGAACCATTTTTTTGGAATTCGACTCCTACACAGCTGACTTCGGTTTTTTTCATATAAAAAAATTCACTATTTGTGTAAAAAATAGAAAAAAAGCAAATTTAGCCATGTAAGAGGCGAATTTAAAAAAACTAGCTCGTAATTGTTATTCCATATATTTTTCCGAAAATTTTGAAAAAAAAAAATCCTTCGTAGCTCCAAAACAGGAGGCCCTGGACTGTTTTTGGCATTTAAGCGTTTTCGGGCAAACGGACAATGGAAAAAAAATTTTTTTGCACTAATTAATCGTTTTCAAATCTGTATAATCGATCTTCAACGTATGAAAAGTCTCACTCCAATAACCCACGACTTTTGAAACTCACAGTAGTCTCCCCTTAAGGGTTAATTACAAGTTTTCAAGTCCAGAAACCTTTTAAACTCAAAATAGTATAAATTTCCAGGTCTTGTAGACTTATTTGATATTCATTCTCATCAACTCTTCAGTATCTCAAAATACAATAAATCAGTAAAAATGTGAAATTCACTCGCAAAAACGTTTTCTCATCAAACACATGCTTTACTCTCACTGGGTTATCATCCATAAGTTATTATTTTTCTTGAGGTATTTCATACTAAATTATAGAAATCATGGGAGTCGAGTTGGATACATCAGCATTTTCTAAACTAGCATCTGACCCCACATTTCCATTCTGCCGGACGATCTCCGTTTTTTAGGTAATCTTTATCCATTCAATCAAAATAATTGTCGTCAAAGATTTGTCACTGTGTATCGACGTAGGATTTCTGGAATGATACTACTTACAACCTTCAATCTCACCAAGTTCTCAAACGAGTCGAGCTTTTTTGAGCTTTTTCGGCAGCCCGTTCCCTTTTCAGAGAATGTGACCATGAAGTAACGATTATGCTATCGATTTTGGGGAATCGGAACTCCAACTGCGCCAGGCATGCGACTTCCCTCCCCATTTGTCGAGGAGTCACGCAACGAAGTGGACATAAGAATGCGCACGTTATGATTACAAAAAAATGTGAAGAGCTTAGAGGGGGAATGTGGGTGAAGTTGTGGGGTGATTAAAGACCTTTCGTGGAATCCTGACGTGCTTCTCTGATGTTGAAGTATTTTCACTAGGGCAACCAAAAATTCAATACAAATCAGCTAATCAAACAACAAATGTTCAGTTCTGAAACAGGCAGCTAAAGCATGTGTACATTATTTATTTCGTACGATTCATTTTCTTACGTTCGTGATCGTAATTATGTACATTTACAAAAGGTACAAAACATAGTATATGTAATTGAAAATCAAGAAAGGAGAACAATATCGATTTAACACAATAAAATTATATGTAATTGTTAACCAATAAAACATTATAAAGAGCTTGGTTTGCGTAGCACCGTTCGTAACGTCTCTTCTTACCTTCGGTGTTCTCATCCTCGGTTGACTTGGTCGATTGTAGCTTCGCGCTCGGTTGCTTCGCTGCAATCAAAATTCGCAGCTGGCACGATTTCGACTCTTGGAAAGTTTTTTTCAACATTTCTTCTTGACTCTCAAGCCCGTTAAATGAATCATTAGAGCAGTCAAGAAAATCGAATTCAACGAGAAAATCAAATTACACTGAAAGAATTTTTTCCCCCTATTTTATTGTAATAATCACACAATATTTCTTTTTTAATCTATTGAGTTGAATTTATTCAAGATAAAATTCAAAACCTTCCATGTCAAATCCCTCGCTATTTTTTAATAGTAAATTTCCACACCACAAAGCAATAATGATAATTCTTAGCTATCTTTTACTATCTGTCAAACTATTATAGTTGACGGCGCATTGTCGTCGATCATAAACTCAACATTTACACGAAAAAAAAACACTATCAAAAATGTACTACGCGGGGAAAAACCGTAATTCAAGAATACTTCATTCAATGAAGAAATTATTGAAATGGATCGTTTAGACTGCAAAGAGCTCCTCCGTAGGAGGAAAATTCTTCAATTTTCTCATTACGTTTATTTCATCAAAATTATCAAGAAATCCCCTGCGAAGGAGATAATGACGTCATATCTCTCTACACTTCGCAGTTGACTCACAAATAGGTACTATTTTTGTGCCAATGGCTAGATAAAGTCATGTTAATCACCGAAGGCGAGCAATTATTCTTTTAACAATTTATTCATGACATTGTGAGCTAAATTTTTTCATTCATACTGAAGCTACATCACCCCGTTTCTTTTGAACGTACTAATTTGATTTCTCAAGACGCAAATCCGATGAGAGATGGCTGTGACAGATCAAATGTGTAGCGTTTAAGGTCATCTGATTGTACTTTCTGAGTATATTCCGAAGGTTTCATCTTAAGTTTAAACCTAATTTGACATAAGTTACCGAATACTAAAATTTTATGGATTATTTCCCCCATCACCCTTCCGAACAATAGAATTGCGGAACTCGATGTCCCGTGGTCCAATCAGAACAGAATTATATCGACAATTTCCTCAATTCTGATTTTGACCAATTAGAGTGCAGTATTCGGGGTCACGTGACGCGTTTCGCACTGATAATTTCCCCGGCTGCAGGGAAATTATCAGACTGATAATTTCCGTGTAGCCTGTTAATTGTTTTCTACGAATTTGACAGATATTCCTCACATTTTGGTGAAATGTGTCCCGTAACCCCGAACACTGCACCCTGATCGGCCAAAATCAGAATTGAAGACATTGTCCTCCGAATACCCCTCGACCTTCAAAATTCATCGGCTATTTCCCTCAAGTTTTCCTGCATATCAACCATCGGGATCAGTTTTGCAGTAAAACTGATCCCTCTCGTTGCTATGCAACAAAACATTCGGGAAATATCCGATAATTCTGAAGGTCTTGGGGTATTATAGCTGATAATACCCCGTCGTTCAGTAATTTTTCCGTTGCCAAGCAGAATAAANGACCTTCAAAATTCATCGGCTATTTCCCTCAAGTTTTCCTGCATATCAACCATCGGGATCAGTTTTGCAGTAAAACTGATCCCTCTCGTTGCTATGCAACAAAACATTCGGGAAATATCCGATAATTCTGAAGGTCTTGGGGTATTATAGCTGATAATACCCCGTCGTTCAGTAATTTTTCCGTTGCCAAGCAGAATAAAAAAAAATTGTCGAATTTACCACGATAACGCCGAATACCACAATTCTATTATCGAAATGGTGATGGGGGAAATAATCCGTCGAAAACCCCTCGAGCTTCAAAATGAATCGGAGTATTTCCTTCAAATTTCCCTGCATACAAACGAATGCGTCAAGTTTCGCAGGAAAAATCCCTCCCGCAAGCGCTCGGAATTTTTTTAACCTTCGAAACTTGACATATTCGTTTGTATGCAACGAAGTTGTCGGCAAATACCCGATCTTTTTGAAGCTCTCGGGGTATTATAACCGAATATACTTATTCATGATTTAAAATTAGTTTGGGAATTTTCGACTAAAATGATCGTATGCAAAAGCGACTAGCCGAAAATGAAAATGTACCGGGGTTGACATGGAATGTACTATTTGATGAACACCCAAAGTTCAATAATAAATCGGAAATTCAAAGTTTACCGAAAATTCAGCACAACAGCTGATTGAACATTGGTACTCGCTACCAATTTTCATAATCAAATAGAGTATAACGTCAAACTCACATTTCAAACATCGATAAATCCGCTCGAAATATTGGAATGATTTTGATGAAAAAAATTCTATCAGTGCATAAAACCAAAAAAAATCGCCAGAATGTTGAAAATCTTGTTTCACTCAGAAAATCCCATAATTGAACAGAAAAACAGTAGAAACTTAATTAAAACAAATGTCTACCTTCGAGATGAACTTATACCCTCCACGGCTACACTGGGGTTACTCATCACCGCACTCCTTTTTTTCTTGATTGTAATTCTTATATAAATAAACACCGCGGCATTTACCCAACACCGTAATTTTCTTCAAAGGTTTCTGAGTATTATTGGCCCAGTTGAGATCTCAGTTTTGCGTTAAGGTGTAGATCTAGGCCAGAATTTTCTTTTTTTTTAGGATTCACAATAATTTATTCCATTGAGAAATCAACATCATTCAATCCTCAATTTGGAGTGTGAAGTCTGTACGTGCAAACACCGTTCAATTTTTTTTTAAATAAGTTCAACAGAAAGGAAATTACAAACTTTTTAAATAAATTTTAATAAATAATAATAATAAAAAATAAAAAACCGATTTTTTTTCAGATTTTTTACATTTTTCTGTTGGAGGATCTATTGACTCTTTCTGTATTGAGGTTTCATCGTGCAACCATTTTTCTATGCTTTTCTAAACTTTTGGAAAATTCATGAAACTCTCAAGAACAAAACGTTTGAATTGTTTTTACAAAATAGTATATTTTTCGCCTCAGTCCGATCAACAGTTTGCCAAAAATGAAAATTGACGTTAAGGGGGTATAATGCATTCTTAAACGAATTTTTCTTTGAATTGCTGCGGAAATTTCAATCTTATACTGAGAGGAACAAGTGGATAATTACATTATTTGTAAATCAGTATTGTTATTGTTACTAATAAATTAGCAATTTGTTTCCGAATGGATTCTTCCTCTTTTTTTAAATTCTTATTCTACCATTCTCTTCTTCTCTTTTTGTTTTTGCAACGCGTGCGAAGAAGCCCTTCACGGCTATCGTGACGAAAAATACTATTTCGAATTAGTGACATAGTATTTTTCGTCATTGTGTCGAAGAACATTTTTCTGGTGCATGGTTGCATATATGGTTGCAGGACGAGCCGAAAGTGAATTCTATATTTCAGGGCGAGTGCCATGGGGTTTTTTACTCGCGTGGAGTTGGCGTCCGAGCCGAAGGCGAGGCGGTGTTTAAATAAAAAATAGTGAACGTTGATTCTGTATTTATTGACCCCCTGATGCCAATGAAACCCTCGGAGGTGACAGAAAAGGGGAAAAAAAATTTTCATTTTCACGTGGGTCAAGGGTGAAAGTCGACTTTCGCCAAAATTGAATTTTTTCACCCAGTGAAAGTTGATTCTGTATTTTCTAACAATTCTGATGCTAATGAAACCTCCGAAGGCGCGACAAAAGTCGAAATAAAATTTTTTTTTTCACCCCGAGCCAAAGAGTCAGATTTTCTGTTTTTCCAGAGGGAAAGTCGACTTTCGCCAAAATCGAATTTTTTAGTCGGGCGAGTGTTGATTCGAACTATTTAAGCGACGGGCTATTCAGAACTCTCAAAAGTATGTGGGAAAAGTGAAAACTAAAAAAAATTGTTTTTCACCCGGAGCCAAAGGGTTAGATTTTCGGTTTTTCCCGGGGGAAAGTCGACTTTCGCCAAAATCGAATTTTTTAGCCGGGTGAACGTTGATTCCAACTATTTAAGCGACGGGCTATTCAGAACTCTCAAAAGGATGTGGAAAAAGTGAAAACTGAAAAAAAATTTTGTTCACCCGGAGCCAAAGGCTCAGATCTTGAATTTTTCCAAGGGGAAAGTCGACTTTCGCCAAAATCGAATTTTTTAGCCGGGTGAACGTTGATTCCAACTATTTAAGCGCCGGGCTAGTCAGAACTGTCAAAAGTATGTGGAAAAAGTGAAAACTGAGAAACCGTTTTTTTTGGCCCCAGCCAAAGGGTCAGATTTTCGGGTTTTCCGGGGCAAGTGGATTTTCGCCAAAATCGAATTTTTTAGCCGGGTGAACGTTGATTCCAACTATTTAAGCGACGGGCTATTCAGAACTATCAAAAGTATGTGGAAAAAGTGAAAAATGAAAAAGTGTTTTTTTCCAGATTTTCAAAGGGTCAGATTTTCCGTTTTCCAGGGGGAAAGTCGACTTTCGCCAAAATCGAATTTTTTAGCCGGGGGAACGTTGATTCCAACTATTTAAGCGACGGGCTATTCAGAACTATCAAAAGTATGTGGAAAAAGTGAAAAATGAAAAACAATTTTTTTCATCGGAGGCCAAAGTGTCGGATCTTGGATTTTTCCGGGGGGAAAGTCGGTCCAAGGGTCACAAGGGTCAAAGTGTCAGATCTTGGATTTTTCGCCAAAATCGAATTTTTTAGCCGGGGGAACGTTGATTCCAACTATTTAAGCGACGGGCTATTCAGAACTATCAAAAGTATGTGGAAAAAGTGTTTTTTTCCAGATTTTCAAAGGGTCAGATTTTCCGTTTTCCAGGGGGAAAGTCGACTTGCACCAAAATCGAATTTTTTAGCCGGGTGAACGAATGAAACGGATGAACAAGTCCTGCTTACACCTAAAAAGTGCTGAAATGGGACGTAACCAGAGGTAGAAAGGTTCGGAAGCACTTGGGAAGAGGCTTCCCAAGACCTATCCAGTTCTGAACGGAAAGACCTAAGTAGAACTTGTCAGGTCCAATTATTCGACTCGGGATTCACTTCATTTCAACTGATTTCATACGATTTCAGTTCTGAGTGACGCCGTGATTTCACAAATGAACGCCCCTCGGTATCAAATTTTCACGTATACCCTAGTATATACTCTAAGCACCAGGCCCAGAAATGTTCATGTGCTCTCGTAGAATGTTACATGTGCTACGTAATATTTCTTATTCCTTGCGAGATTTTGTGTCCCGATTGTTCGCCGAGCACCAGAATTTTTCTTAGAATTCAACGACAAAAATTCTAATATTTTTCTTTCTGTGTACGGATATAAATCTGTTCAGGAAACGTCATCATAAAAATATAATATTTCGTTGTGGTTCTAATGGAAAGTGGCGGTAGCAATAGGGGTGGGGTGACGAACCTCCTCAGTGTATCCGCAGGAGCGCCTAAAAGTTGTACCTGTAGAGGGTTAAACATTCTAACGCGAGTATGAACTAAAAACAATTAACGAAACATAATATATATCTTCATTAAGGGGAAACGGAACCCCTGTGTCTATATGAACTTTTAGAATGGTGTTTTATCCTGCAATTATCATTTTTTATTTATCAAACTACTTCATTGACTCAACAATGCAATGATCGAGTCGATAAAGTATTTTCATAGATAAAAATTAATAATTGTAGGAGAAAACACAATTCTAAAAATTCTTGTAGACAAAGGGGTTCCGTTTTCCCTTAAGAGATAACGGAAGCGGTCCCAAAATTGTTTTTTTTTCATTTAATTTTTGTCCGATTCTATCCAATATGAATGGCTGAAATTTCAACCAAGTATTGAGGGGACGTTAAGGAAGGACTTAACGGGTTCCACTGACTATTTATTGCATTTATTTTATAGACACTAAATTGTCTATGGAACCGGGTAAGCCATTCCTTAACCTCCCCTTAATACTTGGTTAAAATTTCAGCCATTCATATTGGATAGAATCGGAGAAAAATTAATTGAAAAAAAAAACAACTTTTGCAACCGCTTCCGTTACCCCTTAACACAGAAATCTTCAAAAGATCCAGCGCATTCCCTCACCAATCAAAAACCCTCCTCCGTAAACAGCACTAAACGAAAAATTAGAAGGCAAGGGGAAGAGGAAGGGGGCGGAAAAAAACGAGGATTTATGGGATCCGCAGTGGCAAGTCAGGGGGAAATGCGCTGGATTCTCCATGTATTTCCGTGCATGCGGCCAATCGGAATACTTTATACAGTATACACGAAACAGAGTAATACATAGGGGCTTCCAAGTAAGCCCCTTTTAGTCCCATATTTCAGGGGCATATTCGCGGTACACGCGATGGTGTCGTTACAGAGGGTATACACTTCACGACATCTCCATTTTAGCTTGGAAATTTTCCCAACGTATGCTCTAAACTCCAACATAATCAGCCACAGTTTTAGACCTTTTCCCTCCGCCCCTTCCTTTATGACGCATTCAAACATACTTCCTCGTACATAACAACAGTGTTTGTAACTAAAAAAACAGAAGATACACAGAGAACCAACATTGAAACTCAAAGAAACAATGGTGATTAGATTACGATTGATGCAATTCTGCAATCAAGGAGGAAAAAGATAAGTTTAGTCGAGTTGGAAAGTAGGAGAATCAAATTTTAATACAGAATACCAGTTTTTAGAATAAATACAATTCACGAGAAATTTCATAATAAAATAGTTTGCACGAGAAAAATATTCAATTAACTCAGTCAAAATTGACTTATCTCCTTACTTCGATCAATCACAGAATTTACGTGTGAACATTGCGATGAGGGGCTCATAACTATTGCGGTCTCCAGTCGTGCAGCTGGAATTTACTTGAAATATGATACTAGTTACTGCAATCACAGAAATCATGGGAAATACAGTCAAGGCCTTGTATAAGATACCTTAGGGACAGTAGGAGAGTGGAATTCCGGGAATCCGTATACCCCCACTACGCGCGCCTGCATGAGGAGAAAAAAGAACTAGCCAGAAATTTCGCGCAACAGCATTAGAAATTTCCGTAGCCGATAAATTGCGCTCTTTTTCCGATACTGACACCAGAATTTGTCTGTGAAATTATAGGGGGAAAAATATGAGAATGATAGGGAGAACTCAAATGAGCAAATGATGGATGAAGGACTATCATTTCCTCAATTTGTGTAATTTTGAAATAAATTGTAATTAACTTGAGGATATTTTTTGTCATAACGACTGTAAGCCGTGATTCACGGACGTGTAGCGATAGTTTTTCACGGAAAAAATATTGTTCGTCACACAGCCTAAAAAAACTTTTCTAACCATATGATTGCAACACTCTCGCCTTCGGCTCGGGTTGCAAACTCATATTGACCAGAAAATTTTTTTTCGGCCTAATGACGAAATATACTATTTTTTCATGTAGTAAAAACATGGCAGGAAGGAGAGGGATGGATTTGAATTCAATGAATTTTATTTGAATCGAATGAATGGATTTATTCAAATAGCTCATAATAAAGCTGGACCCAAACTTTAACTCCGTTGTTCAGACATATCGAATGAAACGTTGTTTTCTTAATATAAAAAAATATTTTCTTGAATCAAATGAGGATTTTGTGTGTTAGGAATGCCATCATTGTTTAGACTTGAAAAAAACGAATCTATTTACATGTAATAATCCTCCATTTAAAAGGAATTAATCATTTGTTTCAGATTATTAAAATATTGTCATCGGAATAAATTAATAAGTTTATTCATTCCCAGTCCCAGTATTGTGTAAATGAGTAGAATAACTTCAAATACAGCTTTTCATTTGATTCAAATGTATGATTTCTCTGCATGCATATTCTTCGAATATCTTTTCTCATTAACGTAGGCTTGCATCTTATACATTTCCCCTAATGACGTCAGTGACTGCAATAATATGGAACCCAAAAACTTTATTTGAACAAGGTCAGTTCGATTATTTGAAAACATATCAAATTGTAAAATAACCGATAGCAGACGTTGAAATCCCAAAAATCGTGAATTCGATGTAATCACCAAGCATTTCCAAAATTCCCCCATATCGCTCAACAACAGTTATCAGCCCTTTGAAACTCACAAAAAACGAAAAAAGTGCGTATTATTACATGATCTCATAAATCTCATAAATCAAATGAAAAAAAAATCATCACACGTGTAGACGTTCACGAGGTGTAGGCACGACCAAGAATAAAACGACTATTAACACTTCTAAAACCAAAAGAAACCAACTATCTCTCATTAACCTTTAATCGTGTTACATCAGTAAAAAACGAATAAAGAAAAAGTCGTAAAAACGTTCTCAGTAAACTAGATAAAACGGGTGGATTGTGGTCGTCGATCGATGCGGACAACCCGTATTTTAATATTAGAAGGTATATCCCAAGACAATCGGATCCAAAAGTTAGTCCCTATGGATTTCTTTAAAAAATTCTAAATGATTATTCCTATTTCTTTCTTACTACCATTACGGTTTTACAGGCTCCCCATTCGTCTGCCTTGCCTCTCCCACTTCTCTCCTGATTTTTATCGGCGTTACCATGGGCCGTCTTACTCTTAACTGTACCCCATTCGGGCTAGGACTGCACGGGAAACCACGGAAAGCCCCATTCGTACAGCCGGCCGACTGTGCAGAGTCCTAATGTACCCTTCTGTCACACTGACTAGAGGGGCACATTAGGCCACTACCCCGTGTTTACCTTCCGAAATTTTTGGGTGAGGGGGTTCCTGAGCTGTCGCCCATCCAAGTATTAAGGGGTAACGGAACCCGTCGCACGCAGAGGTTAGGGGTCCCCCCTATGGGTATTGCAGGTTCCCGTGGTTTTTTGGATTTTGTACGTGAAAAGTACAAAATCCCATAAAATATAAATAAATGGATATAAATAAATATTAATGGTATGGAAACATTGTACATCATCTGACTCGTAAAAGTCCCTCTAACAATTGGTGCCCTGTAAAGGACATGTTACCTCCTGGATACCACCCAATCATCATAAACAAGTTTTTACGAAAATTACGCAACAAAAGTACGTTTTTGTACTGAAAATCTCTGTCTTGGACCTCACTTGATCGCTATCTTCACATAAAAATAGCCATCGGCTAAGAAAAATCTGCAAAAAATCGGTTTTTCTACCATGACTTGGCAGATTCCTACAAATAAAATGGCGTCGGCCTTGCCCTGGTCCTTGCCGTTGAATAATTTGCAATTTTTTTTGCATAAATAAGAAAAGCATGAGAAGAGAGCGATGCGTTCCGCTACTCTCAATACGGGGGAAAAGTTTCATTGATTCTCATTGCATAGAATCCAAGAAAACTTGTTTTTGGTAAACGTCTTTTTGTGGTCGGTTCCGTTACCCCTTAACCGCGCTAAACGCAGCTGCACTCGGATGCACGCCGGGGCAATACCTAACTCACCCAATCATTGCGGTCGGTTTAATACTAAATGATTTAATTTATTGCATTCTCATCTGTTATTGACTTTTTCTATCCTCACGTGTTGTTGATGCAGGCAACAATATCTGTTTGAATCAAATAAGAAATGGTTTTACGAGATAAATCAAGTTCGGGGGAACCATAACCCCCGTTTGGCCTATGCCTCGCGTGTTAGAAGCCCGGCTTTCATTATTTATTATCTCCTAAAGTGTAGTACAGCTAGTCAGTATATTTTTCAATAGCTGGAGACTATTATAAACATTAACTATGAAAAACATGTGGACAATCTTAAGGAAAACGTGTTTTCTAGGAATATACCTTAAACAAGGATAACACAAAAAGCACAAAGGTAAATAGGAAATCAAATAGAACCAAATATGAAGAGTAACCGGAGATGTGTTTGATGATGAGTATAAAAGAAGATTGTGACATCGACCGACGGTGCCCCTTTGAACTTTGATGACGATCATGAGGATAATATATATTTTTACCCACATTATCTTCTGTACAGTGGTCTCTGTCTATGTTAAAATTCATCTTTTGCTCAATGTTCATTTTTTCCACTGTATTGTTCTTTCGAAGGAAAGAAATCAAAGGTAGGATATAAAGAAGAGGTCTCAGAACGAACTTACTGGAAGTCGGCTGGGCCTGGGGCGCTCGCCGTACAACCGTGTGCTCTTGATGGGGTCCTGTGTACTCGTGCCATGTGTAGGTGCTCCTGTACTCTGAATGGAGCTGCTGAAACACAAGAGAGAGATCCACAATGATTATTTTTTGTTTCCGAATGGAACACTGTTAGAAATTTCTTGAAATTTCAGTCACAATATCATCTGAATTTTCAATGTTGTGAGTTTGAATTCAATTTCAAATGAAAACGTTCACTAAATTTCTCATGCATCTTGAAAATTCAAGAAAATTGGGTTTTTCATGTTGAAGAATTATTGATTTTTCAATGAAACCTTGAATTTCCAAAGTCATCGTGAAAATTGAACATCACATACAATTCAATTTTCAATAGATTGAAAATTCAGAGAAGTTATTGCCTGAATTTTCAAAATTTTCAAGGTTTTCCAGTGCCGTATGGAATTGAAAATCGAGACTTATTTGAATATTCAAGAAATTAATTGATTCGTCAATGAAGAATTCAAAAGAAATTTCATGGAACTTTGTCGTTGTTAAAAATTTCAAGCTTTTTCACTTGAAATTTCAAGAGTAATTTTCTAACAGTGATGCATTAAAATCGATCTCTTTTAGATTCTCTAATTTTGATTGGAAATAATGTAGAATGGTCTGCAATGTAAAAACACGAAGTTTGACGACTTTGTGTGTATGTGAGGGTATCCACCTGGTGGTCAACTTGTAGAAAATTGAATAATCAAAGGGCTAAAATAATTCCAAAAAATCTGAAATTTTGTCGGATAGGTATTAATGAGAACTAACTCTGTGCACAATTTCAATCCAATTGATCCAGCCGTTTTGGGGAAATCGCCATTTGTTTCTAAATCGTTTTTCGCAAATCACTCAAAAACTACTCAACCGATTTTAATTTTTTTTCAAAATATTTGTCTTGATGTCTTCTATTTCAATCAGTCAAAATATGCATTCCCTTTCATACAAAGTTTCCGAGATATTTCCATTTTTCGGTATTTCGTTCAAAATCTTGTCTGTTGCCGATTGTGGGTTCGTGCCATTCGGAAGCAAAACCTCCCCAGTACAAAAATGAGAATCGTCAAGGAGCTCGAGGCCACGTTATTGTCACGATAGTGCCAACAATGCAAGCAACACGCGTCTCATTTTATTCTCATGTACTCTGCGGTGGTTACCGCGGCAGAATTGATGGTCCATTCAATGTCGAACAATGAAGTGCATTGGTAATGGCTAACAGGTACTACCTAGCCACCCGGCTGGATTTTCTGAAACAAAAAATATACAGATCGATGGATTGAAAGAGGAGAGTTGTCAGGAACTTCGCATTGAACTGGATAAAGTTGAATCGAGTGCAGATGGTGCCAATCTCTTCAAAAAATTCTTGGAGATGAGACAATGTCGATGATCCATCCATTCTTCCTGTGATCCATCCTGTTTCCGGTTACTTTCATTCTCTGAATATGTTCAATTTGCCGACACTGTTTGAGCCGAAATTTCCCGCTCAAGGAGAAATATCTCTCGTCTGAGAAAAAGTTCTTCTACAATTTCTCATCATTTTTGATTCTCCTGAAATTCTATTGAATGTTCAAATTTCTTTGGGCTTCAACGGGCACTGAATGTGATAAAATATCTGATGGGATTTCGTATTCCCGAATATAAGGAGTACGATGCAATGTGGGATACCATTTCGATACATCAAGATACGGACAGGTATTTGCCTATGATGTAAAGTTCGATGAATCCGAGCCTCCGGGAGATTATCGAAGACTCCGATAGCATCGATAATATCCATGAAAATCTTCATCTCGACATTCCCCTCTTGTCAAATATTTTATTAAAGACTTCATAACTATTCATTGAGGGATTATTACCTCCAATTACTTGGAATATTCGATTATCGGACTTCAACGTGTTGTTCGAATTTTCCTGATTGTTTCAGAGGGATTTTTCATATTGTGGATTAATACAAAAAATTGGGTTCAAAAGGTTGGACAGATGAATCGGAATAGTTGGAAAAAAAATGAAGCTTCATGGACAATTTCGTAGTAATTATCGGAAGGGCGACGTTAAATTATATTCAGGAGAAAAACAAGCAGGGGTTCGAGCCTATCTAGAATTTTTAGCTTTGCATACAACAATCTCTGTTAATTTCAAAATATGGCGAGACGACTCATTGTGAAAAGAAATCCATTCAACTCATTATATTACGTGACTAATACTATATACAAAAACTGATTTGAAATGACGCATGACTTAATGTGAAAAAAAGCAATTTCAAGCGCAAAACAATGTTTTTTTTCGCAAATTACGCATAAAAAATCGTAAAATACGCTCTCTTTAGGCGTAATTTACGTTTTTAGTTTGACCGTAAACTTTTTTAAAGCCCAAATTCTGTTTTTCATGACGGAGAAAAGCCGCCAGACATCATATTAACGTTAAGCGTAAATTACGTTTAGTTTTTTTTGTGTGTATATCATTTGAAGTTATGAAAGAATTCGATTTTCTTGAACTGTCAACAATAACTAGAAAATTTATGATTACTTCGATTGCAGTCGATTGAATACCAATAGGAATGATCATCATTATAATGGATATTTCTACTAGAATATAAAAGCACTTCATCTGTTTTCAATATTCCCGTAGGAAAAGTCGCTTTTAATTACTGTACATCACTAATTCACTAAGTTGTCAATCACAGTTTCATAAACATAAAGAAAACCTTTTAAATTGTGTGTCCCTCACTCTCATATTTTTCTACTTTCTATTTGTGATACCGAAAATATTTGTAGACTCATCGAGGTCACCCACCAAATATTTGCTCTTATCCTGGTGCACTCAGCATTGCACAACTCTTTCAGTCGATGTCTGATGGAATATCGACGAGAATCGACGAGAAGAAGAGTTACCCTATTCGAATTTACTTCAGAGGTATAAAGTTGGTCTTCTCCGAATCAACGAAGATGAAACGCAGAAAGGGGAAAATTGCCTGAAGAACTTTATCAGGAAGAATTAAATGAATTATGGTGGAAATTCACTGGCTAAAGGAGTAAAATGAAAAAGAGAGGTTCAAAGCGGATGGTTATAAACAATTTTTTATAGAAGGTTATCGTAGGCTGTTTGCAAAAGTTGAAGAAAATGAAATTAAATCAAATATGATGAATAAAAATGCAAACTCCGGGCTTGTCGTTTCCTATTTATATGATATATCCCCTGAGTTTGTTCCCAGTTTAACCAACAAATGGAGATCTGCTGAGGGGGAGATGTCTTCTAAACTTTCCCAAAGGTGTGAATGAAAGTTTATTGGGCCATTCACAAAGAGAAAACTAGTGTAAATGAAACAATGTGAAACGACTTTTGCATATGAACAATAGTGAAATAACACCAGCTGAGTGGGATGCTCAATGAAAAGAGGTAAATGATGATACGCTGGTGCTGGACCCATTCTCACAGCACCAGCAAGTTTAATCGATTGTGAATTTATAAACTGCGACTTTAAATAAGATTACTCGCTGTATGGTGAGTAAAAAATATGCAATGAATTTTTACTTTATGAGGTCAGTGGATTATTGGACGGCAGAAATGGTAGGGAAATAGTATATTTCGTAACGAGTGCAAAAAAGTGTTTTTGCACTCGTGACGAAATATACTAAAGTCCCACGAGCTAAAAAACATTTTTTCACGAGTTACGAACAATATTTTTCATCACAATGTGACGGAAATTGGACTTTTAGACACGCGGAGCGTGCCGAAAATTTCACTTTTCGTCACAGCGTGATGAAAACATATTTTTGACACTGCTGCCACGTTCACCTCGTGCCGAAAAGTGCTTTTTCGTTTACGAGTAAACGAAAAGTAAATGAACAAGGCACAGTTCGGCCACTCGCTGAACGTAACATAACTCTCAAAAAATGTCAGCTCGTGTGATTGGTAGCTCTCAGCTTCGCCTCGGGTCACAAAATTCTTTTCCGGGGCTCCAAATAATAAAGTCGAGAATCCAATAAAGCTCAATAAATAATGAGATTGACTTTCTCACAATGGAGGTGACTTTGGCCTTTTGCAACGTTTGACCTTCGTGAAATTTACTCTTTATGAGGTATGAGGCTCGTGTGTTTGAGTTTCTTAAAATGCCGTAAATCGAATCACGGAATGTAATAGTACATTATGTCACCAGGCGATGAAAGTATTTTCTGACGAATGTGGCTTTATAATCCGAGCCAAAAGCGAGGATTTTAATGACAGGAGTCATAACATTATTTTCTCGCCGTATGACGTACAATATTTCATGTCTCTGGGCCCGGAAACCGCGATTTAACCGAGGGAATCGATGTTAGAATCGCGGGTTTACAGTCCTAGGGACAAAATAATATTTTATACCCGAACTACTGAGATCCGCGTTGTAACCGAACAAAGTGAAGTTAAAAATAAAATTCACGGTTTATCTGTCCTCGGGACATAATATACTATTTTTTACAATATTTATGCGTTTTTGTCAGTCGGAATAAAATAAAGCATTCTAGTAACCGAAAATTGCAAGCTTTGCGAAGTAATGTAAAAAATGTAAAAAACCCGTCTAGGTAATTTACGTAAATTACATCGGTAAAGAACGGTCTAATTTACCAACGTACTAATTTACACGCCCAACCCTGCCAGTAGCGTACCCGCTCTTGGCGACGGGACGCCACTGCGGCCCTCGATTAATTTCCGAAATTACGTTAAATTAAATATTACATTAAATTGAAGAAAAACCGAAAAATGGAAATATCTCGGCAACTTTGTGTGGATAGATCTGCAAATTTTAATTGATTAAGATAGAAGACATCAAGATGAATATTTTGAAAAAAAAAAATGAAATCAGTTGAGTAACTTTTGAGATATTTGCAAAAAATGATTTAGAAACGAATAGTGGTTTATCAAAAATGACAGGATCGATTGGGCGGAAATTGAGCACAGAGTTAGTTCTCATTGATACCTATAATCTGATAAAATTTCAGATTTTTTGGAATCATTTTAGTTCTTCAAGTCTTTAATTTTCTAAAACTTGATCGTTTACGAATCTCGTTTGGAATAAATGAATCATTCTATTAGTGAAATCAACGGTAATTAACGAAAAACGACGCGCTGCGACGTTTCCTTCATATTACAAAATCCATGATTATTTCTTAGTAAATCGAACTCAATGTCGGTTTCCTAAAAATTGCTATCAAACTATCGGTAAAATTGATTATTTTTCAAACAGTATATCTCGGAATCAGAGAGAGATGGAGAGAATTTCATAACAATTATTTTTGTAGTCCGTGAAATACGAACTCTTTCTAAAAAAAAAACACCTTATGAAAAGTCCACAATTCTCGTAGGACTTGAAGATACCCATTAACGTACTTCCTCAGTGAGTTATACTTTGTGAAAATTTCGCAATGAACTGACGACCTAAAATTTGGATCATATGGTGTTGAGCACATGTGAAAACGATTCCCAAAATTTAAAGTATTTTATCCACGCGAATTTTTGAGATATCCATCGACAAAAACTTAAAAAAGACAAAAATTGAATGTTTGACGATGTATATCTCAAAAATTCGCGTGGAAAAAATACTTCAAATTTTGGGAGTCGTTTTTACATGTCCTCAACAACATATGATCCAAATGTTAGGTCTTCAGTTCATTGCGAAATTTTCACCAAGTATAACTCACTGAGGAAGTACCTTAAAGGCTTATCTCGTCGTAAGATTGGCATATTTTTATCATTTCTCCAATTTACTCAAAGTAATAATATGTGATTCGCTGTCTATCGGTAGCGATTTCCAAGCAATATAAAAATGTTAGTGGTCACAAATAAGAGAAATATGAAAAACCTGTTGGCACTGTAGACGCCGCATAGTGAGCTGCAACGACCGTAGCGGAATAAGCCCGAGAGACCACGGAGCCCTTAATTCACCTATTAAGTACACCACTAGACTACACTGAATTTCCGTTTCGCAAGTGATTACCACCACTAAAAGTGTATTCCCCTCTAGTTGATTTTTTCCATCTGATGGGCAAATTCAAACAATTCACTTGTACGTTCCTACGATTTTCTCTTTTATTCCCCTATCATTGTCAAACGCATGCCGACGTACTAACAACGACTGCGCGTCTACTGACGCAATGCATACCGTGGTCTACCTGGTGTCTAGCCTGTCCTCCATAGATACTAACGGATACGAGACTACAGAAACCATTGAACCACGCGGCCAAGCGCAACGATTGCACCTTCTCCAGCTCGGCACGTTCCACTTACTGCGGGACTTATTGCCGTTTGTACGATGAGAAAGCTCCATTTGTGACTGATGAGAATCATTGGACAGTGGAGAAGATTAGATTAATACGAAAATTATTTAAATGTTCGGGAAAATTTTGCTGTGGTGTGAGAAATTATCATGAGCGATGGAAATCTTCGGCGCCTCGGGCACCTTTAAAATTATTCTGAAACCTCGAAATCGTAGGGGAATCATTTCTGTAGTGAAATAGTACACTCGTGAGAATGTTTTGGCTGAAACGTCCAGTACACTACGTGAAAATTTTCATCAAGTGCACTGAGAGAAAAATTTTCTGATGTGTAGACTATATTTACTTGAGAGAAGTAAATTATTTTCAATGGTTTAAATGTCAGAATGCTTGCGGTTCACGGAACTCGAATGAATTCTCATTTAACACTATCGTTGCGCATCATATCATGAATGTATTACATATCGAAATATTGCAACTGCATAACAAAAAAATCATGAAAACAATAAATAGTTGAAGATGGACGGTTCTTATACGCGATTTGAGTTCATTTACGACAAAATCATACTTGAGAACAAGAATATGTTAAAGCATGAGACTTTTCTCGGGCCACGTCAGCTGAGATGCCTGGAAGAATTAAACAGTTGAAGAAAAATTACTTGTCTCAAGAAAATATGTTTCAGATATTAGAATTTTTTTTTCTCAATGTGATAGTTTCTCCGGGATTTCAAGAAATTTCGTCACTGAAAAATCACAATTTGTTCACAATTGGCAATTAATATAAAAAACAGAAAAAATCGAACAAGTCGAGACCTAGGCAAAATAACTGCTCAAAAAATCGTGACGAGATGCACCAACTCAATGTCTTTCGAGATTGCAACGGTTCCAAAACTTTTGATGTTTTTTCAGATAGTGATGATCTATCCAAAAAATTTATCGTGTAGTCTCGACGGCATGACTATTTGTCAGTAACAACATATATGAAAATCTCATGGGAATTTATCTTTAAGGTCGTCATGTGTTATCATTGTTTCAGAAGCTAATAAATTGGGATATTATTTCCATCAGTTCCATTGCTTTTTGTAATTAGCATGATCATGAACAAAGAATTGAAAAAGGAATACTGGATCTGACAGGAAAAAAGGCATAATGAAAGGGGCATCAACACGCCGGCTCCTTGCGGCCGGCGTGGTATATACGAGTACCCTTAAACAGATAAATCCACCCCTTTTCTTCTCGTCCCTACAGTATTATCACGACCTTACCGTAAAGGTAAGTTATTTGGGAACTTGATTTTTTTTTTCATTTTATAATAATTTCCGAGGTAAGCCAACCGACCTTCCGGTAATACAGCTGGTTAAAACTTTTCATAACTGTGCGTTCTTGAGGTGCTTCCGAAACTATCAAGTGTTTCATGAACATCGAAATGAACTCTCATTACTCCATGTTAATAACTTGAAGAAATCGAGGAATTCCTCGCAGAGAAATTCATAAACAGATGGAAATTCCATCGATTGCCTCCCTCAAAACCCTGATGAAGCGACCGACATGCTGTGAATCTTAAAATACGTAATAAGATCGAAGAGCCATAAGAAATTCCAGGCAATTTGCCCATTCCAACTCGTTTATGAGCCTCTCGAAATTCAGTGGAATGACGAGAGAATTTTAGCATATTGAAGCGATTCCGATCTGGCGAATATTGCGCAATCTAGAGCGCTTTAGGGCTTCAGAGATTCAGGGATCTACGAATTTGAAATCAAACCTTTGTCCACACCTAGCTACGGAACGTAGTTAGCTGTACGCCGAAAACGATGACTATTATTTGTTCTCGGAACCTGGTTACCATAAATGAATTTAACCTCTTTGAGACACCACATTTCAAGCCACATTTATTTGTATGGGTGCTCATGTGGATGAACAGGAGTTCCCATCCGGCGCTTGGCTTCAAAAAGCAAATTAAAAAATTTCATATGTAAGGTGTTCCTATAAGTTCAACGTGAGGTGAAGCATATTTTCATATCGAGCCTCACCAGCACTTGGCGTTACCCAGGGTTTGCGACGGGGATGCAACTGGTGAGAACCCCACAAAAGACCAAAGTAGCCCACTAGGAGTGAGCTCAATTTCCAGGAATGAGGGTCTCCTTCTAAGAATGAAGGTCCTCATTACCTCCTGTACCTCCTGATATTGGAAATAACACAACTGTTCAGGCGGTATATTTATTTAAATATTTGGGAAATTGTTACAGCGCTAGGTTAAATTCATACGGAGAGAAATATTCAATAAAAATTACGTATCTTTTCCGTAATTGCAAAGTGAAATGTGATTGTAGAAAATTTTACGGAACTGTCACGGAATTTTTCCAGAGCGTTTCGTAATTTTTATCTGAATCTCCTGAGAAAAATTACGATACCGTCACTTAAATTTTCGGGGTCGATTCCGTAATTGGTGAGCGAATTGTGAGTTCCGTAATTTTTACTGAACATTTCCCTCCGTGCATTTATGGTAACCAGCTTCGGAGAACAAATCATAGTCACGTGACAATATAAAATCCTAGAGTGAGCAGGAGGTAACTAGGCCCTATTTTATGACTCATATATGTGTGTGTGTGTGTGCGCACGCGCACGGAGTGAATAAAAGAGTAAAAATGAGCATGACCGCGTAGGAAAGAATACTATGACGATATAGTAAAAGAATTTTCCGTCCCGGCGGGCGCAAAGTTACATTTCCCTCCCGCTTGGCGGGAGGGAACTCTGACTTTGCGCCTACGCCGAGACGGAAAATCGCGTTCTAACTACGGGAAGTAAAATAAAGGACCCTCAGCCGCGTGCTTACCAACCTCGCCTTCGGCTCGGCTGATAATTGCACTGAGGGCTGAGGATCCTTTATTTTCCCTCCCTAGGTTAGAAATATACTATTCAATTCAGTAGCGAAGCGGTAAACCGGGTTAAGTCGATTTTGACTTTTGGCCATTTTTTGACAAATATCTCGGAATCTAAGAGAGATAGCAAAATTTCGCTCATTACCTTTTTTATAACCCTCAGTTGACTCTACAAAAAAGGTCATGACAAAAATTTTTCTATCTCTTTTAGATTCCCAGATATTCGTCAAAAACTGGCCAATAGTCAAAATCGACTTAACCCGGTTTACCGCTTCGCTACTGAATTGATCCTCTCGTGTAGAAATTGAAGCGGAGATGCGGCTGAACCTCCGCTCACGCGCTCGAATCGACCGCTCAGCCACGGCTAGAATGTATAGCAAGCGGGGATTGAGCAGAGAGATTTTTACACGGGCTCCATAATAATTCTTACTATGTCACTTGGTAATTACTACATTGGCTTATGGAATGCTTGACAAGGGGAAATATTACCATACCTAGGGTAATCGGTGCACTCCAACCCGTTCCGAAGTCTTAACTTCCGGAGCATTCAACTTTCCGATATTGCAACTGATCATTCCAGACTTCCCTTACCAGTATATTCCTCCTACAATTTCAGAAATATCAGATACCTCACGAGTACGGAAATGAATCCATCACTTTCTCTTGATAACAGCTCCAAAATTGTAAAACCCCCATAAAAATATGAAAACTCTGTTCAGTTTTCTTAGCGAACTCCAAGATATGAAGCAATGCACGTCTCGTGAATCTCACGATAGATAACAAGATCGATAAGCAATAAAAATTGCTGAGCCATCTGTTCAGTCCAGCCTCACCCCGCCTCCCCCCTCCGGATGACATAATATCCTATCTCTCTTTATTCCACGGGGGGGGGGGGAGGGTTACAGTGTACCCATACAAATCAGTAAGCCGAGGGTATATACATCATCGTCAGACGGAGGGAGCCCGCACATTGGAGTCAGTTGATCGTAAACCAAATCCAATAGTCGACTAGCCGAGAGAGTCAAATGCACCTCCCCCCAAACCTCTACCTCCATCAGCCTTTTCCGATAAGACACGAAATAGTGGCGCAATGCCGTGCAATACCCGGGGTAAATTCAAAACGTACATCACAAGACCACAACGATCCAGGCAACCTCGCCGCCTAATGCGCGAGACCTGATGTTTGATAAAGTGGTGGCAAAATGTGTAAAGGTTGATGGCTCCGGCACCTATGAGCGCAGTCGGCTTCCTATCCATGACAGTGTCGTGGTGTTTGTAAAGCCCTCGTGTGGAAAGGGGTCGGTGAAGACGAAGGGGAGTGATAGAGCATGCGCTAATGCGGCACATACCGGCCTGGCAACCGGCTAGCACGCCAATTTACTCAACGAAATTTACGTGCTATGACAAAAATTAACCGCAGTCTCTCCACTCTACCTCGCCGACCCTCTTCATATTTCATCCCCTCCTCTAAAACCACATCTTATCACTTACTACCTTTCGCCTCAATTATTCCACACTTAGGGTTAGCCTACCTCCCGGAAAATACCACGACGGGATATATAACGCCAGGTGAAAAGCAATCAAAACTCATCACTCGTAATTTAATATAAAATTCCATCAAACGGATGCTGAGTGGATATTCATCCTGCGGAAATTCATTTGGTGGCATCTCTTGCGGTGTGAAATCTATATCTCTTCCCCTTGGTTTCAGTTTCAAGTTTGAAATGACGCAATGACCCGGGGAGTTCTACCCACCAAATTGCGGATGTAAATGTTGAGTAGTGGGGGAGTGAGAAGAGGGAAAAGAGGAAAAAAGTGAGGTATGAGGTTGGAGTGACGTAACCCCTACGGAACTGTAGCCCTTCGGCATTTGCTCCTTCGTACACTTCGTTCGGTGAAGTGGCGAATGAGAAGTACGGAAAAATGGCTGAGCCGCACCCACTTCCCAGGAAGAATTCCACATGGTTCAGGGAAGTCGAGTGAAACGGTTGAAGAATTCTTTCGATAACTCGTCGGAATTTTTCCTCTTGGGGCCTTGAAAGGTCATTTGACCTTTCGGGGAGCCCCGGTGAATCACTGCAGTAGAGTTGACTCCTCCGAAACAATCCATGGGATTGAGCTATTCACACGATGTTTAATCAAATTACAAATAAAATGATGAATTCTCACCTTATCAATCGGCATTGAAGGGCACGCACGGCACAGGTTCCAGAATGAACCAATCATGAGGCCGAGTTTAATGTGTGGGGCAGTGGAACAGTAGTAACACGGCCTTTGGGCCGACGGACGCCGGTTACGTGGTTGCACGTCAGGCCTTAGGGCCAATTGCTGATTGCCTACCCTCGTTAAGCCCTCTCACCCCACTATTTATTCCTTAAAATTCCGGATGAAAAAGACACAGTATGGAGTGATCTCCACTCAACGCACCTTCTTGTGTACACTCTCTGATTTATGGACTCTATTTTCTCCTATTTAATCAAGTCGTCAATTACGTTTAGGCTCGACTAACAATTCACTTCATTATTTTGATAAATTTTCTATTGTAATGGCGTTTCACTCTTTCAATGTCACTCACAATACCCGGCTTACTGCGATACGGAGTCCTTATTATCTATCCGACTCTAGCGATCCTCACAGTCTTTCAACCTGTGTAAATTAGTCAGTCATTCGATTGATCTATTCAATTTTTGTTAGTTTACGATTAATCATTAATGTGAAATAATGAAATAGTACTTTGGGGGTTGTGCTTCAACCGTATACGTGGCAAGCACTGCTCGTCGTAACCACTGGGTGCTGGGAACGTCGCGACGTGTCGCCGGTAAGGCGCTTGCTAGAGGGTAACAAGAGGGCGAAAACGGTACAACTAGACTGGCCTTACGCGCAAGCGCTCTATCACTGGTCGATAGTCCGCAATGTACGCGGCGAATGTATCCCTCTATCTCACTCCCTCAAATGCTTTAGTAACCCTCCTCCCCCCCCCCCCCC
>NW_021680342.1:5964617-5973447 GCF_001412515.2 Diachasma alloeum | reverse complement strand
CCCCCCCCCCCCCCCCCCGACTTGCTCTCACGGCTTTCCATCACATTTGGGTTATAGTGTAGTATTTTCTCTATTCAACGTACGTACATTGCGTGTAGACTCTCTCCTTTACACTCAGCATCGTAATACTCGTATAAAGACTACACCTCTCCCCATTTCCTTTTTCTTGGGTAACCTTTTTTACCCTCGACGACAACCAAAGGAGGGGTATGTGCATTTGTTCGGGGTTTTTCTTTGCGGAGTTCTTTTTTTCAGGGAGGGGGAGCCCGAACTTCTTGGAGGTGTTTAATAGGAAATTTTCAGAGGACATGTGCTTTACGGAGACGACAAATTTCGGAGGGTAGATTCTTATTAATTATTGAGGGTGGTGACGTGATCATTCCGGGGGATAGTTGCAATGCAATATCTTATTAATAGTTCTCCATTTTGGAGTTCAGTGTCAGGGTTGCCAGATTTTGGCGATTTATAGCCAAAACCTGTACAATTTTAAATGGGGTGACGTCACGATCTGGTAACACTGTTAAGTGTGATTATTGGGGTGGTGAAACTACGTAAGTTGAAGGTGGATTGGTTGATTACTTTGGAAATATCCACAGAGAATAGAATATTTCCTACCTAGGGAAGAAAAATAAAGGAGTCGGGCCTAAGTGCGGAATTAATTGGTAAGCACGTGGGTAAGAGTCCTTTATTTAACCTCCCGTAGTCAGGACGTTCCGTCACGGCGCAGGCGCAGTCAGATTGGGAAAGGGAAATGTGCACTTTGCGCCCCCGTGACGGAAAAAAAATTTGGTTCCACAGTTAAGGTCCTGAATTGAAGAAACTCGTGGTTTTAAAAGACGATCCTATGATCCTAAAATGAAGAAACTGGTTACTCAATTATAGTGAAAAAAATTCCTGAAATGTAGTACCAAACACCTACTTAGCTTCAGTGAAGAAAAAATCATATAAATGCAGAACCGTTGGATTCTTAATTTAACCCTCTGCAGTGAAAATCTGATTAACTCACTATTTGGACGGTGAGGTGGGGACGGTCAACTGTTACGGAAAACGCCTAGAGTGGGGGTTACGCCCCTCACGAAAGAGGGTCAAGACGCGTTTGACCGATTATAAGGGCGTGGGGAAGGATTCTCTAATTTATGGTGAATCATAGCAGTGGGGAGGGGAGGCTTGCCCCCCCCCTGCTATGATTTAATTTATTTATTTTTTATTGTCATTCTACATCGCTTCGACTCGGTTGAGTATATTGCGATGATGATCAAGACGTTAAAATGGTTAGATCTCACCATTCTACCCAACCGGAATTTCAACTCGGAACCTTGCGCACGTGAGGTAATGACCTTACCCACTGCGCCAGGATGTTGGCCTTAGTTTTGACTCCTTTATTTTGAGATGCAAAGAGATTTTTGGGAGAAAATAGAGCTTTTTGCTAGAAAATAAAAGCCCTTTATTTGACCGATTTATCGATTTTTTAATTTTGTTTGCAAATGGTCTAGAATGTTAGGAAGCGTGAAACACACTAGTAGAAATCAAATGTCCGAGCGTCGTCGCCCGGACTATCCAGGGGCGAGTCTCGTATAGCATGCGTGTGGCTAATGGCGGGACGTTCCCGCTAGCGCGTCCGATATACAAGAGCAAATGGCGGGCCGCGCGCGCGGCTTTTGGGATCGCTTTACTTTTTTTTATTGCTCCAAAAAATAATCGCAAACATTGATGACGACACTTACGAACGCATTTAGAAATAGCGCAAAACAGACAGAAACAAAAAATTTATGCAATTTGTAGACATTTTACGCGCATTTTACGCATTCCTTACGACGGCCATCCCACCTTCTAGGGACATTTATGAAATTTATGCAATTTGTAGACATTTTACGCGCATTTTACGCATTCCTTACGACGGCCATCCCACCTTCTAGGGACATTTATGAAATTTATGCAATTTGTAGACATTTTACGCGCATTTTACGCATTCCTTACGACGGCCATCCCACCTTCTAGGGACATTTATGAAATTTATGCAATTTGTAGACATTTTACGCGCATTTTCGATAGTCAACGGCAAACTGAATAAATATTCCTTCTTCGCTATAGTCTTGTAAGGAAAATGTATCCAAACGGTTCAAGTCACCCCTTATTTTACCGCTTATTCTCTCAATAAAAAAGGCGAAATGCCCGGAAACAATAAGGTACCGCTTCGTCTTCAGGTACGATTTACATGTGTCGACCATCCGGTTCGCGGGTACGGAATTAAGGCGAGGAGCCCTGAAAAAAATGTGAAATATAGTAACTGTATAAGGCTGGTTCTGGATAAGTCATTCTGGTTTTATGTCCTGGTGAGCGGGTGCAGGTAAGAGGTGGGCGAGTGGTTGAAGATGCTGGATGAGGCCTAGGGGGTTGCCGGGTAGAGTGTCAGGGTGGTAGGATAGATGGAAAACTGTGGGGCAAGACAGATGGTTAATAAAGTTTCTCACTTACCGAAGGAATTTTCCTGACCAAGTTTTTCATCAGTTTCATCTTGCTTAATCGTTGTCAAAACGATTTTCACTGGATATGTCATTTCATTAAATGATTCTCAGAACGATTTTCACTGGTATGTTTTTGTGAAAATGTACCCGCTAACTCAATCATTTTCACTTCTCTTTGATATGATGTTATTCTAGATTTTAGATCGGATCGCTTCACCACACTAATGGAATAGAGGAAATTTAAAATTATCATTCACTACAAAACGATCGTTTTAAGAATCCTATTGTTTTGAACAAAAGCAATGAGAGTAATATTGCTTGCAGTAGAAGAGCTCCCATGATGAACAGATTTTTTAGTTTTTCTCCCAATGCAGCAGAAGAATTCCATCTCATTTTCGAGGAACAATGATCGTCACTGGCAGGCTCGTGATTCATACTTCAATCGTATAAGCAAGGACGGGAGAGGGACCCGTCGTTGTGGTAGGTCCCGCGTGTAGACGGATGTTTGGAAATAATCCTCTTTTGACGATTCCTATCTAACCCGTAGATGCCCAATTGCTATGCTGAGAGTGAAGACGCAGATAAGATTTATAGCTAGTCTCTACAACTGTAAGTTTGTCATCGCAGGCAACAGCTATAAGCTACATCCTTTTGACAATTGTGCCTGCTGTGATCTGGAAGCTAATGAATCCATCCAACATGTTCCACAACATTGCCCTCTCTGCAAAAGCCCTCGCGGTGATTGTATTTTCCCACTTCTTCAGGGCCCGTCGTCCAATGATTTCCTTGCTTTCCTGAATTCACGGGATAAACGGTCCACCAGAGCTCTTTTCCTCTTTTTAAAACAGAGAATTTAAAACAGAGAATCTGTTTTAGAAAATCAACTATCGTTTTACATTAAACCTGACCAGCTGATCACGAAATACTTGTCATCTATTGTCTCAGATATTTCCCCCGCAGATAACGCCTAATTATTATCAATAATAATTATTAATTATTGCTATTAGGTGATTTTGCGCCTTCAAAATCTACTGCTTTATTTCTTCTCTTTATCGCACCTCCTTAATTCTCAGTGACTTTTTTCGTTTGTAGACAAGACACTGTTCGTTGACGAACCATGTTCGCACGAACCGTTTCCCTGATGTTCGCCCGTTGAAGATATAACCATAACGAATAGAGCAGAAGAAGAAGTAAGAAGAATGCCCGGAAATAGTATTTTTTGACACAGTGACGAAGCATATTTTTCGCCACGACATTCGTGAGCAGCTTTTTAGCACGCGCAGCGTGCGTGAAGCGGGGCTTCACGAACTGAGTGACAATTTTTCTTCTAGCGAATATGTGATTCGCCAGATGTGACAAAATATGTGCAGGACGAGCTGATAGAGAGTTTTATATTTATATTGGTCAGCAAAATTTTCTTCGCCACAGTGACGAAAAATATTATTACTTTGCCCCGACCCCTACTCTGGCCTTTTCACTTTTGCTTACTGATTGTGGGTACTCTTCACACTTTGGCACATCGCTCACGGTTACATATGCACTTGACATCCACTTTATATTACTCGTCTCCCTCGAAGTTATACTTTGTTCAGAGCGACTTTCGAGAGCCTCTGATATACCAGATAGACTATTTGCATTATCATTACCTATGTATTTTCATAGCAGTATGTAAAATTTATGTACAATCCTCCCATTGAACTTACACTTGAAAATTAATTTCGGATTTTTGAGGGGTTGAAGAGAGCGAGAGATTTGGAGCAGTAGCTCTTCTTTAAGTGATAGTCTGATATGGACGGTTTTTTTATAAATAATTTTGTGGAATATATTTCAGAGGAAATTGCGTTGTGTCCCAGGCAATGGCATTCTCTCATTGTTTATCGAAATGAAACGAGCTGAAATATAGCGGAATTACCAATTTTTTTAGAGTAAATCTGCCAAGTCATTGCGGATTACGAAGTTTGTGATTCGATTTTTTTCAACTGTTCTTTTAAGAGACCGAGACTGTTCTATGAGAGACCGAGTTCATTCCAAAGTCTTCAAAGTGAAGTTTTCATGGTGAATTAGAATCATGAAAGGACATTCTCCTTTTTCAACTACTCTCTGTCAAAATCTTGTTGACTTCTTGAAACCCATTAAAAGAATAGAATTCAAATAGAATTCTAATTGTAGAGAGAAAAAATTCCGGCAGCACCCAGCCGGAAATCGAACGGGACCTCCCAGTTACGCGCCGGGTACTCTTCCAACTGAGCTACCAGGGAGTAAACAAAAAATTAAAAAAAAAAACTTTAAAAAAATGTTCCGTATCCCCTCAACTTTCAATGGAATATCATCTTCGCTCTTTTTCTCCATTTCATTGTTAATCTTAACAGGTACTGCTGCAGTTCTTTTAAATAAGTGATTGCTGACAAAGTTTTTCACTTTAGCAATTCTTGGTTGCACCTTTGCCAAACGAGAAATGGAAGAAATAAAAGTGGAGAGGAAAGAATGGTCGTTGCCCCATTCGATTCCCGTCTTGGTGAAACGTGTCACGAATGGATAAAGGAATTTGCGAGCAGATCTAATTTGGGAGACGCCGAAATGTCTTCAGGATATCCGGCCGAGAGAAATTAAGAACTCTTATCCAGAATCCGTTGTTTTCTGTAGTTGATAAAGAATCTTTTTATCTACTCTACCAGCAAACATCTGCCTTTCCAGCAGTCGGTAAGACAATTCCCTTTGAAAATAGTATATTACGTGCTAAGGCGGAGAAGTGCTGAATTCAACGCTGATGGAGTACAGGCGCACGAGGCACGTGAGTCGGAGACGAGGCCGCCGAAGGCCTCCAACTCCAAGAGAAGCCAACAAATCACCATCATCTCTCTGTAATCGTATTCCCCAACCTGTGATCAACGACATCTCACCAATTCCACTTCATGATGTCTCACCAGATCCTGCTCCAAATCTACAGTTGAATCAACTTCTACGTTCCCATCCAAATATCAATCTCAATTTTTACAATTGCTCAAATTTTAAAGTATTTGATAAAGAAAATAAGGAAAATAAGTGAATCTCGAGATCTTAGTTGAGATAGATGGGCATAACTGATTGTTTTGTTAGATTTTATTATTTAAACTATGAGTATTATTCTTGCGTTTACGTTGTAGTTTATTTCAGAGTTTCAATAAAAAATTTTCTATGAAATGATATTTCTAATATTATTATTATCAAAATTAAGATTTTTTAATAATTTATTTTTCATTTTAATTTTCAGGTGTATTTTCAAATTTAAAATTTAACAATTTTGAAGATAATGAAGGGGATTCACTGGCTGAATTTATCAGTTTTTATATGTAGTTTTATATTTCGGTACATTAACGCTGGGTGGCGCCACACGTTTTTCAGTCCTAAGGAGTGCATTTCTCACTTTTTCACTCCTAAGTAGTGCATTTCTCACTTTTATACTGCTCAACGGTAAAAAGACCTACTTCTCATGCTTAACTACCGTCGGTAAAAGAGCCCTTTTTGGGCTTGAGCAATGAAAATGCCTCTTCACCCAATACGCAACTTGACAAGAGGGAACATTTCAACTGAAGAAATTTATGTGATAAACAGTCGATGAATGAGAACAAGAGGAAAGGTGAACTTTCGAGGACATAGTGAATAAATCGTCCGCATTACCGCTCAGTCAACCTTTCAGGAAGTCTACCCTTGATAAAACGTTGTCCTTATAGATATATTTTCTTATTGTTTTTTGCGCTGAATCGGCGCTCTCCTTCTTTGGCATCTCTGTTCTTCTCTATTTTTTACACTACAATGTCCACCGGGCAATCAATACCAGCTATTGTGTCACCAAAGGAACGAAAAAATTCTTGAATGTATAAATATAAGAACGCAACAAAAAGGCCAACGAAAAATGTATAAAAAAATATTTCTGATTTCTTTTCAAATTCTAATTTTCAAATACCTCTAATCTTACTCTTTAGATACGGAATAATTCATGAAGGAATCCAAAAATTATTGGAATACAGTTCATCCAATCAATTAGAGTGCCAATTCTACTTGTGATCAGGGATTTGGGAATGTGCCAATGTGCAGGGTTTTCAACTCAATAAATTCCTTCGAATTATATATTTATACACCACATAACTTCAAATTTACATAATCATCCAATCAATAGTTGTTACATACAGAAATAAACAATTTAGACTAGCGATTTTTTTATATATTCATGGGTATATAAAGCCTTCAGACATGTCCACACCAACTTCATTAATGATAGGGACGATTGAGCGTATGACAATGGATTTTGACGTTTATAAGGTCGAGGAACTTTGAAACAAAGTCGTTCTAGGCCAAGAGGCAATTAACCATGCCCCAGCCTCCCTCCGATCGATCGGTCTCGGAGGCGCGTGGGGTATTTTCAGAACATGCAACCGCGATGAGGTTAACAAACCCTTTTCATTTGATTTTTTAGTTATTAATTCATAATCATGCGATTATGAAATTCATGTTTTCCAATTGGTTCTTCACACATTTCTTTTCATCAGTGTTTTGCACTGATATTAATGACAAAATTTTGAGTTTCCAAGGTTCGCTATTCGTTCTATCCATCTTGGGAGGGGTGGAAAAGTCATTCTATTTACAACTTGTGGCTCCATACGGGATAACACGTACTCTCTTGATTATGTTCTCTCTCTTTCTTAAGCTTCATTGTTTTTGTTCACTCACCAAGTACTGCCTGCAATGTTTTTTACTTTTAACGCTGACACGCTGTTTCTTCTTCTTGTTACCGGACGCACCGAAACCACCACCGTTTACCGGTTTCTCTTTCGCCGTCGACGCAATGATTAGACCCTTATTCGCGGGCATTGTCCAAGTGGAAAAAACGCGAGTGTTTTTTTCTGTGGATTTTGAGATTTTTAGGAGCGGTTTTAATGAACAACTGGGAAAACAGTTCGCACTCGATCCAAAGGGGTCCAGTGAGTGTCGAGAACGCGCCGTGAACGACAAACTGTTATCATATGCGCAGGTCATTGGTTGGAGTTCTGCGTGGAATAGAAAGGGAGTGCTTCACCTGTCGCTCCCTTGCGGATGAGTCACGCGCTGCCAATCATCGAGATATCGCGGGTTTTAACGACTGGGGGAGGGTGCGGCTGTGGCTTGTATGCAGGTGTTTGTATTACTCTTGAGAAAATCTTTATTTTTGTCCACCTTTCTAGAGGGAAAGAGGAATATTCCTCAGTTATAAATATACTCTTTTCTTCAACTAAGAATACGGAGGGTCGGCTTATGAAAATGATGAATATTCTTGATTCTAGAATGGAATATTCTTGAATAGTATACTCGATTAAGTATATTGATTTTTAGTTGAGGAAAACCTGTTTTTTATTTGGAGATTCTACAGTTTATTGTCCAATGATATAAAAATTAATTAACCAAGTATTCACGATTTCAAAATATTCTCTCATCGTGCGGAATTTTATAGCAAAAGTCCCTACTTTCTGAATGTTGGAATTGAAAACAAATAGTGAACAATATTCATTTTTTGGAGATAATTCCGGGTATAAAAAATTATTATCCGTTATGACTTTCTTCAGCTCATAGGTTGCGCAGAAATCTATAGTTCAAGTTTCTGCAGCTGATAAGCTGGGATTCTGACTCTCAAGGTCGGTTTGTTCAAGCTACTTTAAAAGGCAATGGAATTTACCATCAGTAAAAACTGGATTCCAAGTTTTTTCGTCGTCAGACGAATATTTAGCAAAACCCAAATTCTTACACTATAAATACCAATATTATTGATGATGTAAGAAGTTTGTACGAAGTTTGTGGTTCGATTTTCTTCTACTGTTCTGTTGAGAGACCGAGTTCATTCCAAAGTCTTCAAAGTGAAGTTTTCATTTTTTTTGTATTTTTGGATTTGGTAGAATTTTTTTAATAGATTGTGACATAAGGGGAAAAACGCAATTCTGAGCCGTCCATCTGCCTATAGGGAACCCAAATTTCCTCAGAAATCGAATGGAATAGGTTTTAAGGCTCTATCTCTCATAGTTTCCAAGATAATCGCGAAAAATGAAATCGCCAAAAAAAAATTAATTTAATTAATCTTGTATAGGGTGTAGGAAGTGGAAAAACGCAATTCTGAGGCGTCCATCTGCCTACAGAGAACCCAAATTTCCTCAAGAATCGAATGGAATTGGTGTTAAGGCTCTATCTCTCATAGTTTCCGAGATAAACGCGAAGAACGAAATCGCCAAAAAAAATTAATTTAATTTATCTTGTATGGGGTGTGGGAAGTGGAAAAACGCAATTCTGAGCCGTCCATCTGCCTACAAAGAACTTAAATTTCCTCAGGAATCGAATGGAATAGGTTTTAAGGCTCTATCTCT
>NW_021680342.1:5942445-5964521 GCF_001412515.2 Diachasma alloeum | reverse complement strand
GATAATCGCGAAAAACGAAATCGCCTAAAAAAATTAATTTAATTCATCTTGTATAGGGTGTAGGAAATGGAAAAACGCAATTCTGAGTCGTCCATCTGCCTATAGGGAACCCAAATTTCCTCAGGAATCGAATGGAATTGGTTTTAAGGCTCTATCTCATAGTTAATTGATGGTGAATTTAATTCTCCGTCGAACAGCCTTTTTTTCATCCCTTAATCTTAATTAGGAGGGGAGAGGTGAATTTTTAATTCGGAGGCGAATGCTGAAAAGTCACTGTGCGCCGAAAAGAAAATTATTTTTCTCACTGGCCCATGACTTTTTNATGGTGAATTTAATTCTCCGTCGAACAGCCTTTTTTTCATCCCTTAATCTTAATTAGGAGGGGAGTGGTGAATTTTTAATTCGGAGGCGAATGCTGAAAAGTCACTGTGCGCCGAAAAGAAAATTATTTTTCTCACTGGCCCATGACTTTTTTCGTAGTTTGTATTTTTTTGTTACAGAGATTAAGGGATACAACGGGGATCGATTGATGGGGAATTTAATTCTCCCTCACACCGTCTGTGTTTCATTCCTTAATATTAATTAGCCAGAAAATGAATCACAAAAAGGCTGTCTGATGTCTGTCCAAAAAGGTAACTTGTGTCTAGAAGTTACCTAGAAGTTAACTAAAAGTTATCGTATGACTGCAAGATAACTTTTGGACGGACATTAGTCAGCCCTTTTGTATACTTTCAGATATCTTTCGCAAGGTTTGCTACTTGGGTTGGCGCACTACCATCAGATTGGTTCCGCAATTTAGTAATTTTACAAACCACCACCAGACGGCGAGAAATGGCTTTTGCGATCGCGAATTGCTTGTGCCTCTGTATTGTGCGTTGAATTGTTGCTTATTTCATGTTGCTTATAGCCTGTAACCTATATTTGTTGCTTATCGCTTGTGCTTTTTGATTCTGCGGAGGCCCTTATTTTGACGATTGTACAAACAATCCCCCCCCTCCCCCCTAAAGAGCTGTCGACCGAATGCAGCACATTTATAAACATTGTTCATTATCAAATGAAAGAGTGAATTAATCAATTAAATGTTCGACTACCTTTGACCACCACATGATTCTGTATAAATTCATGCATCGAGTTTTAAAAAATGCACTCCCCCCGCCGACCATGGATGAAATTTTTGACTGTTTATAACTAATTGATTTTTACCACAAAAAAAATTAGGAATTCGACCACCTTTGACCACCTTCCGACCACCAAGCGATTACAATAATCCCAATTTACATTCCATTAGGGAGTTTTTGGCCAATTCAAGAACTAATGGCGCCAGGGTGCTACCGGCTTTCCAACATGCCGGCTCCCATGATCGAAAGAACATAACCTGTTGTAAACATTTGAATGGTGTGTGCTCATGTGTGCTCAAGGACCTCCGAATTGATATAAATCAGTTAACGATGGTTTACCCTTGCTCTTTCTCTAATTGCAAGAACAAATGTAGATTTCAGATCCCATCGAAATCTCCGCATATTCGTCAGCAGTGGTTGGATTTTATTGGTATTCAAGATCTGAACCCGGGAAGGGGTTTATGCGAGAATCATTCCAGTTTCAATTAAATCATTAGTGAAAGTGAATCTACAGGTAAATGATTTTATCCTATTGTTCCGCCTAATATGATAAAACAGCTTAAACAAATAAAAAAGAATACACACTGGTTTCTTAGGACCAAAATAAATTAGAGCGAGGTTGAAGACTAATGCTGTTCTTACGATAAACGTTCTTTCAAAATGTATTACCTACTTACTCAAAGATAAACAAACATTTCGCCCCAACATCCATAGAATTGGCTATTTATACACTCCCGCCAAAAAAATCAGCCGGTGGCTCTATGGCGCCCTCTGCATTGAGTTTAATAAAAACAACCTAATAAGTTGCTCTCGTGTCCGCCTCTGCTGTTTCCCGAGCTGGTTATTTTGTAATATAGATGGCGGGTCCGTTGCCCGTGGAGTGCCAAAGCACTCTGCTGCACAAGTGCGGGTTTTGTTTAAATAATTGTACACAAACACTGGATTTATGTAGAAGATAAAATTATAATGAATATATTTGCACTTTGACTTTCGTTGACAATAACAAATAGAAACTTTGAACACAAACTCAAAGGAGAAGATCTCTAGATCTTCACTAGTCCACGTAGGTGGTGGATCTGCTGTTAATTCTAGTCTTAAAATTATTCTAAGTCTAACGCGCGAAAAAGTCATCCCACTCGAAGGAGTGGGGAGCCAATCATGTCCTTGAACTTGGTCGATGGGGTTGGTCTCACACCCCCACAACCGTTCGCTCTAACCCAGCCCCAAACTCTCGGGCCTACGTGACCCAAACAAAGGGCCTCACCCACACATGTTGGGGAAAACAAGGGAAATTCTAAAGTTTTCTTGGGAAAGAAATAAACTCTCTCAAGAAAGGTTTTTTTGACTCCGACGGGTCAAATTGCACTCGAAAAACTCATCATATAAGAAAAAAGAGGTACTTGAAAGGGATTAACCTCCGGGTGGTCTGAGGATGTTGGGACATTCCCCAGTTTATTGCTCTTTTCCTGTTCTTGGGTTTTTCCCGAGTCTTTGTTCAATGAAAACCTAAACATTTCTCTATTTTAAAAATTATTAAAAAACATCTCGATGAATTGACTTAGAAATTGAAAATAATAAATTTGAATATAAATCCTAAAGTTAGGGAAAATGGCGGTCGCCTAGGGACCCTGCAACCGTCGCTGGTGCATATGCGACACTGCATCGAGTCCTCAGTGTTGGTAGCACTTCCCCCTACCACAGTGAGGAACAAAGCTTCCAGGATTAGAGGAAGAAGAAGAGTCCTCAGTGTTTGTCCGCGGCAGTCCGCGGCATCGTTCTATCCGCTGTCCGTGAACCTTTCACGGCGGAATCCATCACAACTTGATAATCCTCTATCGTCCGCAGCGAAAAGTGATAGTAAGGTGAGGTGTCACGTCGTATACCCATTTGCTCCGATATTTTGCACTCTGCCGATGCACCAGGAATCACCGAATCGCCCCAACCAAAGAACACAAATATTTGCGACAAAAAAAGAATCATCCGCCTATAGTCGTTCGTTTGTTACGATTGTTTTCTGCGTATGTATGGGAGTGATTTTTTAGTATTGGTGAAGCAATAGAGAAACAAGCTTCACACGAACAACGGCACTGAGGAATATCCGGGCGCGGTTTAGCGAGGAGTACGTTGAAACAGTAAATTATTACTCCCTATTATGTACTGAAAAATGGTCTGATTGACTCATCATGACTGTCGATTTTGCTGATTACTTCTGGGTGAGTTTAATCAACAATTCAATTATTCTATAGAATATACTCTACTAAATAAACACAAGTGATTACGTATTAGCTTGATGTCAGTGATTTCACGTCATGCCTCGCACATCTGTATTAGTACTTAGTCAGTTCATCTCTTGGTGCATTATGAAAGGTTAGGTCCATTGAAAATGCCGCTTTACTCGAAAAAAATGATTGATAAGATGAAAATCACGAGAAACATGTCAGCAGTTCGACTCATAATTCTTCCCGCAAAAAACGCATAAATGATGACGAGCGGGTTAACGTGTATGAAACGCTAGATTTGATGTGTCCTTCGGTATTTCTTTTGTTTATTCTCTTACGCTTTGCGGCTACCGTCCTTTCTCTTTTTCATATTCTACGATTTTACTCGGGAGTTTATACTCTTCTTGAGGGTTTTGTTGGCGTATATTAAATTTGCCAAAGAAGTAACCTCGATTTCAGTGGTGGGGACACGAGCACAAGGGGAGATTTGGGTAGAGTGGGGGTATACGGCTGAGGTTCCTCCTTTGCCAAGATAAGAAGTACTTCACTGGTTGGGTGAACAGGCCAATCGCTGGACGGTTAAGGAAAATTCGAGTTTCGTAGTAGGGTAAACAGGTCAATTTCTGGACGGGGGTTAGTTTCTGGACGATTTCAACTTAATATTCCACAAATAAAATGAAAATTGTATTAATTAATTCACCTCTCCATAATATCCTTTGAGTATAATCATGTGATCAATTATTTTCTTCTATTGATCAAGATTTAATAAATAAATAAAATATCACCCAGTCGTCCAGAAATTGGGGGTTTCGTCTACATTCAACTATTTCTCAATTTAATTATTCTTTGTTTTTTTATTTTCACTTCAAACAATTTTTTTCTGCTAATTAAAACATTCTTGAAGGTATGGGAGCCATCATATCGCCATTTAGGTGATTCTTTTATTTTAGATCCTATCACGAAACTCGAATTTCCTTTAACCATCCAGTAATTGGCCTGGTCACCCTAGAATCTAAAATAAAAAAATCGCCTAAATGAGGATATGACGGCTTCCATACCGTGAAGAATGTTTTATTTAGCAGAAAAAAATTATTGGAAATGAGAATAATAAAACAAAGAATAATTAAATTAAGAAATAGTTGAATACTGCCGAAACTCGTAATTTCTGGACGACTGGGCCCATTTTTTTTTTATTTATTAAATGTCGATCAATAAAAAAATAATTGATCACATGATTATACACGAGTAATATTATTGAAAGGTGAAATAATCAATATAATGTTCATTTTATTTATGAAATATTCAATGATGCAAGTTGAAATCGTCCAGAAACTAACCTCCGTCCAGAAATTGACCTGTTTACCCTTGTTGCATGTCACCTGTGCATTCGCATGTATAGGATCACATGACTATATGGGATCTTGTATTGAGAATCGGAAGAATATGCCGGAAATATTGGCATTCTGACATGAAATTTATAGACATTCGTTGATCATAAATATGCATTTTAGTAAATATGAAATACTTAGTGTTTTATGTGCCATTCAGATGGACTTTAGTATCGCGTGAAATTTTTGAGTCATACGAAAGTTCATCATATTCGCGACAAGTTGAAATTGCTTCAATTGTGTATCTATGTCAGGACTTCTGAGGACTGAGCATATTTGAGTAAGAGAGGGTGAATTTTTTCCATGTTCATAAATCAATGACAAATTTATCAATTGAGCTCGATGTAGGCTCATCCCAAAGGGAAAGATCCATACGTTCCAGGGAGAGAAATTGTCTCACCGAATATAAAAACCAATGAATTAACATTCTATAAAAATCTATTTTGCCCCACTCACCCCTACTTTGATCTTTCCCTTGCTGAAATTCTCTTCAACATTTGTAGTTAAACATTAGAGTTTCCATTTCCGTTTCTTTTGTTTAGCCGTTAGAAGACATTTCAAAAATCTAGTCTAGTATAGACTATTTGAGTAATGAAGCCTGCCGACTGACAGTACATCAGCCAGAGTCGTGCGGACACTGATTCTCAAAATTCGTATGGAATATTTGAGATTGGTGAGGCTTGTCGACTAAGGATGCAGCCGTGTGGACGATCAGAATCGTATGGACACTGATCCTCAAAAATTCGTGTACAATATTTGAGATTGACATGAAGCCTGTTGACACCAACCACAGTCGTGGCAAAATTTAAGCTGAATAAAAACCTCATAATTGATGAACTCTTTATGTTGAGTAGTCGGCAGCAGTTATTTTCTTATTGAAATTCCGATTCATTTTTCAATCACTTGTTACGTTTTCTAGTTGTTCACACAATTTGTTACGATTTCTTAAGGTTTCCTTCCCACAATGATGATCCTTTACATATCCCACGTAAGAAACACTCCACTCTGACGCGATTTAACATGATGAAAATACCTAATATTAAATAAAAACCGTTTTATGAGAGGAGCAAACAACGAAAAACAATATGAAGTGCGACCCTAGGGATAATATAGCGCGCGGCGCCAAAAATTTTGAATTTATAGGCGTTAAAGGTTGTGGTGCTAGGCGTAGCATGACTACATTATTATCATCCATAACGAGACACTGGAATGTAATTACTCTGTGGTTCGAATCGGATAACTCATAATTTTTTTATGCACGTTTCATTATAAGTTAGCTCAATTTGCGGGATCAGCTCTTTAAATTAATGGATTTATTTATTGGGATGATAATTAAGACGATTTTAATGAAATTTTGTACGTGACATGTCATATTGTATCGTTCTTTCGTGAAAAACATGCGATATTTTTTTAACCCAATAGTCTCTGAGAAACTTACAAAAGGATTGATATAAATTTCCAGATCCCATTTCGCTGCAAGATTTAACAACCCTCCCTCATCGATCAACTCTCAGAAATAATTACATCGTTTCGTAATTGCAATCTTTCCAGAAACCCACAGGATATACAGATAAACGATCCCAGCGACATTAGAAATAAATGAGAAGAAAAATAATGTAATTTTCAAGGCTCTTAGTTTTACGAGGTGAAAGACACAATAATCGGTGCAATTATGATCTTCGCATGACAAGTATCAGTTTCATATCCACACTTCCTCAGCTGATTCTTAACTGAAATAAAAATAATTAAATTTTTTCACCCGTTAATTTTGAGTTTGCACTGAGTAACTTGGAAAAGCGAGGGAAACCGGTCGAGCCAGTGGTACCTTAGCCTTGTCGTGTTGACGCGAATACAAACTCCGCTCGCCGCCACTATTCATCTCGGAACAAAGTCTTCATAGAATATAGAAGTGCAACATTGAGACTATTATCAAGTGAAGGAAAATGCCTCGAGTCATTATTTCATTCCTAACGTGTTTTTAGTAGCTCTGAGCGTCTCCAGGAGCATGCCATCTTGCATTCTTTATCAATCATATCATGCAGCGGCTGGAAAAAAGGGGAACTCTTGTGCGTCACTGGAAAATGCAATTGTCAAGCAATTGAGGGGGACAGACGACGCACTTCAGCGATCATTCTCGTGCATCGCGCGAAAAGGATAATTTACAAATAATTTTAAAAAACGAGATAGAGTGATTATGTCAAACGTTCCGTTATCTTAAGATAAGGTATCTCCCCTAATTACTGTGTTTCCTCAGAATCTCCAAATCACTCAGTTCATCCCACACAATATCGTATTGAAACGTCCATTGTATCACTGTCCATGAATGTCGGTACGACCTCTAAATCTCGACCCAAACACAATCTATCTAGTTGTACGTCCAGTGCACATTCAACATGGCATGAACATTGTCCTATGGCTTCGGTCGATAGCCCGAAGAAATTATTAACCCCGATGTTTCAAGAAAAAGGAGAGAAAACATGAACAAGTGGATAATTAGATTCGCCCAAAAAAGGGCAGCCTGAATCAAATAAAAAAATCGGTTTGAATCAAGCCGGACTGAATCATGCCGGGAATCCATTTGTTTCATGTCGATTTGACGGCATGAATCAAGTCGGACTTGGACAGATGCAAACCGGAATATCGGTCCGATTCAAGTTGACTTTTCGGCTAAAAAACGAAAAAAGAATGAAAGTTTATTGAGAAGAGTATGTGCAAGTCCTGGTAAATACGTGAAACAAAGAAAGATACCTTCAAATTGTGTAGTGAATCCAGATGATTTTTCAGCAAAGAGAAAGAAAAAATAGATGAATAATTAGAACGAAAATGGTCTTCAAATATTGAGAATTATGCAGTGCAACCATTTGTTGAAAATGGAGATCCTGTTCATGATTCGGAGATTGATAGCAATGAGATGCCTTATTTCAAATTGCTTCTTTTCTTTCTTAAATTTGTTTCATCCTCTCTACCAATAAATTCCTCTTAAAAATTTTTATATTTGGGACTCATCTATTCAAACGTGCGCTCAGTGCTACGGAACTGCTCGCGCGCTTGCTACTCATCCCATTCTACGTCGAACGTCCGGCCCCCATAGGTAGTGGGGATAAGATTGCGAGTCAAAGGGTTAAAGTCTGTATTCATAAATCAAATCATGAAATTCGAAAAAAAATTTCAAACAAGACTTCATCATACATACAAACACCATCTAAAAATCGCATATTCGGACTTTTTAGGCCATATTTAAGCACCATAATTCCAGGCGCTTTCAAGTGCTTCTTTCCTTCTCTCAGCTCTAATATATTTGCAAATTACGTGAAACCCGCTTTGTCATAATGTTCCAGGGTGAAAAAAATAATGGATTTGATGTGCTGTATCATAATATGAAACATGGAGTTGTGGCGAGCAAAGAATTGGCTGAATTTCTCCGAGAGAGATCGACGATCGAGGAGAACAACTACAAACTGCTCAGCAAAGTTGCTAAACAAGCAAGCAACAGTAGCAGTACACAGGGTACATTTGCACCAGTATGGGCAGCCCTGCGCGGTGCGGCTGAAAAACTCGCGGGTCTTCATCTTCAAATGGCCCAGCGAGTCTCAGAAATTATCAAAGATGTGTCGAAGTACGCTGACGAGCTTCACAAGAGGCACAAGGCTGTTAGTAGATCTGCATAATTGTTTTAAATTGAATGACTGACGGCCCACGATAGCAGTGGTATCTTATTTCTAAATGATTGTACAGTTTCCCTGGGCTTGTTATCAGTTTCCGCCCACTCGGTAGATTCCGTTCTATACTTTCATCGAAAAACATTAACACACACAGACAGAGAGAGGAGAGAGAGAGAGAGAGAGAGAGAGAGAGAGAGAGAGAGAGAGAGAGAGAGAGAGAGAAGTGATTACTTTTCATTTTTCAGGTTAAAGAGGAAGAATCCTCAACCCTCGAGGTCGTTCAGAATATTCAGAGCATCACAGTGACACTCCAGAAGGCCAAGGACATGTGCATGCAGAAGGCGTTGGAGTTGGAGAAGCTTAGGAAGGACAGTGCCAGCCAACGAGAGCTGGAGAAGGCTGAAGCCAAATTTAAGAAGACTCAGGATGACTATAGAACACTTGTGGATAAATACACTGCAGTTAGAAATGATTTTGAGACTAAAATGACAGCTGCATGTAGGGTGAGTTGACATCTGCCTATGTTGGTATTCTCAATCATTTATTTGAAAATCTTATGCACATTAAGGGGAGTGGACGACGAAACAAAAGCCAGAAATATGACCCAAGAAAAAATCTAAAATCTAACATGATCAAAATGAGTAATTAATCTAAAATCTTTAACATGATCAAAAATCTAAAATCTAAAATATGATCAATCTTTAACATGATCAAAATGAGTAATTAAGCATGGCTAAATGGATTTATCCGCCATGTACTTTCAGAGATTCCAAGACGTGGAGGAGACCCATCTCAGACACATGAAGGAGTTCCTCAACACCTACGCAGATGCGCTCCAAACGAATCACGAGCAGGTTGGACAGGTTCACATTGACTTCAAACGCCAGTGCCTGGACATGACGGTGGAAAAGCTACTGGAGCAATTTGTGCAGTCGAAATATACGGGTTTCGAACGGCCAGGTAATCATCGTGACTTTATCAACGACAGTACGAAAGCCACTGATGATGTACGTAATACGCCAGGCGCGATCGAGTATGACGAGGTGATGACGAGTCTAGCTGAGATTGCCAGTCAAACACACCAGTTGGAGGCGACTAATGACACAACAGCCAAGGATGCAACGACCAAAGGAACTAATGGAGAAACAGGCGTTGCTGGTAACAAATCGTATAAGAAAAGTCTCAATTGTAAGGGTTTGGGTAGTTGGGATGGGGAAGGGGAAAAAGAGAGGATTAAGGAAAAGGATAGAGACGCCACCACCAAGGGCTCACGTCGTACCACCTCGCTTCTCAACCTGTTCATGTCCAACTCCCAGGGTAGGTCTTCAAAATAAAATGAATGAAGTAAAAGAAAGATGATGATAAACAATCACAGTTACACAAATTTAATTTCAGTTCTTGCACTCGTGGTTCTTCTGCCTTGATACAAGAGGATAATAATATTTTTATACAGATTCCCAATTATCCCTCAAGAACTGTAGATTTTCATCCGTCTGTGATAATTCATCTCCTTCAGATCTTTAACACAATTTATTTTTCTTGTTATTTATTTGATTTTGTATCGGGGCAGATGATAACATTTATCACGTTTTTTTCAGCACATTTTCGTCAGCAAGAAACAATTCCTCGGGTATCTAGTTTTCACTTTAGAATCGTTCTCATTACGCTTTTTGTGGTCGTGTTTTCGAGCCCCCGCTTATCCATCGTTGCTCTAACAAAACGGGTGGAGGATGATGTACTGAAAGTCGCATATTCCAATTGCAATTTAGTTCATACAATGAGTTTTAATTAAATCGCGGCACTTATTTTTGTTCTGTTTCCGTTGTTTTGATAAATGAAAAAAAGGGGAACGAGTAAGTTTTCATGAGAGCGAAAAAATATGAGCGATGAGTGATTGTTTCAGAGAGACAGAGGCAAGCAGGGTCTGGTTCGGCACCAGTCATACCTCAGGGCAACAATCCGCCTACTGCCGTTCCACCTCCCAGCATCTCCAGGAACCCTTTAAGAGGATCTAAATGTAACTCCTTATTAATCGTGAATTATCTGAACTCTAGAAAATCTTTCTAAACGAGTATTGGAAAATTCAATCGACTGCAATTTGTCGGGTAATTGACGAGGCCAAGGAGATTTATTTCATTCAATCATGATTACAATAATTAAGAATGTCATTCGCTCTACTGAGTCTCTTAACAATTAGAGAACCTTCGCTGTTCAATCATTCTATTTTTATTCATTCCTTTTATGAATAATAGAAAGTATTCCTTCACCAAACAATTATTCTCACCAATAGTTTTTTCAGTTACATAGTTTTTTTTCAATTGATTTTATGATAAAAATTCTCTTTATCCCCTTGGTCTATTCAAATACCCGATTCACATGACTCTACAGTGATGTCTGTTCGTAAAGTAAATTGATTAATTGCAGTCGTTCTCACATACCACGAACAAGAACGACATTTAATTCACTTAAACGTAAACACATTTTCTCACTGCTGTTTTGTTCGCCCTCCAACGAAGAACATTTAGATACCCTGCCTTTTAACTTTAAATTCTATTCATAGCTTTTTCAATTTGATTCAAACGTTCTTGCACGTGCAAGCAAGTACCGCATCGTTTTTCCAATGATAATTTACAAAATTTCAACATCTTCGAATCTTGTTTGCTGTTCAAAAGGGTATTGACTATCGTTGCCTCTTTCTCAACGGGCCAAAACATGGATTAAAATGTTGATAGTGGGTTCTGAAGGGAAAGGTGAACTGTCTTGATGATATCTATCTGCCTTGTTATTTGTTTTACAGAATATGTACTTTCTGCAGGTTTATTGTATATTACACTGGTGATACGTACAACATTACCTCCACTCTGCACCCTAGAACACGCTGTTCACTGGTCAATGGCAAAATTAATCATTAATCAATCTTCTTTGAATACCTGCTGATGACAAAAAAACGCTAACACCTTAATGTTAAACACCAGCTTATTAGATTGACTTCTAATTCTGAAGATGGATGATATAGGGAGATGAGTGTATTTAATCCAGTCGATAAAATAGACTGATCTCCTTCTAACCATTTGTATCAGGATTATTACCACAATGGTTTTACCTAAATTGTTTTTCTAACAATCATTATGGGGCACTGACAGCAAGGGGCCTTCATTGACACTCTTTCCGGGATTGAAACAGTCCAAGTCCATCCGATTGCGACTACTTATCATTGCTCGTTCTTTTCATTTTTTACGTTTTATTTACAACAAACCGTCCACAATTATCCATTGCAATTATTTACACGATGAACGAGAGTCGGATAGTTTCATTCAATCATCGTGTAGTGTGAAATGCACTGTGTACCTTTGTAATTCGTCTTTATGCGACTGAAGAGGGAACATTTTGATAAAGAAGTGTTCAATGTTGAAAATAGAGTAAAAATTCTTGAAAACATTACATGGCAAGTCACGTGACCGTGTAGCAGATTGTTTATTTTAGAAATTTTTACGAACTCGGGAAAACTGTGAGGCAAAAGATGAATGTTCTTTTTTAATTCCGAAAATTTTATTGAATTGAAATCTCGTATATACTTTCGAACGTGATCTTGATAGTTTTTTTCCTGTTTTGATAGTCTGGAATATTCTCCAGTTGCCATTCAGTTTTATATAGCGCTGGAGTACCTAAAAATTATGACTGTAGGATTTAAAAAATGCGGAAAAACATTCTCGAATAGTGTTTTTTAATGACATTGGGAAATAAATCCAATAGAAAGGAAATTGCAAATTAATAATTTACCGTATCTAATGGCTGTTAGATGGTCAGTTGCTGTGATAAATTATCAATTTGCGATCTCCTCTCCCTATAGGACTTCCCTTTGAAAATCCCTTTGAAAATATTCAGTTTTTTTCTTTTCTTTTTTATTGAACAATTATAATTTCTAAGAACTCTGGCATGATATAAAATCAAATGAAAATTGGCGAATACTGTGAAACATAAGGATGAAAAAATAATCGAGACAACGTTCGGAAGTTAACACACCCGGGCCTTGAAACGTAATTCTAACCAAAGGAGTGATATTTGTGAGTCTTTGTAGAAAAAGTACGTTGAGATGGAAAAATTTAGTTAGTGACTCTCACGGAGAAAAATTGCGATTTTTTAGTTTAAATAAGTCTTGGTTTTGTTTTTCTCAATGAAGAGGGATGCGCGTGCGAGAGGGTTAAAAATTACGTTTTGGCTCACATTTTTTCCTGTGCAAACAGATCTGAATTTTCATTAACACATCTTGAGAATTACACGGAAAACAATTTTTTTTTTTACGGAATCGACGTCATACCCCACAATTACGTTTTACTTCTTGTAAAATGTTTTGCTCAGTGTACCTCTCCAGGAGAAAAATGAATTGAAGACGTTTTACACTCGAAGAGCACTTTCCACGCAATAAAAATCATTACACAGCTAGAAATTTGTATTGAGTAATTATCAGAGGGGAGATATGGACTTGAATGAAAGACGTTGAGGGGCAAGGGGCGATGAGTGATGCCTCAGGTGAGCCGTCAAATTATTACAAATTATTGTTTCTTAACTCAATTTTTATCGACTAATGCATGGCTCACTGTTTTTGTGTTTTATTCTAATGAAATGAGATTTCATAAAAAATTTTGTACTTCCCAAGAGTTGCAATGTTATTCTGCGATTTCTTATGAGTCCCCTAATAGCTGTCGAAGCGTAATCTATCTCCAAACTGACAAAAATATTGAATCATCAGTTTGCATGATTTTTTTTCCCCAATTAATCATTTAGTCTTGAAGGATTTTTTAATTTGTTAGAAAAACAATTTATCAAGTTTTTAGCGACTAATTTAGGTGATGGTTGCTGTTTGAGTTCATATTAACCCATTGCGGTACGGAGCTCACGAGAAGCATCGGTGTGAGGGAAGTGGGGGGTTCGTCTGAGTATTAGTGCGCCATAAGAGTAGCAGGCGACGCACGCACACTAGTACAAAAAGATGAAAAGTGGGGTACCGTGATGTGCCGCAGTGGGTTAAAAATAGATCGCCGTTGATAGTAAGCTCCATCGCCGTTAATAATCTTGCATTTGACCTGCTATATGCACAATTAGCCTCTCTCTACCTTGTATCAATTACAATACCGCTACTGATCTGTTTTCGCCAGTAGAAAATGAAAACTTTTGTGAAATAGGGTGAGTGAAAATATATGGGCAATTAAATGACCAGCTATACATATTTTTCCCCCTGCATGAGATAAACAATTGATTTTGATTGGATTCACGTGTAGAAAAATTCAAGGGCGCACTCACTAGAGGTTTCTATTGGAAATTCTATTGAAAAGCAATAGGTTTTGATTTTTCCACAGAACATCGTGTTGAGATTTTTTCAACGTATGTTACTCGGTATGAGTTTTCCAAGTTTTTCCACTGTATTTGCCTTTCTCTTTCATTTCTTTTAATCCATCGAAAAAATCTTGAATTATTTCTGCCGAGGAGTTCTAATAACATGAAAGATCTCTTGATTATTTTAAGTTGAATATTTTCCATTAAAAAAAGGTGAAGAAACTTCGCAATATTCAATAACCATTAGAAAAACAAACAACTAGAATTTTGAATAGTCTATAGCAGATGTATTAAGGTGTTTCATGTGTAGATCTCCGGGGGTGAAACGGAAGTGGGGTCCTATTGTTATCGACCCTGATTCAATCGCCGAACACGAAAAATCCAAATTTTCAAATAGTTTTCCATTATAATATTGACGTTTTGAGCTTCGATTTTTTTTGTGAATTAACAAAGACAAATAAAAAATGGACCATTTGCCTCCAATTAAAAATATTAAACGTTGGAACGGTAAATTAGTAACGGACGCAGTGTATAATTTACGTATGCAACAATCGGGGACGGGGAAAAGTAGGAGAAAGACCGATGACAACGATGAGGGCGATGAGCACACGAGTAAAACACCTTGCCTTGAGGGGTGACGAGTTATAGACTTAGAGACAATGAGAAAACAGATGATTTGGCGAATCAAGTTGAAAATAATAAAAGTATTAAAAAATAGTAGACTACAATTCATACAATCAATATTCTCATTTGAACATTGCAAATTCATAATTTTTTTTCTACAACGCAAGATCTGAGAAAATTTTGGAAAAATTCCCAGTGATGCGGCATACTGAGATAGTTCTTCCTTGAATTTTTCGATTTTTTTTCATTATTTTGACTTTTTACATGAAACACCTTAAGATTTTTTCTTGAATTTTTTCATACGCTTTTTCAATGGTGGACTAAAAATCGTAGAGATTCTTCCTTCGAGAATTGTTTATTTGTTCTTTATAGGCAGTGTCTACACACACGGTATATGGTAATTACCATAGACCCAAGAGAACGTTTGCCATGTATGGAAGACTTGTTTTTTCATGGATCTGTGGAAAGTACCATTGATGGAAGATTTTACCATACGTCTATGGTTTTTACCATGCATCTATGAAAGGGCCATAAACACATGGAAAAAAATTACCATTCGCCGTAAACTTTACCTTACCAAAGCACCACAGGCGACAGGAAAGAAAACCATAGAAGCATGGCAAAAACCATAGACGTATGGTAAAACCTTCCATCAATAGTACTTTTCATAGATACATGGTAAAAAAACAAGCCTTAGATACAGGGTAAAGGTTACCTTGGATCTATGTTAATTATCATGTACCGTGTGTGTAGACACAGCCTTCTTTATATTGCATCCGAATGACTATTTTCATTACTAGATCTCCGGGTAATTATTGAATGATTTTATTAAATTCTGTGTGTGGTGATATCAACAGGGTTTCTTCGCAGTAGACGAGAGAAGAGAAAGGAGAAAAAGGCGAAGAAAAAGAAGGACTCGGTGGATACAAGCAGTAACAAGGAAGAAAAGTCTGATCTGTCAGTATATGCATGATCAGCATACCCAGTGCGACTCATAAATTGTTATTGCAATATTTTTAATATAACCGTGACTAGTTATGATATAGAAGGACATGGCCGCTGGGGTTACTGAAAATCTTTTAATTCATGAACTGGAAGAATTTTCATTTCCCAAAAAAGATAAATAGTTAATTTGATTGAGAGACCCCTTGTGTTTCTCCCATCCAAACGTTCATTCCGCATTATGACTAGTCATATTTTATGCTGAAAAACGTATGTTATATAATCAAAGAGAATTCGATAATTTCCTGAAGCGCGAAGTACACTGGGCTTGCTGAAAGCTTAACAATCTCCTGAATAATGAACTAACATTGATTTTTTTTTTGAATGCCGAATATTCAAATAGAGAGGAGAAGGACGAGAGCCGAAAGTCCGAAACGCCAACACCCGAAGTGGATGAGGATGGTTTTTGCATAAGGCCAAAGCCCGATCCGTGGGAAAATGAGAAAGGTTTTTACTCGAGTTCGGACACTGAATCAGAGGACGAGAGAGAGAGAAAAATAAGAGTTGAGATAAAGCCATTGAGCAATGGTGGTGCACCCATGAGTGCAAGTGTCGATGAGTTGAGAGCAACTGTTGAGAATCTCTCGTTGTCACCGGCACCCACGGGTCGCAGGGGTTCAAATACCGATTCGGATCATCTTATGAAGAGATCTCAGTCAGTTTCTCAACAGCTTGGTAAACCAAGTTCAGATTTACTTGGATTAAATTTATTCAATCCAAGTAGTACACCATCGAGTGCCTCAACACCTACAGCGAGTCATCCTTATGCACCTTTGCAGAGTCCGCCACCAACGTCATCGTCACCAGTGCCACAGAGTGCACCACCACAATTGACAAGTTTACATAGTAAATTTCCTGAGGGTGATTTATTTTCGGAGGTTGGTGATATTACACCTGCATTGCCACCTAAGCAATCAGCCTCGTCTACACCTACGGGGTCAATTGCTATTCCAAGACCACCTTCACGACGCAGTGAGGGCCCAACTAGAGGCCGAGCATCGCCTGCCACTATATCAAGGGCTGACAGTGTCGCTAGTTTGGAGTTTCGCACTGCTGGAGTTGGTGTGGGATCGTCTAGGGGACCGTCACCTCTCACCATTGGACTTGCTGATACCATTCCTCTTGCAGTGGCTTTTCACGAGATTGTTCACTCGTATTTTAGGGGAACTGATGAAAATCGCTGTCAGGTGAAACTCAGTGGTGACATGATGCTATCGTTTCCTGCGGGAATCGTGGCTGTATTGGCAAATAATCCCAGTCCTGCTAAACTGTTGTTTAGAATCAGGAATAGTAATCGTCTTGAAAGATTACTGCCCAATAGCCAACTTCTTAGCATGTGAGTATTTTTTGGATTTTTGTGGTGTTTGTGAGGGGAATGAGAGTCCTAATGGGTTCTTTATGTTGGTTACTCAGTGATGCCACTCAGACGACATCAGACTGTACAATATTCGAGTTTAATATGAGTGCCTTAACCACATTGCTACGTCGTCAGGCAGAGCAGAACCCCTCGGCCTCGTACTTCAATGTGGACATTCTCAAGTATCAAATTAAGAATAAGGAGGGCGCAGGCTCTTGTCCATTTCAACTAGTGGCGTACTGGAAGTGTGAGTCCACACATACAGATCTCAAGGTAATGCTGTCTTAATTATTTAAAAATCTTTGCTCAATTTGCTACTTTATATCAAATTGACCGAATTCAATAAGTCAGTGGTTCGGAAATTAATGGCACATCAGATTTTAAGATTACAAAATTTTAATCATCTGAATTTATTTTTTTCACCAACTTGGAAGACTGCAAGTTTCCAGATACCCTTGGAGATTCTACCTCGTTAGTTTCCATTCATAAATTAATTTATAAAATACACATAAATTAATTTGATTAATTTAATGATTTGTACCTTCAAAACTTAATATTTCATTTAAGCCTCATGAAAAATTGTTATTTTTGTAGTATCACAAATAGTTACTTGTAGAAATGTCAATTTTTTAAATATTTTATAATACAAAAATTCAATAAACGTGTTTCAATATTTTTTTTTCGGATTTCACAGATGCCATGGATGTATGTAGGTTCTTTCATTTCTCGTAAACTTTTTCAAGATTTCAGGATCTTGTCAATTTCAAAAACTTGTCTCAAGATTTTATGAGCTGTCAGTGCCGCCTAGAGGAAACAGTGCGTTGAAATTGTGACGTTTAACTCATCAAAATGCTGATGAATTTTCGTGGAAATGAGATAAGAACAAAATGAGTTTTATTTATAAGTTTGTTCTTGAAAAACGCCCAAAGTGACCATTTTACTCTAATGTCTCTCATCCCAAATTTCAGATCAACGCAGTTTTTAATTAGAAAAAAAAAGATTACCTGAATTTCCAGCATTCACGTTGCTCTACCAGAAGATATCCACCCTTATCTCCCTTAAGGCCTGGGTATACTATCTTTCGAATGTTATCTGGATTTTTTTTTATTTTTCGTAATCCAAATTGTCAATTGAGTGGTACATCATGTAGAAATTCCCAAAAATTATGATAGAATGATAAAAGAAAAAATAGAAAAAAATTTGAACTTTTTCAAAGAGCGTTTTTAATTGAGATTCATAATGAGTTGAAAAAAGTGGAAATTACAAATATCTGATTCGCTGTGGCAAATTATCTATTAACTGTCATTTTCCATGGTGGATAACAAAACACTAACTCCTCATGAGAAGTGACAGCTAGATATCTCAATTTTCAAAACAGTGGTATGTAGTCATGTGCCATTTTTATGTGATAAAAGTGTGATTAAAAAATTCTCCAAAATATTACAACTTTTTTCAAAGAGCCTTTTCCATAATAAATGTCTCTGTGCAATGTGAGAAAAGATTTACGAAATCAGTCTTCCCCCTGCATATTATTGAGTAACACGACGGCATTTGTCACCGTAAATCAGATACATTTTTCAATTTCTTGTTATTCAACTTCTGAATATAAATTAAAAATGCTCTTTGAAAAAATGAAGAATTTTTTCTACTTTTTTTTGATTATTAATTCATAATTTTTTTAAACATGTGCATGATGCAGGACTTAATTGACAATTTTGAGATGACGAAAGATGAAAAAAAACATCGAGATAACGTTCGAAAGATAGTACACCCGGGCCTTAAATTCAAAGAAATTCATAAAAAAATGTTTTCAAAGTTGAGTTAACTCTACCAACTTCTCTACTTTTTACTAATGACTCCTTTTTATTTGTCATTTTCATCCATAGATCGACTACAAGTACAACAGTCGTGCAATGGCCTCCCCAAGTCCCCTCCTGAATTTGCACGTAGCAGCCCCTATAGACGGTGGCTTCAAGACTCTCCACAGTAAGCCCTCAGCCCAGTGGCTGCCCGATACAAACAGATTACTTTGGAAATTCACCGAGCTGTCTCAGCACAGTGAGAGTAATGGAGTTGGTTCATTGAAAGCGCGAGTTGAGCTTGAACGTGGTCCAGGATCTCAAGGGACTATTGTAACTCAGTTCAATTGTGAGGGAACAACTCTCTCAGGCGTTGAATTTGAACTTGTCGGTGCTGGGTACAGACTGAGTCTCGTGAAACGGCGATTTGTATCCGGCAAATATATTTGCGATGGAGACAGCGATCCAAGAACTCGTTACGCTGCTCCACCCTCTAGCACCGAGTGACGTTTACCCGAGTGGTAGCCAAAGTGGGAAACACAGCCAACTTAATCGTAATCGATTCTGTATTGCTCACTGCCGATGCCTTAGACGATCCAATGGACATTGTGCCCAACGGGGATTTAAACCCAAATTACAAACGTGGGATTGAGGGAAGACTAATAAGAGTTTTCGGAATTGAGAATATTCAATTGAAGATATTCATGTGTTAATATTTCATGCATACAAAAGAAAGAAGTTTCAAAACTATTAATGTTAAGATAATAAGTTCCTGGTTGCTTTCTGGAAACATAAAATTATAGAATTAAAAGTTAATGGGTCCATGTACCCGATTCTTAAAATACACAGTCCCAATTTTCACAGATTTTTTTTAAATTAAGGGTACAAGGCTGCTATGAGTTGGAAAAATCAAGAATTATTTAAGTGAGGATCTCTCAATGTTTCTCCTGTATTCCTAATTATCTCCTTTCTGTGTTTTAACATGAATGCAAAGACTGATAATTCGTGTAAAAAAAGTAATTGGTCATTGGCCGCGTAAAATCCTAAAATAATATGATGAGTGAAAAAGCAGTGCCGTGTACTCTATTTTTTAAATAAAACAACTTTTTTCTCCAGAATGTTCTAAAAAAATCAGGGGTCTAACAGCGAAAAAAAATTTGTCAATTTTGCGGAAAAAATTGTTGTCCATCTGAAAAATGAAGTATACTGGATAATTTTTTTGACAATAAACAATGAGTTTTACCACACATGGAATATAGAGAAAACATGGAGATCATCATTCAACCCGTCATGTTTAAAATACATAGCAATATCCCCTCAAATATAAATGTAAGTTTTCTATAAAAAGATACATTAATTCTGAAAAATAACTTAGAAATTTATAATTCAGATACTTATCATAACTCGGAGGCCGAATATTGAAAATGTAACAATACTGTGAAAATATGGACTCTTACAAATAGAGAATTGAACCATTTCTTGATTTTACGTTCGTACAGAGTTGATGAACAACGACTTTTAAAAATTAATAGATAACACGGGAGAATTTTCTATTCAACATCCTGCAACTTGGAAAACTCAGTTATCTACCCTTAAAGGCTGTTGGATACCAAAGAGATATATGATCGTTTCTGATATTGGATGAGCTTATTATTCATTTGGGTTCCTTGTGAAAAGATATGTACGAACACCAAAGGCTTCCTAAGGAATAGAAATGCGAACACAAAATTTAAGGGAATTAAATTAAATTTCATTTGTAAATAGACATGTCTTCAGTTAGAAAATCGTCTTTATGATCTTTTTTTTATTGAATAGGAAGGTAGGGTAGAGGACGAGTGCACTGGCAAGATTTTCTACGCAAAAATGGCGAGGAATTTCGATCTATTTCAGTTAGGAGAAACTTCCGTTGTTAACCCTGTAGTGATCGCGCTTTCGTAAGCGTCCCACTCGCTCTACAGTGGCACCTATATGCTGCGTATGGTTTAGCGGGGATTCCCTCACGATGCAACCACTTAAAGGTCGAGAGATAGGAAAATATTTTATTTGAGAATGCTGAAAATGAAGTTGAAATTTGTTTGTTCTTTGGTGTCCAAACACATTTACCCGTAGCCAGAATAATTTGCCATTTTCTATTGCACTGGATGATTGTGTTAGTTCTTGTTTCGCATGTTGAAATGATTATTTATCCATAATAATTGCGTTAATATACTCGTTACATTGTTCCATATTGTTAGTTGTTGTCATGTTAAACACATGAAATAGACAAATTCAATTATGGTAATTTCGAATCCTTGAATTCGTGGATGATGTTACAATTACTTTCCTTCGAAGTATTCTTTTTTGCTTTTTGCCGCGTGCAAAGTTTATTTGAGAGCAATAATAAGCGATGACTGTATACAAACAAGAGTCGTCAATCTGAATATTACGAATGTTCTTGTGTAAACTTGAGCAACATATACTCATTGTAAATCTTTGGAACGTATGATATTTTACAGAAACATTCCCCTTGACCTCTCCTGAGCAGGTCCACTCGGATTTACTCATCAATTACATATCTGCAGAAAGAGAATGTTTCGCAGACGATAATGAAGAGGAATCAATGATTCATTTGTTTTGGATCGATTGAAACGGCACTTTAAATTATTTCATAAATCATTCCAATTAAACTGATAATTAATTGAATAATTGATGATTATATTTTAAGTTGTCAATATTTCGGTTTTTATAACAATGTCATTTGTATTATAAATGAAGAATAAATACGAAAAAATTTATAAAACACGTTTAACCGAGGACGTTAACGTGAATCAGTGTGGACACGGCTGTAAATAATCTCAATAAAATTATATCAAAAAGAATATTTACATAAATGACGATTGATGATTGTAATGAACAAAAATTCATTTTAAATTATAAGGCTAATGTAAAATTGATTTCTATATTTCAGCACATGCTCAATCTTTATTTTTTCGGTTAAAAACAGGTATCAATTCATTTTCGGTGGATCTGGCCAATATGACCGTCGCTTGTGGGTGTACAATTGAGTGATTCTGTCTACCCTGTTGGTAACAGAAAAGGTGGAATGCCATCTTGTTGATTCTTTTTTGGTAGGTTTGGTCGGGAAAAAATAATGCATTTCACTTTTATGTAAAAATCTTTCATCTTTTCGGGGAGAGGACAAGTACCGTCATCTTATTTCTTCGCATATTCGTGATGAAACTTGTAAATTTTCTTTGTTAATTGAGGCAAATCCAATTTTATTAACATATTTCATTTCTTTTTCATTTAAAATGTTGGAAAATATTAGAATCAAAACTTTAATAATTAAAAAAAAAAAAGTCTTAATATTCTATGTGCAAAAAATTCCATGAGAAAACCTAGTGAATTCGCTAAAAAATTATATTGGGTTTCTATTGAACTTTCTATTAATTTTTGGCCAATTATGTTGCGAAATTCGGCAGCTTAGAAGCGATTTCAAGATCATCCCCATTTTTTGAGTATTCATAATTAAATTTATTACTTATTTTTTTTCTTTTGTCAATTGATTTTTTTGACAATAGTGTGTGTGTGGGG